>NC_052476.1:2403104-2437724 GCF_009730915.1 Dioscorea cayenensis subsp. rotundata | reverse complement strand
ATATATATATATATAAAGAGATACCGTTTTTCATGAAACTTTATTTCTTAAAAACTTAATCACAAGAGTTACTTGTGTTGTTTTTATATGTGTAGGGCAAGGTGGGCTTTTGGGGGCCTTGGTTTGTAGCTCTTCCATTCTACAAGAGAATACTAAGAATAGAAGGTATATTCAATTATTCTATTTTTTATCATATAATTATAACTTATATATGTTATTTGTGCCATGTTAAGATGTTCTCTATATGAAAATGATATGCTTTATTTTTGTTAAAAACTCAAAAAACAAAAAGGTCAATTTTTTTAAAGAACATTTTGTGTTTCCAATTAAAAGAGGTTTGGTCCCCAAAGATATTTTCTGGATGTATTTTTATATTAATTGGTATCTTTTATTATATATTGTCAAATATATTTAAAAATTTTTGATGTGCAACATCAACTTAATTTACGTTTATTTTAATAAATATTTTTAAAATTTTAATATTTAGACGGATTGGAGAAAAAGCAGTAGAAAAGCGGTGGTGGAGGCGTTGAAAAAGCAGGTGAAGCGATCGAAAAATAGCCTCGGATATCGCCAATGCTTTGCCAGAAGGAAAGTTAAAGCAAGTAGTTCTTGAGGTGGAGAATATAGCTGAACAAATTGATGATGGTGCAGAGAAAATTGAAGAATTCTTAGACAAGGTGATGTTTTCTTTAATTTTAATCTAATTAAAAATTAAATAAAAAATAAAGTAATATTGAAGCAAAAGTAAATATTAATTATGTCCACAAGTTGATGGTAAAAGTCTCCATTTCAACGAATGCGTTTCAAGTCTTTTAAATCTTTCTTTATTTTCCAATGAAGTGCAATGGCATGTGTAAGATACACAAGACTTTGCTTTCATGCTTTATAGTTCAATATAGGATAAGAATATTCAATTCCAATTAGTAAATTTGATAATGATGTTGCATACCTTTCTTTTAAGGTAATAGTAACTTTTCTTTTTGATTTTTTTTCTTTTGTTTTTTTCTATTGGATGGTAACACTGACATTGTTCGTATGAGAAATTGGACCATCTTTGTCTCAACACTAACAAATTCAGATGTGAAATATATCACATTTGGGATTATTTTGTTAGAAAATTTTAATAACAATCAACCATTTTTTATCAACAACCAAGTAACGATAACATCTACTCCCTCTGTTCTTTTTTATCTGTTATAAATCCATTTCTTTTTTATCTGTCATTTTTAAGCTTCGAGAAGCATTTATTTATTTTTTTTCCAAAATTACCCTAACACTCTATTCAATTCTCTTCTTGAAATTTAATATGAGAGAGAAATGTGAAGATATAAATTAGGAGTAATTTTAGAAATATAACTAATTTTCTATTAAATTATGTGAAATAACCAACTTTCTTGGTATGTGAAATTCGGTTATTCATTATATATGAACTATATTATAAATCAATATAATAAAATATGTTATCTCTCATTGATGATGAAACATGGATTGGAGGTATACTCTGCGTTAAAAAAATGAGAAATACGATACTAGGGTTTTGTTGAATCTTTTCTCTCCAATTTTTCAATCACACACCACCCCACATAAACACATCATATGTTAGTATGTTATATATTAATTGGACACAAGCCTAATGGGCTGATTTGGGTCAGATTAAAAAGTGGATTGAACATAACATAAATATTAATTGTCTTTTAGATTATGTTAGTCCATAAAATAATTGAGATGTGGAGTTGGATTTTAATGGACCAAAATAATAAGTGGAATCTTACTATGACCAAGTATTTCATTGTGAAAATCAAATATATAGCACTAGTCTCTTTATTTGTGTAGGAGCTTTAAAAAAAATATATCTATAGTAAATTATAATTATTCATATTTATTTAGTTTGGATAGTAAGAGGGAGGATTGTGAGTTTGATAATGATTTTTTTAGTCTTAATACATATGTATGTATGAGTAACCCTCTTTTAAGGACGTTTCTAGATTTTAAATCTAAGATATTCTAGAATAGCAGTTAAATTTGCATCTAATAATCATTTTCCATTCATGCATAGTACATAACAGTAATTAACATTTAACAGTACTTAGTAGTGTCTAACAATACCGAAACACAGTAAACAAAACTTGTACATGAAATTTTGCAGGATTACTATTGTTTACGATACATGGTTACTTCTTAGCACTATTTAACACTATTTGATACTGTGTAAAAATTGATTATAACTACTAAATATAGATCGAATGACATCGTGAAATATCTTTATTAGATTTAAAATCTAAAAATATCCCTAAAGGGCGTGCCCTCAGTATATATTTAATATGAATAAATTTAGATGCCACATATAGTGCCCTTAGAGTCAATTATTAAATGTTGGACCAAATACATGTTCGAATCTATATGACGGGAGTCTATATCTTAATGGATCATAGCCATTAGACATTTAGATCATTATTGACAATTATTAGAATATGATCAAATAAATGCCTATCTTTTTATTCCATTGGAAAAATTAAATGCAAGTCTCTTTCTCTGTGGTAAACCTTACAATATATATATATATATATATGAACATTAATTCTTATAATTTACCAAATAATGATATTTGTCATCTTCTTATTTTTCAAAAAACATCTTACAACCACTTCATTAATTTTATTTCACTTATGTTTATTTCAATAAGATCTCCTACATAAATATTAAAAATAAATAATTTTTCAAAAATTAGATGGCTTGAATTTAATATAAAAATTGATCGATATTTTTAAATAAAACAGTGAATATAAAAAACTTTATCACCGAAAAAGTTGATATATTGAAGTTCTAGCAATAAATAAAATGTCCTATCTGCGATCCCTACGTATTGGATGTCGCTGTTTCGTTTACCTGGTTGGGTAATCAAGAAGATCAACAGAATTAGAAGGGATTTCCTTTGGTCTGGACCGGACATTGAGCACCCGAAGTGGAGGTTGGTGAGTTGGGATAATCTTTGTCGCCCAAGGGAACAAGGGGGTTGGGGTATTCTTGAGTTATCAAACTTTAATCTTGCGCTCTTGGGCAAATGGTGGTGGAAGTTAATGACGAATACTGCGTGGTGTGGTGCTGATATCTTACAATTCAATTACGGTGTTATTCGTTGGAATATGTTCCCCCGACAAACGGGTAGGATTTCCTACTTCTGGAAAGGCGTTTTTGAGCTGCCTGATGACTCTTAGGGGATGCGTGTTGCATGAGGTCAGTGCAGCCTTTGAAACACTTTTTCGGAAGGATTCTTGGTTCTTGAGGGCGGGCTCCTATGTTCATCTGGCCGGAGGAATTCAGAAGGACTAGTGAGCCCAATGGAGCAGATCAGCGAGATGGGTTATCTCCTAAACCCGAGGGCCCCTTTTTTCAGGGAGGAAGATGGCCGTACTACGAGGACTAGACTAACGGATTTTGATGGGGTGGTAGGAGATAGAAAGAGATGGAGGTTGAATGGAAATGGTATATTCACGGTGAAGTCTTTTTACTCGTTTCTCATTGATGGTGGGGTGCGTTGCCCTATTGCTCGGTTCTTCTGGAAAAAGCCTTGTCCGAAGAAAGTTAGCCTGTTTAACTGGTTAGCTGAGAAGAATAAGATTCTCACCATGGACGTTCTTGCGAAAAGGAGTTGCAATCGCCTTCCTACGACGACCTGCGTTTTGTGTAATTCGGCCTTAGAGTCGTCTGACCATCTCTTCTTGCATTGTTTGGTTGCTAGAAAGGTGTGGGGGTACTTCGTGCATTTACTGCATTTTCCAGACCCTCCTGGGTCTATGCAGGAGATCTGGCGGGGTTGGCGAACCTCGATTCGGGCTAACTTTAGGGAGATTGGGGTCTTAGTTGCTAAGGCTATTGTGTGGAATATTTGGCTTGTTAGAAATGATTGCCTCTTTAATGCCAACTATTTGCCTACGCATGCTCTTATTTTGAAGATTGACCGTATGTTGATATCTTGGCTCTCTTCAGTTGTCGAAGGATTGCGAGAGACGGGTGAGGATCCTATTGCCATGCTTCGTCAGAACACGGAGGCCCTGGGGATCAGTGGAGTGGAGTATGGCGGAATTCCTCTCGCTGGGGTAGATCAAGATTTTCTTTCGGACTAGTCTTGTACTATTTTCTGTTGGGATGAGAATCCTTTGCTGATTCTCATCCGGCGCTGTTTTGTTTTGCCACTTCTCGTGGTGCTTTGTTTTTGTCTTTTGTAGGCGCTTGCGCTCTGTTTGTATCCTTTCTCTTTATTTAATTAATGACAGTGGTTTATCCACCTTTTCATAAATAAATAAATAAATAAATAAATAAATAAATAAAATGAAAATGAAAATAAAAATGTAGCATGTGTTTCTATGTATTAGAGGCATAAATTTATTTTTATAGAGGTGATTAGAAATTCAAAATTCTTGTTTAAACATATATATATATATATATATATATATGACTACATATTTTCAAAGTTTTTGGTTATTTTTCCCCAACTCAAGGTTGTAGTAGCTTTTACTTTTATTTTTTTATGTTAACAAGGGATGTATTAACTTAGACTATGTAATAAATATATTATTCACATTTATTAATTTATTTAAATTTCTTTTATAGGTTGAAAAAATAGAGGACAAGGTGGAGGATTTGGTGGAGCCCATTACTGAGGAAGGAAAAAATAAAGAGGGAGAGAGCAAAGTTCAGAATGAAGCTTCACCAAAGACTGATTTGCCAAAAACCACTTCAGAACCAAATGACAAATAAATGTATATTAATATTTATTTAAAAATCATTAAAAGGAAATATGAAAACCAACACTCTATTGTGTTTTAATTTATTCAATCTCTTTAATTAATAATATTGTATGGCATGATTAAATGCAATATTGAATGATTACATATCTAGAAAATTAATTACCTCAGGTATAGAGATTTTTTAAGTTAAATGTGAGAGATTTTTGAGATGAGAGTGAGATTTTTGGATGATTATAATTAAAAAAATTGAGAATTTTCTCAATCACAATGAGTTTCTAGAAGTTTTTTTTTGTTGGATTTGATATGCTAATATAATGAATTAAAATTAGTTTTTGAAAATTTTAAAAAATTGAAAAACTATGCTTTGGTTGAAAGAAAAAACAAGGGTAGGATCAAAGAAAGAATGTAAATAAAAAGAGTAAATTTTTTTATCTTTTTACTTTCTTCTTCCAACCAAACTCAGGAAAATGACTTCTATTTTTGACCCTATTGCTCACAATTTACTTCAAACTTCAACTGCCTTGAAAAAAAAAAGTTCTCATAATTCACTATTTTTTTAACCCAAAAAAATTCAATCATTATGGTCCACCATAATTAACTTATTTTGCACAAAATATCATTACTTATGTGAGCACTAATAATAATAATAATAATAATAATAGTAACAACAACAATAATAATAATAATAATAATAATAGTAATAATAATAATAATAACTTACATTAGAACACGAATACAATGATAAACACACAAAAAAAATCAATAATATATTAAAATAAATCAAAATTAAAGTTAAACAGTTAATAAATAAAAACTCTGGTTTGATATAACTATTTCTATGTCATAAACAATTCAATTATCACACTATATTTTCAACATTTCAAACATATTAATAAATATGATGTATAATTATGCAAACACAATCCCAATTAACATTTTGTGCATCATATTTTTGTTATATTAACATATTGTAAAATAAATTAAGTACCGTGTTTACTCTCCCAATCCCAAATAATTTTTCAAAAATACTTATTACCAACGGGCTTGTAACCCAATAGTATCTCAGGTCCTCTCATTTGGGAGAGACATAAGTTTGATTTCTCTTGACCGTGCTCCTCAATTTCGAGGTTGAGAAAGTGTTGCAATCCGCGTATGCTCATGAGGGTTGGTGTTTGTCACCCTACCTCAAATTATAAAAAAAAAATAATAAAAAAAAAACTTATTTCTTTCCTATAATTAAAAAAAAATCTTTTAACCTCCCAAATAATATCTAAACAGACAAACAGAACCAACCCTATTACCATATGCAGATATAATGAATTTGAGAAAAACACATATCAAATGCCTGAAAATGACTCCTCAGATTGAAAAGACTTTCAAATAAAGCATTGCCACCATCCTTATGAGAGGATTGCTTGGTTATAAATGCAATGCAATGCAATAAGATTTTCAAGATCATCTTGTGAATATATGCTATGAAATAGCTTGATTTAAACTACTAATATATATTTTTTCTGAAATTTTATTTTCCCTATATATATCCTATATATATATATATATATATGTGTGTGTGTGTGTGTGTGCGCGTGTGTATATGAAAAGTCTCTTAAAAAGAGAACCAGGGAGTTGGTGTGGGTGTGTTAGGTGGCAGTTATTCCTAACCTCCCCTTGGAAAGCAAGCAAAGACTTTGTGAAGGCCTTGATAAAAAGCAAGCCTTATGTATTTGTTGCACAATGGAAATGGCATACATTCCATTCTCACTAGTTGTAGCCAAAGTGACCACCAAATTCACCTCATTTTGATGTTCTTTTTTGACTTACTTTGAATGGGACCCACATTTAAATGTTGCCACTTTGAAACATGTAAATTGACTATTTCCATTGATTTGGTGAGCCTTTGCTTTCTTAACACACATATGTAGAATATTTTGTTGGTCATTAGTGATTTAGTTCATGGTTCATGGTTTTTGCATCACTTAACCAATTAAACCCTTCAAGTGCAAGTGAAAATGAGAGTGAGTGTCTAATTAACCATCATGGTAGTGATGTTTTTATTTCATTTTTTTTTACTTCTTCTCCTACCTTCAAAAAATAGAGTCTTCAATATTAAGATATCATATTTTACATTAATGTTTGTTTATGTTGCTAGCTGACAAAAATATTGGCAAAAAGATTATAACAATATGATAATTTTGAACAAAAACATCCTATATATTGTTGGATCAATGCAAGGATGAAAAGAAAGAAATTTTTGTTGTAGATTTATATCTAGTAGTTAGTTTGTGATTTTTATTAAACAACATAATAATTATAATTTTGTTTCAAGACACTACTTAAGTACGAGCATTTGCCTCTAGTTACCTTTAATCAATATATTATTAACTCTCTTATTATAGATGTGGTAGTGTGGTACCTTCATATATCCATCTTTAATATCAAGTTTTAGTCATGAAATAACTATAAATATAATCACCAATCATGATGATTATTCTATAGATCTTTTATATATTAGTAAGAATTAAATATTTGAGTTATTATTATTTTTTTTATCTAAAAAAAAAAGCTCAAAAGAGATGGAAGAGGGGACCTAACCCAATCAAACCATCTTCATGTTACATCCTCCATTGATAAGACCAATCTCTCAAAAAAGTAGATTCCTTCATGTCTCTTTTCCTAATTTTAAAAAAAAAATAATTACAAAGAAACTAAAAACAATATTTTCGTACTAGATAAATAACCTCACCCACTCACAAAAGGAGGGAAACAGAGCATAAAAAACAAACTAAAATACAATAATATAAAGCAATGAAGAAAGGATCAATGTAGTAAGTGGAACCAATCAATGTCACAAAGCTTAATAATATATATATATATATATATATATATTAATATTATGAATGATACAAGCACATATATAAACAGAGGGTGTGCACATAGCCGAAAATTGAATATTTGGATTATGATCCCTCATCCAACTGACACAAAATTTAAACAGTAAACTTGCATTCACAACTGAGAACTCATTTTCACGACTGCATCTAGTGCGTTTCGAACTCCACCAATGAAAATCTACAAACTAAGCCTTTGGCAATGAAATTAATGCTAGAGGATCAGAGGCTATTTGGCATCTTAATAATATATGTGCAAATATATACAATATCAACACTTGAACATGCAGAGCTCTTTAACAAACCCCACAAGGAACCTAAAAGCTAGAGACAGGTAGAAAGTTCAAAGAGGTTGGCCCCTCAACCTTAGGGTTTGAGTCCTCTCTAAGGTATTCCCGATTAAGTCACAAGCTTACCAAAGAAAACTAGTAAAAGCACTTGATAAGATTATTTAAACAAAGTGGAACTAGTTCTCTCTATCTTGTTTCTTATATAAAGGCCATTAGTTTGCATCTCTTGTTTGAAGTGTGCTAGTTAGCAAGCCATTCTTTCTTTCCTTCTTTCTTTTTTCCCTAAATGGCTATTAGGGTTTGTTCTATAGTTGTACTTCTTCTTCTTGTGTGTTGTGTGTCATTGGTTTTATCCACAGACTACACTGTTGGTGATACAAGTGGATGGAACTCTGGTGTTGATTATTCTTCTTGGACCAGTGGCAAAACCTTTAATGTTGGAGATAATCTTGGTATGTTTGTTTCATGAGAATTAAGGTTAAGTTAGCTAGGGTTCATGTATTTCTTCTCTTTTTATTATAAACATTGCTCTCTTGAATGAAAATTAGGGTTAATTAAGTTAGGGTTCATTTATTTCTTTTTTTCCTTCTTGATTTTATCCCTTGATTGTTATTAGGGTTCACATATCTTTCTTTCTTTTTGTTAAAAAGCTTCTTCTCTCTCACATATGTTTGTTGCTTGAGGATTAGGGTTAATTTAGGTTCATCTAACTTCCCTTTTTTTTAATAACCATATTTATTAGGGTTCATGCATCTTAACTTTGCATGAAAATTAGGGTATAGTATTCATACATCAAACTCTCAATACCTCTTTCTTTTTCTCTCTTGCATTTGTTGCATGAATATATAATTAGAGTTTTTTTTTTCCTCATCACTTTTGTTGGAGCTACAAGCTTTAAACTAATCCAGAGCAAAGAATTTTCTTTTATATACATAAATATAAACTCAAAATCACTCATTTAACCATCTTTACCATTTAAACTAAACATGTTAATTTTTAGTTAGTGTTTAAGAGTGTATATATATTTACATATATATATATATATATTAATTATAAAATTTTTTATTCTTATTATAGAGTTGATGAAACATCTCACTGATATTTAAAAATTTTATTAATCAAAAAAATTTTTTTTTTCATTTTTCAGTGTTCAGTTATACTTCCGGTGTGCACACGGTAGCAGAGGTAAGCTCATCAGACTATGATAGCTGCTCATCAAGCAATGCTATCAGCACTGACAGCAGTGGCTCAACCACCGTCGCCCTGAAGGCCACCGGCACCCGATACTTCATTTGCACGGTCCCCGGCCACTGCAGCAACGGCATGAAACTCTCGGTCACCGTCGCCGGTGGTGGTGGCTCTTCATCCACTCCAACTACCCCTACTTCCCCTTCAACCACCACTCCTTCCACCACCATCACTCCACCTTCATCCACCACCACTACCACCACCGGAACTCACTATTCCGGCGCCGGAGCTCTTTCTCCGGCCACTGCAATACTTGTTGGTGTTCTTAGCTTGCTTAAGCTGACTCTTCTTTGAGTTTCAGCCAGGGAGGAGTTAGTACTAATTTGATCATCGTTTTCATTTTCTTTCACTATTACTATAAATAATAATAATATTATTATTATTATTATTGTAATCATAATTCCTTGTTAATTTGATAGAGCTCATTGTGTTTGTAGGAGTTGATGTTTTACCAATAAAATCATGGTTTGTTGTGTTATATATATGTTATCCTGAAGATGAATAATGTTGGGTTTGGTGGCATGCGAAGGTTGTCATGTTACTATTATTATTATTATTATTATTATTAGTGTTATTATTTTTATTTTTAATTTATTAATTTATTTAATTTATGAAAGTAGATTAACCACGATTTTTTAAAACATAAAGGTGAACAACATGAACAAAAGAGGTACAAGGAAGCAAACAAACTTCTTGGTCACTTCCATCTTACTTTTTTTTTTTCTTTTAATTTTTGTGTGGAATTCATGGCTTTTGATATATGTTAATGTAATTTGGGTGGTCATCTAATAATTTTATTTTAATAAAAATTGATAAACTATGATTTAATTAAAATAGAGTACAGTCCGATTAATAATATTAAGGTAGGAGATGCGTCGAATTCATGAATGCAGACATTACAAAAACTGATTAGACTAATAGGTGAGAGTTGTGAAAAATATTTATGATTAATCTACCATAGATGATAGATAAAGAGTTAATCAATTGAGCACTTTTTTTTAAAAATTAAGTTCAAGAAACTATAATAAATAATTGTAATGTTAATGCAATATGCTTAAAATGTATTACATTTAATATTAAGAGTTCATAAAAGTGATTTTTGGAGACCTAGTCAATTCATCCATATTAATGGGGCCATGATATTTTTAAAAAATAAAAAAATTAGAAAATTCTTTAAATATTGAATTACCCCAATAGATAATACATTTGTTTCTATTTGGAGGTTGAGTGTTTAAATTTCACTCTATATTCAGTGAACAAGTAAATTGTGAATGAGTAGTTGTGCGCATGCTCTAACTATTGTGGTTGTTGCATACTTGCATGCTTTGACTATTGTGGTTGTTGCATACTTGCATTTGTTACTTAAAAAAAAGAAGAAAAAAAAAAACTCTCACTATCAAAGAATAATAGGAATATATACATATTGATGATGACTTCAAATGTCACAAAAAGGATCTGATTCTATGTATAGCTGTCAATTGAGTAGAAAGAGAGCATTCTTGGGAATACTTTAAAAGAGAGTATTAATACTTTTTATTTGATATATATATATATATATATTATATTTATCTTGATTGGCACATGTTTGTTCTTTGCATTAATCTTTTTATGAGCTGTCAATGCTTATTATGAATATAGGACCCCAAAAATTAAATGAGAATACCTTCATTTGTAAGCATTGGTAAGGGTCAAAAGTTTTGATGTTGTGGCTTTGTTTGATCTAGTTTGGTGAACAATCTTTATCAAAGTATAGTTGTGTGTGGCTGTGTGCCACATGTGAGATAAATTGAAATGGTTTTTTTTTTTAAATAAATTTTTATAAAAGCATATATTTTATAAAAATAGATAAATTTTATTTGGTAATTAAGTAGGGTGAAATTTAGTATATTCATGATGTATTTTTCATGCTATAAAAAATGTAAAGTAATTCATTAACCAAATTATTATTAGAGTTTCGGTTTCTCAAACTCATGTGATTAATAAATGAATTTTGGTTATAGTATGGCATTAATTTAGTTCGAATAATAATTTTGTTTGGATATCTATATAAATTATATTATTTGGTCTATACTTGATATAATTAAATCATATAAAAAGTAATAAAAAAGAATTTTGTGACAAATACATTTTAATGTATTTAAAAAAAACTTCAATACCTATATACATCTAAGTACAATAAAAATAAAAATATAAAATATAAATCATATCTAAAAACCAATATTTGCAAAGTAATCCCAAAAAAAAATTCACAATAATAAATTTTCATCTTTTAAAATACTTTTAATATACACATTATAAAACCACTATACAATTACGTAAGGCCTTGTTTTTTGAGAAAGTAAAAAAAAAAACTCTTGATATATTGGTAACAATCTAAAGAATATTAGAATGGTAAATTATTTTTTCCCACCAAATATTAATTTAATATATATTAAAAAATTCTTAAATTTGTAAATATAAAAAATTAATAACATATTTAGGATTCCAATATTTATTTGTTAATGCACAACATATGTGAAGCAATTCAATTAGTGTTGATCCCAATATTAATATCTATATAGCATATGGATATAAACATCAAACAGAGCCCATTGCTCATGTCTCCTAAATCAAACTATTAATTTTGTTTATAATTAATATGGATGGCATTTCCATCACTTCATGCTTAAAATGACTTTTGGTCATATTTGTGTCTATTAGAGAAACTTAAACATCAATGATCAATCATTTATTGAATATATATATGATTTTAGTTGCAAAAAAAAATATTTTAATTAATTCTAATGAAATTAAAATTTAAAAATTAGAGAAAATTAGCCATTTATGTCTACAACGCCACCTTGTTTCCATCACTCCCACTATAAATCATCTTGTTATAATGCACCGTAAGATTATTAATCCTTATCTACTACTCCATGCCTTGGTCATTTTTGCATCATTCTTTTGCTATCATCATAAATCTTCTTAAAAGTGCAAGGCTCCGCTGAGTCCGCTCTCATGATATAAACATGTTCGGAAAATTTACACAATTAAACCCAATATAAAAAATAATAGAGTTAGGGCACATCCTATGTTAAAATTTCCATCCATAAACATCCACAGAAGAAAAACATATCAAATTTCCAATTTGAGTGCTATAAATCACAATAATACCATTTACTTATTATATTATTAGCATCTTCATTTCAAATTTCCATCCATAAAAATCCAAAAACAGAAAAACAACTAGTTACTTAATATATTATTTTATTTTATTTTTTACAAATAAATGACAAGTATTCATCTAAAGAAAATTATGTATGTGCACAGACGTAAAGTACAACCGCAAAAGTTTATCAAGCATTTATACACTCATCTTATACTAGTTTTAGAATTTGATATCAACTGTTTTTAGAAATATATACCCTATGTAAAAGGAGTGGTATCATTAGGTCAAAAAAATACAAATAAATAAAAAATTTTATTTAAGAAAAATTAGGCAATAGCAAAGACGTGAAATACAGCCGCAAACTTAGCAAGCATTTATGTGCTCGCTTTACCCTACGTAAAAATGTGATACGTATGTCATTTAAAAAAATTTAAGCAATAGCACAAACATGAAATGCAACCGCAAACTCATCGAACGGGTAAATTTTTTAATAAGTCACTAAACTTTGGCTCATTTTCATTTTGATCACTAAACTTCAATTTGTATTAATTTGGACACTCAATTTTAATTTCATTTTACTTGGTAGTAAATCAAGATATTTCAACCTCCAAATGAATGATGTGGTTCTTTTTCAATAACGTGGACACCTTTAATAGACTTAATAATGTGTCAATGGGAGGCCTGACTTAGATTTTTAGACAGCCATATAATCAATTGAGGATTGAAATTTTTGATTTATTACCGGTTGAAATCAAATTAAAATTAAATGACCAAATTAATACAAATTAAAGTTCGGTGATCAAAATGAAAATGAGGCAAAATTTAATGACCTATTATAAAATTTACCCCTCATTAAACACTTATATGCTGACTTTACCATACTTAAAAATGTGATACATATGTGATACTAATAGGTCAAAAAAAATATCGCTAATTTTCAATTTTTTTACTTAATAACTCCTCAAAATTAATGAAAAAAAAAGGGAGTGGCAAGCAATTTTCCTAGTCTTCCAGGCCCAACTTGTAAAACTCCATCAGTTCAAATAAAGAGGGAAAAAAAACTGAATTTTTATATAGAAAAATAAATAAATAAATAACCAAAAAAAAAGTTCTGAATTATTCTCCATCAACCATACTACGCCACGTATACACCAATACACGACAGAGGACAAAAAGGTAAATTCGCATTACCACCATGTGACTCCAAAAGACTAGCACATGGCCACCTTCCAGACACTTCCCCCGACCCTCGTGCTCTCCAGCTGTTCCCATGACGTCATTTCCTTGCTTTTATATTAATAACATTAAAAATTTACTTTTTTATTTAATTATTATTATGTTTTAATTATTTATTCGCTCGAGATCATATCATGCACTTCCTTTCATTTTCCTCCTTCAACAGTCTTATTCCCAAAATATCCTTCCATACCAGATAATAAATAATAAGAAAATGAAATGAGAGACAAGGATTTAAGTAAATAAAAAGTGAACATCAAGGGGTAAAATGGGGAAATCAGAAAAGAATAACAGGAATAATGTTACAATAGAATGATCACCAGGAAGACTAGAACCACTCTCTCTCTCACTCACAATGTCTACAAAGACTCGATAAAAATACGAATTAAAAAAAACAACAATAAATATCAGAAATTAAAAAAACGAAAAAGGAAAAAGAAATAGAGTGAATCATCAGATCAAGCGCAGGATCATCGTCGGATCAAGAATCAGCGGCGGAGATTTGAGGAAGAAGGGGATCGATCTCCGATCTAGAAAGCGAAGACGGCGACGATGGCGGCGATGGTGGCGATGGAGGCGGAAAACGGGGCGGCGGCGCTAGGGGGTGTTGGAGAAGAAGGAGGGATGCTCCGGGGCCGCTGGAGGGGAGGAGGGTGGGGGGGAGGGAGGGATGGGGAGAGGCGGAGGGAGTGCTACTGGGGGGGATGGAGGGGTGGCGGAAGGAGAGGGTGTGGGGGTGGGGGAGGCGGGAGAAGGTGTTGGAGATGGAGGTGTTACCGATGGAGATGGAGATGGAGGCTTGACCGGCGGAGTTGAAGGCGATGGAACGGGAGCAGGCGGCGTCGGTGGGGTGGCCTTGGGGGCTGGTGCAGGAGCCTGAGCGATGGCGGTGGCGACGAGAAGAGCGAGAACCAGTGAAACGATCTGGCCGGTGACCGCCATTGGAGCTTCGAGATCGAGGACTAGGGTTTCGGGATTGAAGAGAGAGAGAGAGAGAGAGAGAGATGAGATTAGGGTTTCAGAGTGGAAGAAAGGAGAATAGGATCAGGGGTTTTTATAGAGGAGGAAAAGTGGGTGAACAGTGAGAGGAGCTTTGTGGGACACGTGGAGATTTTGGATTGGTGGTAAGAAGGAGGTTTGACTTTTCGTGTGGGAATACACGGGTGGAAGTTTGTTAGATGCGTGACACGTAATTGGGTTTAGGTTAAGATTGTAGGATGTAAGGGAACGGCGTGGTGGACAACTAAGAAGGGAGGAAAATGGGAACGGAGAGCCGTTGGATGGGATCTAACGGTCGGTTTGAATTATTTGAATATTTAGTGAGAATTTTTTTTTTAAGGTGTATAGTATAATTTTAAAATGGCCAAACATTATCTGCGGACGTTATGCGAACGTCCGCAATGCGAACGTCCGTAGATGATGTACAGTAACTTAATAGGATTGGACGACTGCGATTGAATTAATTGTTGTGCTGAGATTGATTAGATGGTTTAGATTAAAACACTGTATATCTCACTTTTTACTATACTTATAAATAATGATACAGTATTACTGTTTATAAGACGGTGTGCAGTCGTTGGATTGAAATCCAACGGCCCATAATTCACAGATTACGAATCTGTGAACGTTGACAGATGATTCATCCTCTTTTAAAATATGATTATTTGTCATGCTGGTTAGTACCAAACTAAATTTTTTTAAAAAAATATATATTTAATTATTTATTTAATTTAACGGGTGGGATGGGGGAATGGACGGTGGAGATTAAGGATGGTGAGTGGATGACGCGGTCGCTTTTGAGGGTGGGATTCTGGTGTCCATTTTCTTCATTTTTGGTGCCGTGATGTTTGAAATTTTTATTTTATTTTATTTTAATTTATTAACCCTAAAAAGGTTTAAATTATCTATATATAAGCGGATAAAATCATAAAAATAAATATCTTTTAGTATACATGCTTCTAAATATGGAAGATCTATAAAGGTATATATTAGAAAGAAAATCCAATTATTTAACATCCTTCTATTTTTTGAAAATATCATAATAATTTTCTTATATTTTAGTAATAAATTTGAATTAACAATTGAGATTGGAGTAAATAATAATTATTATATTATTAATTAAGATTTAAAATAATAAAAGAAGTTTGAAGTTCATTGTTTTAGACGTCTATCTGTCCGTTTTAAAAAAATTACGGACTCTAAATCAGTATAAAATAAAGTCTTGAGTCTATTGACGGATTCTAAATCAGTCCTGGATAAAGCGTTGAGAGCTTTTATAAAAAATTAAAAAAAAATTAATAATTTTATATACATATATATATAGAGTGATTTAAACTTCAAATAATTTCATTGGGAAGCTTAGAATTTTCAAATATAAAACAAAACTATGAAACTTTATAGTCCAAAGAAATAATCAAAGATGACCACTTTACAAGTCAATGCATGATGGCCTTTAAGCGTGTGATTGGATGGGTTCCAATTATTAGTGCATTTGTGGGTCTCTTAATTGGACCACTTATTTGATTATGATGCCAAAGTTTACATCTCATTAAAACAAAATAAAATTCTTCATTTTCATCAACGTCATTCATAATCTATGTCTCATTCTTATATTGATTATGTTGATTATTTTCCAATAATGTATTTAAATAAAAAAATTAACTTTACATCAATGATAAAAAATAATAGAAAACAATATAGCCTTTTATGTATAAAATCATCAGCATATTTAATTAATGGAATAAATTAAACATACGTACATGCAAATGTACTTGGTAAAATCATAAATGATAAATTTCAAAATTTGAGTGCTTTCATTGTCAAAGACCATGTCTTTGTAAATATCTAACTAACAAAAAAAAAAGGTTGGAATTAATAATATGGGAAAGTTTATTAAGGTAAATTATATAAATATTTTTTTAAAAACTAATTGGTTTTTTATTTGCAAGCAAATGGGAAACAGCAAGGGAGACAGGTGGCAATTGTTATATTATTATTATTATTATTATTTTGTATATATATATAATATTTGTTTCCCATCAAATGATAGAGTGTGACAATTATTGGATTAGGTGTCATTAGAAACTCAGGGAAGACTTCTTCTCTTATCCCACGTCTCTTTCACCAAACCCTAAAATTGATTAATTTAAAATTTATGTCCTTTTTTAATGATTAATGGGAAAGCACTATTACATGAGCTCTTAATCATATTTCTTTATTTATTTAGTTTTTTTTATAAGAAATAGGTACATTTTTATCTCTAAACTATATTTGAAAAAAAAAAAATTTGTAAGGATTAAAAATTACCATTGTAGGCCAAAGATGAAGACAATTATGTTTTAGATTTATGATTAAAATGGATAAAGGTATTGTTATGTAGCTTCACAGATATTATTTTAAAACTATTTAAAACTGTAACTTTGAAAGCAAAATTTTGAAAAGATTTAAATATATATATATACACACGCACCTTTACAAACACCAATATTTCCATATATTTAATGCAAAAAAATATATATATATTTTTATATATAACCTCACAAAAAACCTTAATAAATATATATGTATCTGTGTGTGTAAAAATAATATTTACATACATAATACAATATCACAACACATCAATAATTTAAACATATATATGGTAAAAATCATTTGTGACATGTATATATTTATTCCCTCATAAAACACTGACATTTTTTTTTATTATGTATCAGTGGTTTTATCAATTTTTCCCCCTTTGACAATATCAAAGTTCAAAGAAATAATCCAATTGATTTTAAATGCTTTGACAATAGTGTGAATATTATACATACATGAAAAATGTATATATAAGCAAGCACATGGAGAAGTGAGAACTCAACAACAGAGCAAAGGAGGATATGAAAATTGAAAACTTGTCTTAAAATGAGAGCAAAAAGAAGAAAAAATTGGTTTGTAATGTGAAACAAGAAAAGGGTGGCATGTTGAGAAGTGGTCTTTGTTTAGGCAAAGGTTGTTTGTTGCCATGTTCCATTCTTTGAAGAAAACTATGACGCGTTCAATTAGTTGTTACAAAGAGACTTTTCCCATTTTTGAGTGTTCTTCCAATTTCCAAATCAATGCCAAGAAAGTTAACATATTTTTATTATTTATTTTGTTGAGGAAACTTCCAAGCAATGAATTGTGGGGTTGCAATAAGATGATGATCATGGGGTACTGTCTGAGCACATTCATATTTTTTTTTTTTTGTATTTATTTATTTATTTATTTTAATTCATGTTGGAGTTTGAAATATTTGGAGTCTAGAAATCATAAATGTGCTGTGTTGTACCTTTATGTTTAATATTGAATGGAGAAATTTGTTTTACTTGATTTTGTTCTTTTTTTTTTTATATAAATGAATTCTCACATTTTTATTTTATTATTTTTAAAATAAGAAAATTAATTTGTTAAAACATGGGAAAGAAATTCCAATTAGATGAATTATTTTAATTCTTGGAAAATAAGGTTTTCTTGTTAGAAAGAATAAAGTACGGTCAATATAAGCAAGAAAAATATAAATTTAATTTATAAAGTTAATTAAAAAATATAAATAAATGAGCCATCTCACTTAATGGAAAAAAAAAAATTAAACTTTTAAGTGCTCCTTAATTTTTATTTCTTAGATTTCTTTATCTCATTTTATTTTAATTTTTTTTTAGCATACTGAAAATCATGACATTATTTTTTCTCAGTTTTCTTAATAAAAGTTATTACAAAATATTATATTATCTGAGTTTCCAGACAACATTACCCTTTCCTTTCATGCCCAACTAACCTACAACCTGACAACCTGTACCGATTCCTTCTTGTCAACAGCTACAAAACTAAACCATAAATAATTGAAATTTCCTTGAAGGCATTTATTTATTTAGTTTTTATAAAAATTAAATAAACCACTATTTTATTAGAAAAACTTTGAAGACATTAAAAAAAAAAACTTATATATATGCCAATGACTAAGAAACTTTTTTTAAATTAAAAATACATATAAATTTAAAAGATTCAGGGGATTATATCTGTATAAGCAAATTTATGATAAATAAAAACCCCAGTTTAAAGTTTAAACAAGAATTAGTCCAATGATAAATATAGGTGTCCTTCCTGAGCATAAAAAGAAAAAAAAAAAGGATAAGAAAAAAAAAGAAGAAGATTCCTGGTAAGAACAGACTGACATGTATACCTAACAGGTTGCTGCGGAAAACAAACAGTTTCTTATGAAGATGCATAAAATTTGTGGTGCTTATTACTTATTAGGTAGATGCATTTTTATCACATGAAACCTGCATGCATGTACAGTGAATTGATGAGTAAAAGCACCTGCCAGTATTCATCATCTCCAATCACAGAGATGAAGTAACGCTACCCTTCAATTTGGTGAACCAGATAAAAAAAAAAGTAAAAAGTAAAAATCAGAGACCCATCCAGTGATATAACCTAAACCTCACATGAAAACAACAGCTATATTCAAGTCCAAATGTTAATTTTGATCCCAAACTAGGCAATAGATAATTCTTTGTTTAAACCATGTTTTAAGAACATGTACGAAGTTTTTAATTATGAATTTTGATCTGGTAGACTCGATTCTGTATAGGACGTGACTTATTTTTAGTTATGGGTTTATAAGTTTTATTGTTTTATATTATATAATCTAAAAATAAATTGATAATTATTTTAAAAGATTCATGTCTTTTATTTTAGAAGTTATTAAATCGAGACAATCCAACATGTGAGATCAAACTACATCTCGAGGTTCTATAGTAATTATCATGGACCACTTCCAGAGATAATCTACCATGCATATAAAAAAAATTAAACTCATGATCTTACTCATGTATGCAAAATATAGGTATCAATAAATCAAAAGTTAGTTGACGCAATGAATACTTTTGACTTAAAATAATTGCATTTGACGAAATCAATGGAACAAAATAATTCATGAAAAATAACACACAAATTCATTTTTTATATAGTTTTTATTTTAAATTCATGTTGATGTGTTAGTTTTGTCCTGTTCTCCAAGCTGCAAGCTGATGTTCATTTCAAACCTATCTCTTCTCATGATGTTGATAGGTTGTCAATGAAAAAAATAAATATTTAGGTATAATTTTAGAGATAATCATGATCTGTCACCAAAAAAATAATTCAAAGCAGAAGATAAGAAGAACAGACAAACTTTTGCATTTGTACTTGAAAAATTAAATCAGATGAACCGGAAAAAAGGGTTCAAGGTAGGGACTATCTTATCTTACCAAATAGGTTAGCAGCTAAGGCCAACACCGGAGATGCTGGATGTCACATTCCATTCAATCAGAACCACCATTCAAGATTATGCTCCGGCTGGAAGTGGGGCCTGTGAAGCAGCTGTCTTTAGTTGTTTCCCTAATCATGGATCCTTCAATTCTCTGTTCTGCAAAGCATCTGGAAATGTTATATTTAAATAAATTCTATAATAAAAATTAAATATGTCTGCAATAATTGACATACATTTATGAACAACAATGCATTTATCATGAAATGCATTAATAATATGAACATTAAGTTTTACAAATATCATCATGTGAACAAACAAATAATAAGAGCTTTGGTTCAAAATCAATGCAGTTAACATGAAGCTGACAAATTGCTGCATTATAGTCCTTTTTCTTTTTTGCCCCCCAAAAACAATCATAAAAGAGCCTAAATGGTTACTTTGATGTAGGACTGTAGCTAGTATTGCCATCCAGATGTAATGGATGATCAAGATGGGCTGCAATTGGCTGGAATGGAAGGCCCAGTCATTAATGAAGACTGTAATTGATGTGATGGTATGAAACAATGAGACACATTTGGTCCAAAATTTAAGGGTTATCAGTAGTATTACTAAGGAAAACTCCCTCAGTTTCATCTGAGTTCATTTCAGTTGACTCCATTTCCTTCACCTTCTCCAGCTGCCTCAAGAGATCTAATCTCTCCGGTGCATAGGAAGAGGGGATCTGCAAAAGGCATCAGAAGTTAATGTGGGTATAACTGCTCAAGCAGATACTTGAGGCTGTGGTGATGATAAAAATACATACCAAAGAGGGTACATATCTTTGAATGGCAGCCAGCATAGCTGCATGCCCAACTGCAGTGACCTGAAATATGGCAGATTTTGTAAGCCACAAAGTTCAATTTTATACAGAGAATCAAATCAAAATGCTGAATCTTGTAGACTGATGAAGCGTCACAATAAAATACTGAAAAAGCTAAAAGCTGGTGAACAAGAGGACTAAAAAGGAAATTAGCTTCAGACAGGACCAAGTGAGAAGAGATCACAAGAAGGTTTTTTGTGTGAGTAGGAACCAGTGTTTTTGTTCAGGGTTGAGCAATATAAGAGCGCATATAAAGCAGTAGCAACCTGAGTCTTACCTGAAACTTATTAGGCAGCCTGACCACACAACTGAAGCCCTAAAAGTGTCAATTTATAATTAAACTTAGACCCTACAAGTGACCTTTGCCAGGGAGGCCAAAACTCTTATTGAGACTTTTGAGTGTAATCTTGTTAACAATAATGAGCTTTTTAAGAGAAAACACGCAGATACCAAGTTATGTAGTTCATAATGGTTCCTGTCCTGCAGGCGAAAGCTGACAAGGTAATTCACTGGGTTCAAAAATAATGGCTCAAATGAAACGTTATTTAATTATGAGGGAATAGCATTTAAAAAGTTATGTTGCAGGACCAGGAGGGCAATGATTAAAATGCAAAGTAGCCAAAGGAAACAGCACAATCACCATTTCAAAAACTATGATTACAGGTTAGTGTCACATAAATGACTTCCAAAAGCAGCGGACTTATTGGAACAATTGCGTGGATTTAAAATAGCAATACTTAGATATCAATAAACATAATTACAAATTTTGATCAAAAAGTAAAAAAAACAAAGCCATATAAGAAAGATAGACTCACCGGAAGCAGCATGAGAATCCCAATTGGAACAACAGATGCTAGATCAGTTAAAGTTCTTCGAAGAGACTGCTTTTCCTTCTGTGTGAGATCATCTCCAGTAAGTGCTCTTCTTAGTAACACCATAGCAGCTGCAACATCAACTGCCAATAGCTGAGTTCCTTGCCAGACGTCCTATAAGAACAAACCATAAAAACCAGATCCCTCAGTTGTTTATCAACTAGAAATCAGAAATGCTAATTTTCACAAAAGTTGCAGAATAAGGCTAGAAGGAACCATACATTCTTAGATTCACTTTACAACGTTCAAAGATGTATATGCTGCTTATAAATAGGCATCACTCAATCTTACAGATAATAAGAACAGGAAACATTTACTTAAGGTCATAAAGTCTAGCACCGCGTATTTCTTCAATTACCATGTCTAAATATATGCATTATGTAAGTCACATCCATGCATGAGCAGAGAGTACAGAATTGACATTGGAGAATGGAGATTATTTGATGATCAATCTCCACAAAACCACTTATGGATATCCACAATATCCAAAAGAATGAAATTATCCAGAAAAATGTAAGCAAAGAAGAATCATACAGTGCTTGTTTCCCGTATCTTGACTATAGACTTTGCGAAGAGACTTTCTTTCTCCTGAGCTTTAGCTAATGGATATCTCCCTATAGAAGCATGTTGTTCATTGTCATCTGCAAGTCCAGACTCCTGAGGAAACACCATAAGTCAATTTTCAGGAACTCCCATGCAAAATTTTCAGAAAACAAACTGAAAGCCTTCCTATCAGCCCTCTACAATGACATTTTTACAACTGCTCAACGTGAATCCCCGAGCTAGTTACTATTCATTCATAACTCCTGAAAACTCAAAAATAGGCAACAATGTGACATCACTATCTCACCATAATCAGAACCAAAGCGCAGTCACCTCACAAGGAAAAATTAAATGGACATCGAGATAGAGATGTCCACAAATCAAGCCCAAAGTTAAACTCAAGAATATGAAAATTTTAACAGGACGATAGAGATAACGATGAAAGTAGGTGACTATAAACTACAGAATGTAAAAAAGAGAATATATAAACAAATTACAAGGAACAATTATTTCTACCAACAGAAACCTTTTTGCCTTGCATATAGATGATATCAAGTCATATGAATCAGAAAATAAGGTGTTTTTAGACAGAGAGAAGGCTAATAAAGTATGCCAAATAAAAACACAAGCCAGCTTAGCAGTCAGCAGTCGTGGACAGTTTAACATTAATAATCACACAATAAATTACCTCATCATTTTGAGCGTCATCTGTACTTCTTTGCACTCTCTTCTCTAGTTCAATCAACTCATTTCTTAGCAATTCAAAGCGACGAATCTCATTTGATTCTGAGTCCCCATTGTGCATTTTGGCAATTGCAACTTGGTCAAGATCTTCAATTTCCTGAATAAAAGAGGAGCAGCTAGTTTGAAAAATATATCGCATAGAGCTTCAATTATTTCTAATACATACTGGATGAAGCAATATAAGGGGTTAGTTCAAAATACTACTATTACTATTAGTAACAACACAAATTAAACAATAAAACAAAAATCATGCAACCAAAATTTAACATGAGCTTAGAAATAAGAAAACCCAGTAAAAGAGAATGGCATACATTTTGGTCAGCTGACACTCTACTCTGAGATTTTCCCCTGGAATTTCGTACCAAGAAACTCCAAAATCCACGAGGCTTTTTAACCATCCTAACAGAATGAGGTCCATGAAATATAAATAACAAAACCATGAAAACAAATTGTACTGAATTCTACAAAACCAATGTTTTTTTCATAATACTTGAAAAAATTTTATTCATCTTTTTAACAAAAGCACTTCCCAAAAAAACACAAATATAGGGTTGATTAATTATGGAGAAAGCTTACCTATCTGCAGGTTTTTCATTTATTTCAGTCTCTTTACAAGCTTCTCCAGACTCCTTATTTGAAAAATTTCCTGACTCACCTCCAGATGAAAGTGAGTGCTCATCAACACCCTCCTAGTTGAACAAGAGATTCATAATCAGGAGAATATTCCAATAAGGGAAAATAACTATACATCTGATTAAAATTACCCTTACCTTCATTCTTTTATGAGAAAATAAGGGCAAAATCTGAACAAACATAACATACTTAAAGAAAAAAAAGTAGCATAAAAAGTGTATACGGTGTGTATGCATATAAGACATGAAACATCGAAATATCCCCTTTCACCTAAGTAGAGACCCACCTGTATCTTTTGTTACCTAATCACTGCACACCATTTAATTCTGATCCATTAAAAGTAATAGTTGTAATTGTTTCTTTAACAAAGTTAATGATGCTATTATTTGCTAAGTGACATGTATGCATACATTAACAAAGTTAATGTATGCATGACATGTCAAACATTAGTAGAACTCATGTTTTGAAGATTTTTTGTTAAAAAGTTCAACAAATGAAGCACAGCTTCAATGAGACATTAAAGAAAAATTAGGCAAATGATTCATACCCTTCTTCCACTCTGCACCACATCACATTTAGAATCCTTGACATCTTAATTTTGGTCACATCAGAATTTAATACAACATGACACAATGAAAGACCACACTCATCATTTTAATCAGCTAACCCCCAAAATTGGGCTTGGTTCACTCTATACAACAGAAACCTCTCATGTAACTGCTGCCTTGAACCCTTCTTTGATCCATCACTTTAATGGATCATAGAGGCTATGCCAACTTGAAATAGATGAGTGATGGCAGAAGGAGATGCAGATTGTTGATGTGAGGAGCTTCCTACATAATAACTTTGATTAATTGGTGGTGTGGAGGCTAACTATGTCAACAATTCAGAGTTTTGTAGGCTGCTTATAATGCAATCTTTAATTACTTATCAGGTACTAACCAGTTTAGTATACACAAAAGTTAGAAAAATCTATGTTTTCCGAGAAAACACTATCCTTATGGAAAAATATAATAAAGAAGTTAGAGTAAATTCAAGTAAAATATTTAGGAAGAACATATTCGGTTACTACAAGAAGCAATGGAATATGGCTACAGAAAACCACTAATTTGTTCGTAGCCACGGAAAATAAGAAGTACATGAAACAACTTCCATACAAAAGTTTTGACTGAAGGTAAATAATTAGCAGAAACCTTGAATATTGTTCCCTGGTGGTGATGCATGAACTTGGGCCACCCAAAACTATTATGAAAGGAGGATGATTTAGAAAGTATGATTAGATATGATTAGGTAATTCAAAGCATTACCATGCTTTATTATCTAATCGCACTTTCTTGACAAACTCATTCTGATGTAACTATTAGAAAGAACAACCAGTTAATGAAAATTATGAAGTTTAGAGAACAGTAATATGGTTTTCTAACAGACTCAACAGAATGAAGATCCATTTTAGTTAAAAAGTATAGTGGCATAATTTTCCAATAGTTATGCACTGAGTCAGTTTATGACAGCAGAAAAGCAGTCCTACAATAATCAACACATATCAGATATAAATAATGCCAACCTTGGCCCAAGATTGGTATTGAACATATACGATTCATAGGCATGAAAAGCCAGCAAAGCATACCTGCTCAAGTGAAGCTGCTTTTGCTCTGAAAGATGCCTCAAGGAATTCAGCCTCTTTATTAAGCTTTCTTATCCTTTCAAGGTCAGAACATGCAGCTTTTAGATGTTCTTTTCCAGATGTTGAATTTGATAAATGAAGCTCCTGTAGTAAATCTTCTAACCTATTCAAAGCTTCTTCCACACTCTCAAGTGCCTGCAACAAGCAATCAACTAAAAATTTTCCCCAAAAATGCTTGACAAATTTCACTTAGTACTAAAACAAGAAGATGTTAGCTAGATGCTATTTCTTGCAAGCAAGCTAAAGACCACAATGCTTAGAATATGCTTAAATGCACATAAATCTGTTTAGCAAGACATAGAGGTAGCAGAAAAGTGACTGAAGCATAATAAAGCACATATAACAGGCAAGCATCTCTGACAGGAAGCATTTTCCAGGTAGTCCAGTTCTGAAATTCATTTTCCGCAAAGTCAAGCACACAAAAAAGCTCAAGGATGCCAACACGTTCAGGTCTAAAGTCAAGTCCAGCAAACTCAAGGAGAACATGTTGCTTAGCATAGATCGCCAACATCTAGAAGCATGCCATTCCGCATTCACACTGTGCATAACATGAAATCTGAGCATTCAGAAAATATATGCAATAGCATTCTTAAAACTTTATCCTAACCCCATTTTAGCAAGATAGAGAAGAGTTGTTTATCGCTTGCACAAGAACCCTAACCCTAATAATAATAGAAATAACCATCACACATCACATAGGCCATGAGCAAGATATAGCCATAAAGGAAATTAGTCAGATCTCTCAGGTGGTTATGCAGGCAAACCAAACACAAAGCAATATCTAGTGATAAGCTACTTTAGACTAGATACCTTATCAAAAGAAGCTGTTTTTGAATCAACTGAAAGACCAACACCTGACCACTGCTGACCTTGATCTTGAACACTACTCTTCTTCCCTGAATTTCTGTTTATCAAGTTTTACATTTTGAAGAACAATGCCTTATCAGAGATCAAGCATACAAAAATATTGAAGTCTTGATATATTTCGTATCATCAACTGAAGGAAATTTTAAAATAAAACTTACATTAGCACCCCAAGTTCATTCATACAACCAGTTAGCTTGCTGTGCCTAAACAAACAGCCAAGTAAAATGTGTAAGTGGTAGAATTGAACATCACTTTGCACGGAAAAACATTATAAACAGATAATTCAAGCAGGTGATCCTTACTTTATTCAATTTAAAATTTCAAACATGAGGAAAGAGCACCCAAAAAAAAAAAGGAGAAAGAAATTTCAGAGTCAGGAATTCATAATACCCTTTAGAAAGGAATCTTGCTGCTTTTATGTTTGATGGACTCTCAAGCCAAGTACTGTATTTAATAAAGCTTGTCATCCAATAAGAGCAAACACTTAATACTTGGAAAATAGCTTCACCCTGAGTAATTCCTTCCCTTCTATCTTTACTTTCAAGAGTTTCCTTTATGCCCATTGCATTACTTTGATAGAAAGGTAGCCAGTCCAACTCCTCGCATACAACCTATAAATTCAAATTCATTTGGTGTGATCAAATAATCAACAACCAGTATTAAACTATCCTTATTAACATGCTGACCTCCACATACAGTTGATAAGAACTAACAGATGACAGTTGAGGATAGTATAACACACTTCCTGTTATAAGGTACCTGAAAAACACACATTTTAACAAAGCATAGAGCAGCATTGTGAAATTTAAGAGGGAGTACCAACAGCTACATCTAAAAGAGATTTTTAAAAAATGAAGAAGAATAAGCACACCTTATGAAGCTTTCAATATGATCATCTACAATGCTAAACCCATTTGAAGCCAAGAAAGATTTAGTACTTCTTCCTAAGGCAATAAAAAAACCAAATATTGCCAAGTCCTTTTCCAATACCTGTAAAATGGGCAGCACCATCATCTTTTGTCAAATAAACAAATAAATATGCTAAGCCAAGAAATAATTCCATAGAATGCAGGGTAAGCTAAAACTTCAAACTGAAATGTCATTCTGTTTGCTTCTTAATGCAAACTATGAATGAAAAATAAGTAAATAAATAAAAAAGGCTGATGCATGCTTAAAAAGTCAGTAATTGAAATTTATGCATTTCAGAGGCATGGCCACTTTTTTATCATAATGGATATATTAGGTAATGTGGAGAAGGAAATGGTTGACCTGGTTAGATCAATGTTGCTATTAACTGTGCCAATCTTTATCAAAACAGATTCAACCATAGATTTAATTCTGAGTGAGTTCTGACTCTAACTTTACTGTGCAAACAAATATCTCCATTTTGAGTAATTTTAGACTTCAACTCAAGAGAGTTGGCACTATATAAAATACTTAATCAACTAAGTGGAGAGAAGTTGGTCATGTCAATGTAATGATTTATAAAGTCAGCATAAGGGAAGTGCCAACTTCAATGCAGGCAGGGGAACAGCACATCGAAATAACCAACTTAAGTACAAGCAGATGGAAGTAAACACAGATAATGAAGAGAAATTAAATATGCTGGCTTTTAGTTTCTCTAGTAAAAATAATATATATATATATATATGTATAAATCACCCACAACTTCATAGAAAATTTCCAAATGAAGAAGCTTAATTAAAATTAGATCTTATTCCATAGTTTGAAATTGAATTCGTGTGATTATTTTAAAACAAAAAATATATAGATGTAGATCGATATGTTCCCACACAGATATATCACTATGGGGAAAGAGGCCCTTCTCTCAGCTCCAGCCAATAACTATGAAGCCCTCCAGTACTTGTGGCCCACCAAATGCTTTTTAGAATCCTCGTAAAAGGAACCCAAATAGTGATAAAGCATTGCAAATTAGATTGTCGAATTTGGAGTCAAGAGGTCAGTAAATGTCTATATCTATTGACAGGAAATTGAAACTCAACTCAGTTCTCCCATGTTTGAGAATTGGAATGGTCATTCAAACATAAAATTGTAAGTTAAAAAGAGCATGTTACGTAAGAAAGGTGATGAGATGGCAACATGAAGGTACTCTAAATAAGAGAGTAACAAATATGCAAATATTATTTATGAAAAATCAGGAGCAACTAGTTATGCCATAAATTGTAGCAAGGTGGTTTTCAGCTACAAACCTCAATACTTTCACATGTTGTTAATCTTGACCATATCCTTTCCCTGTCAATAGCTCGCTGCAAATGGTTCTGAACAAGATCAACCCAAAATGCTCTTTCTTCAACTGCATGATCAGTCCTAAATTTTCCTGAGGCAGCTCGAGGACCAAAATGGAAAAGAAATTCCCTACATAAACCAATATCCTTCATATAATGATATGCCTTGTTTATTGGGACAAAATCAAGAAGCATGTCCATCAATCTGCCAATAATATCCGGGACCATGGAGAAGAACTGTTGACAAGACACTTTCGTTGAGCCAAGCTTTATAACTGCTGCAAGGCAGCTTAGAGCAAGCATAAGAAGTGAAAGATCACTTTCAGAAGTTGAACCAGATGAGCCTCCTTTCAAGTATCTGACATTAAGACAGCATGTATTCCCATTCACAAAATGTTTATGACATAAAAAAAAATCTAAATGGAACAATGCAGCTATAGATCATACAACATTGTAGCAGCACTAAACCGGGAATCCCTTTCAAAGAGATCTACAAAAGTTTTCACCACCAATGGATGTTGGTGAGACCAAAGCCAGTCATGGTCTACCAGTTGTTTTGAAGACAATTCATCCCGGATGGTACTCTCCAACAAAGCTGATAACCGTAACAAACTGGAATGAAGAACTTTGATTAGTATACACACCATGCAAATTGCAATAGCAATTGAATAAAACAGAAAAAGGAGGCAGAGAAGAACCAAGCAATTAGGGGCAGAGAGGTTACTGTGAAATGGAAGTTTTTGAATGATGTTGGCATACAAAAACGTGTTGCAATAACTTAAATTTTGCGCTCTAAGAATCCACTGCTTTGCATTTTTATCTTCCTTTCTGTATTTATTGATGAAATGTATAGTTTTTTGAAATGCAATATGGATATGAATTACAGGGATGCAAGCTTAACACTAAGTCTTCAATATAGGAATGAAATAGGCTTTGCATCATTACAGTAGATAAAAGACTCTACCGCCTCTGTTTATGTGAACATAAACACTGAATTAATCAAGTCATACATCTCTTTGAGAAAGCAAATAACATGTGGTATATGCTTTGATTCAACAAAGTTGTTTTTTCAGAATGTGATTAGATCAAATCCATGAACAATTTGTAAAGCATGTCTTCTACAAAGAGACAGTAAGATAAGCAAGGAAACTTTAAGAAGAAGACCAAGAGGTATGGTTTTTCCTGGCTTCTGATGAGACATCTGCGTTTGAAGTCTCTAACGGAAAACAAGAAATAACAATTGGCAATTCAGAAATCAGCAATAAATTTTTCTACAAAGGAATAAAACCAGATATGCAACATAATAGACCTTCTTTGTACATAAAGATTGACATCTCTATCTCTTCCATCACCCCGTGATGAGATTTCAATAGCAGATTGCAGTAAAGAGTATACCGCAGCCTGGAATAAACAAAAGGTGCAATCAAAATCAAGCTAAAAATTCACAGAGGGGCATAAAAAGAAAGTAATCTTATATTAGATCAATATCAAATGCATGATTGTTAACCATAGCATTTTCAAGTTAAGGTACCAATTCACAAAGCAATGCAAAGTTTACATGAAAAACCCTCTTTTATCACAAATTACTAGTAAAAAACTTGTTAGTGCATAAAGTTTATCGAATTGATAGCACAAGTAAAAATAAATAAAAGAAGGTATACATCTAGAACAAGGCATATTTTCATGCCAGAAAAATAGAGCATATTAAAGTTCTCATCAAGTGGCCATTGAGGTTATTTCCATTACAGAATAGTACAATATGCAACATAAGTCCGCCATGGAGCCTCATTATGGTTCCAACAGGAAAAGCTGTGAAAAGGCACAAGTGAAGGTTTAAATTCTGATAAACTAAAAAATGTAGAAAATAGGTGTCCCTCGAACTAGTTCTTGCTCTATTAATATATTAGGGCCATTAGCACCTATGATCCAAGTTGAGAGCTGATCACATAGCATACAACAAAGGCACAAGTTTAAAAAAAGATGATTGACTTTTGATAAGTTAATTCATGATCAGCCGCTTTGGCTTGTGAGGAAAAAGAGGTATCAAGTAATTTAAGCACTTTATATGGTTGAGTAAAATATTGTACAGCCACAATTTTTAGGAAATATCGATAGCAAATCAATTAGTAAAGTGCATTCTAAAGAAGTTAAAGTTAAACCTGATAAGAGAGTGTCTTGACAGACGCATTTTTGTCAATACCAAGCCATGCCTTTGAGAACCAAAAGGTTTTGGATGACAAGCTGTGTTCTTGGATGGCCAATTCAATGGCCCTTGCTGCATCATGTATGGACTGGACAAGCCCACTGCTAAGATCTTCTCCTTGTAAAGATTGAGTTAGTTTCATCCTCAGATCATCCATACCACTGCTAGAACTTGTTTGTGGGGTTCCATTGACAGCTACACCATCATCAGAAGAAGCAAAAGGCATAGGGTGCACAAGCCTTCTGGATTTATGATAGGGTAGTTGGGGTCTTCTAAATTCCAGCAGCTTGCTACAAAGAGACCGTTTATCAAATTCTGACAAGGAATGCCCTAAATGGAAGTTTCTTCTGGAAACACAACAACGATACAGGCCTTGGGTTAGATCTGTCATATTCTTGTGCATAAAACTAATTTCTGCAGATTTATTTGGCAGGCATGGCCTTGAAGTGCTGAAACACAGTCAATCTGTAGGTTAGGATATGAAATATGTACTTGCAGCAAATTTTGTCAAAAGATGAGACCAATATGACTTCCTTCCAATGATTCAAAATAAAATTGATGCAATCAAATTACACCAATGAGCGCTTACAACAGAATCAAATCCAACGCAAGAAAACATAAAGCAGTGCCTGTTCTTTAAAGATTGATAGTCATTTACAAAGTAAATAAGCATAAAAATTTCATGGAACAGCTTACTTTCTGCAGTATACTATCTTCAAGTTGTGAAACTATTCTAACGTCAAGGGAGGTAAACCAAGTCTAGTTTAACAGGTTGAAATTAATTCAGTAGGATGAACAAAAGGGATCAATAGTCTTGTGGGACATCCATTATGACTCTATTATACATCTTGCAATCTGTAGCATAGTGCCTTGCACTCTGCACTCAATTGGTCAGTTAAAAACATTGTTCCAGAATACGTTCAACTACCTTCACTCAAATTTCTTGCAGAGAAGTTGCTTCATCTGTTCAAAAACCACAGATCAACTCTTGAACCTCACCATTTCTAATTCCACAACAATAAAATTCCAAGTACATCAAATTCATAGAATCAATTCAGTTTGCCAACTCGGATCATTCCATTCATCTCTGCCATAAATTTACATTTTACACTATCCAAAAAAAGGATTAACAACAAACATCACCTATTAATCACAAGATTCATCACAACCACAACCACAACCATCCTCTACAATCCAAAACAAACTTAACCCTAAAAATAAAACCAATCAACCATCTCCCAGGCGTCATAAATTTCTATCAAGCCATACAAAAAAAAAGAAAAAAGCAAAATCTCAACCAAACCAAAACACCAATATCATCAATCCTCCATCAAAATCATCACCACAAGAATTCCCTACAGTTCAAACTGATCAAACACCGGCAAAGAAGACCAAAAAAAATAAGAGAAAAATCAACTGAAACATCAACAAAGAGAAGAGCAGAGGCACAACCTAATGACCGCCCGATGAACGGCTCCTCCCGGCAGGTCCTGCAGGGTGGGAACGCGCGAAGCCATGGCCATGAAAAACTCAGCTAAGCTTCTCCAATGGAATTCTCAGCATTGAAATCGTGAGATGGCGTAGAGGGTTCGTCGTGGTCTCCGTAGAACCATTGGAATGAAAACGAAACAAAAAGGCCCGAAGCTTCGAGGGAGAGGGATAGGGTTTATATACCAATTCGAAATTGTGGTTAGATTGAGGACTTTTTTGAAAATATTTCATTGTTGGTGACCCTTCATTAATTAAAAATATATATATATTTGTAAAGGGTGATACTTATATTTAAATATATTTTCTTCAATTTGTATAATTATAAATTTAATTTATATCATTTTAGTCCTTTAATTATCTAGATATAATATATATATATTAAGTCGATAAAAATAAAAAAAGAATTCTTAAATCCTTAATTAAAAATATATTGACTTATATCATTTTAGTCATTTACATTATTTATTAAGGATTTAAATATTCATTTTTTTATTTTTATTGACTTAAATATATATATATATATATTATCTATATAATTAAATGACTAAAATGATATAAGTCAAATTTATAATTATAAAAATTGGAAAAAAATATATTTAAATTTAAACTAAAATGAATATTTTGCCTGATTAAAATGATGATTTTTTAATTCACAAAAAAAAATTTTGTAATATGAAAAATGTTGAAATTATGTTTTGGTCCCTGACGGTGGAAGAAAGCCAAAATAGGCCTTCAACTGAAAACTTGTGTTCATGTTTTGAGGCGGTCTTGTCAGGACGGCGTTGATTAAATGGCATGTCATTGGTCAGAGTTTTGCCACGTCAGCTGCGTGTGTCATTTGTATATTTGATATATTTTTAATTATTTATTTGTGTGAAAATGTGATGTTTTGTATGCTGGATAAACAGTGAACAATAAAACCAATTAATTATTTTTATTTTGTGTTGGGTAATAATTTTATGTTGTTTTTTTAATTAATCATCTAAATGAAAATAAAAAAACTATAATGAAGCATATACCAAGTAACATTAATATTTAAGATATTTTATTATTATTATTATTATTATTATTATTATTATTATTATTATTATCAAGATCCAAATGTTATATAAGATTGAAAAGTACTAAATTCATTTAATTTATTTGATACATAGTTATCCCTTTTTCTCTTATTAAATCTTTTGCCCCCAAAAATCTTTTTTTCCACTGGAGTCTATTTATAGCACAAGAAACCTCCCACATTTTTATAATAAAAATTTACTAATAAAAATAATAAAATAATATTGCATAAATATATTAAAAAAATTAAAAATTGCCAACCAGGCTTTAGTCTATTAATATGATGTCTATAAGAAAGCAAAGACCAAGATTTGACTTCTTCATAGCATAAAGTGAGAGCACATGGTATATTTAGAAAATCCGCCCACACTCCAATATGACTTATCTTTATTATTAAAAAAATGTAATAAAATTTTTGAACTAATTGAATTAGTTTGTAAAATATGGAGAAATAAAATTAGAATGCAAGTTAGAAAAAAAACCAATAAAAACAAGCAACAACATTGTATAAAAAAAATATAAAATTAACTATTACAATTATTATTAGTATTATTATTATTATTAAAAATGTGGATCCAACCCTCATCCTCTATAAAGGTGGTTGAATCTAATGGATTATACCATACAAAACTAAAAATTAATAATGGCTAATAAAAATCCAAACCAGTGTAATATATTGCTAGGCTAAAATTAGGTTTAAAAACAGGAGAAAATCATAAATTTGGGAGGAAATAAAATTAAAAGGAGGTCGCTCATGTAAAGATGATGCATTTAATTAAATTAATTAATTAAATCAAATAATTTTCAAAATTAGACTAAAACGAGTTCTCCCATTTGGTCAATCCTAAACTCCAAAACAGAAACTTGTGACTAGAGATTTATTTTATTTATTATTTATTTATTTTATTTTTATTTTTTATTTATTATTATTATTATTATTATTATTATTATTATTTTGGTGACTAGAAATGTTCCTCACCAAGAACTCTATTCAAAGCAATGACTTTTGAACATCATGGTCATGTGTGATTTATTAAATAATGGCTCTTTTAATTGACTATATAATCCAATGTACTTCTATATAAACATCAACAATATTTTTGCATATAATAATTTGTGTATAATCTCAAAAAAATTGGAAGACAAATTTGAGCATGTGCCCTTGTAAGTGCAAAACTATGTATACACTCCCATTGAAAAATTATTAGTATATATCTCTACACATCATCAATTTCTGCTTGTATACTTTTGTAATCAAAAGTAATAAATTTTTATTGTGCAATTTACAAAAAAAGAACTTGTTGAACCTAATTTATTCGCTATCATACTGCATGTGTAACTTAATATAGAAGACGTGGTGAAACATAAAAAAAAAAAAATTAATATCAGATGGCCATATTTACAAATACTGGGCTTTCTAAGAGTATTTATAAAAAGGAAAAGTTAAAAAATAAACCATGTGGTTTTGCGTTTTTGCAAATCAAGGCATGTAAATGAACCTTCATTGCAACAAGAGCATGCTCAAGAAAACACAAGTAAAGTCATGTATAAGACCTCCCCACACTTAAGATGCTGCCATTGTCCTCA
>NC_052476.1:2268745-2402104 GCF_009730915.1 Dioscorea cayenensis subsp. rotundata | reverse complement strand
GGGTGTGCAGGGGTGTGTGGGGTGTGTGCGTGTGCAGGCAGGTGGCAAGGGGTGTGTGTGTGTAGGCACAGCAGGCAGGGGGTGGGAAGGGGTGGGGGCAGGTGGCAAGGGGTGTGTGTGTGTGTGGTGTGGGGTGTGTGCAGTGGGGAGGTGTGGCAGGGCAGGTGGGGGGTGGGGTGGGGTGGTGTGTGTGTGTGGAAGTAATGTGTGTGTGTGCACACACACACACACACACACACACACACACACACACACACACACACACACACACACACACACACACACACACACACACACACACACACACACACACACACACACACACACACACACACACACACACACACACACACACACACACACACACACACACACACACACACACACACACACACACACACACACACACACACACACACACACACACACACACACACACACACACACACACACACACACACACACACACACACACACACACACACACACACACACACACACACACACACACACACACACACACACACACACACACACACACACACACACACACACACACACACACACACACACACACACACACACACACACACACACACACACACACACACACACACACACACACACACACACACACACACACACACACACACACACACACACACACACACACACACACACACACACACACACACACACACACACACACACACACACACACACACACACACACACACACACACACACACACACACACACACACACACACACACACACACACACACACACACACACACACACACACACACACACACACACACACACACACACACACACACACACACACACACACACACACACACACACACACACACACACACACACACACACACACACACACACACACACACACACACACACACACAAGGCCACACACACACACACACACACACACACACACACACACACACACACACACACACACACACACACACACACACACACACACACACACACACACACACACACACACACACACACACACACACACACACACACACACACACACACACACACACACACACACACACACACACACACACACACACACACACACACACACACACACACACACACACACACACACACACACACACACACACACACTGCACACACACACACACACACACACACACACACACACACACACACACACACACACACACACACACACACACACACACACACACACACACACACACACACACACACACACACACACACACACACACACACACACACACACACACACACACACACACACACACACACACACACACACACACACACACACACACACACACACACACACACACACACACACACACACACACACACACACACACACACACACACACACACACACACACACACACACACACACACACACACACACACACACACACACACACACACACACACACACACACACACACACACACACACACACACACACACACACACACACACACACACACACACACACACACACACACACACACACACACACACACACACACACACACACACACACACACACACACACACACACACACACACACACACACACACACACACACACACACACACACACACACACACACACACACACACACACACACACACACACACACACACACACACACACACACACACACACACACACACACACACACACACACACACACACACACACACACACACACACACACACACACACATACCAGTTTTCATTGCTGGTGTTTTTCTTTTAGCCTTCATTGCCTGAAGAGATATTAGAAGTAGTAGAGACAATCCCTGCAACACAAATGGAGGAGATTGTTCGATCTCAACACCTCAGTGAGTTCCAAAATATCGAAGTTGCGTAAAAGTTGAATGGAAGAAATTATCTTAAATGGTCTTAACTCATTTGAACCATACTGAAAGGAAAAGGAAAGATCAGCCATCTCACAGATTTGGGGCCAAACGAGAGGATCCTCGATTTGAAGCATGGGATGAAGAAGATTCTATGATCATGGCATGGCTATGGAACTTTATGACCCTTGAGATAAGTGACACATACATGTTCTTGGCTACCGCCAAGGATATTTGGGATGCACTCGAACAAACATACTCTGGCAAGAGATGCGAGCCAAGTGTACAAGGTAAGGTAAAGACTATGGTTGCAAAACAAGGTAGTAGGATAGTTACTGAATATGTCAATCAGTTGAAATCTTTGTGGCTGGGGCTTAACCACTACAGGGTTGTAAAAACTAAATGTTCTGAAGATGCAGCTATTTTAAAAGGCTTTATCGAGCGAGACACAATCTATGATTTTTTGGTTGGACTTAATTCAGAATTTAACCAAGTCAGAATCCAGATTTTTGGCAAAGATGAAGTTCTATGTTTTAATGAGGTTGTGGCCATATTCCGAGGAGAAAAAAGTAGAAGAAACTTGATGCTTGAACCACAAATCACAAAGAGCTCTACTATGGTGGCTAAAGATGGAAGTAAATCAGCCATAAATTCTGAAAAAGCACAAACCTCTGAATATCAAAGACTTGGGCGACCAAAAGTGCAGAATCATGATAACTTATGGTGTACTTACTATAAGAAGTCACGTCATACCCGTGAAAGTGCTGGAAGCTTCATGGAAAACCTCCAAGCCAAGAGTGGGGACAGAAAGGAGATTGAACAAAAAAAGATGGTTAAGCCCATGTTGTTGCAGTTCAACCAAATGAAGAAATATGTAAGGAGTCAAATCGTCTCAGCTCAAGAAGAGGTTGAGAGGGTAAGATCTCTCATTGGCAGCGTCGAAAAGCCTTAAGGTACTTGCTCTCTCACATATTCAGGTGAGTTTTCACTCTCAATTGGACTAAATGTCTCTGGATCAACCTTTACCCATTCATCAAACCTTTTTTCAGCATATTCCCCATGTCCAAGCAGTAGGGAAATCTCCACAGCTAATGTTTCATTAACCACCGTAACAGGTGTAGGAGATGCTAAGATCAATCCATTACTAACCTTAAGAAAAGTTCTTCATATCCCTAGACTATCCATAAACCTGATCTCTATATCCAAACTCACCCGAGATTTAAATTGCTATATCATTTTTTGTCATTATTATTGCAAATTTAGGACAAGGATCTAGGAAGACGATTGGACATGCTAGAGTAAAGGATGGTTTCTATTACTTTGAAGAACAGAATCTATCGAATAGGATTAAGAACAATTTATATCTCACTTCTGTGAGAATCTTTTTCATCCAATAAAGACAAAATTTGGCTCCATCATTGCCGTTTTTTACATCTATCCTTTAGAATAGTTAAAATTATGCTTCTTTTATTTAAGGACCTAAATGTTGAGGATTTTCATTGTGGAGTGTGTGACCTTGCCAAACACAAACGTGTATCTGTCTCAGTTAGTAATAAATACTAGAAGTTCTACCTTTTTTTGTCTTATTCACAGTGATATTTGGGGTCCTTCTGCTATTCCTAATGTTTTAGGGGCCAGATGATTTGTTTCTTTTATTGATGATTGCACTCATGTCACATGGATATTCTTACTAATACACAAGTCTGATGTCGGTAGTGTGTGCCCAAACTTTTGTACCATGATTAAAAATCAATTTGAGGTTAGTATCAAAAGGTTTAGGTTTAATAATGCCAAAGAATAATTCAATCAAGTCCTATCTTAGTATTTTCAAAAAGAAGATTATTTATGAGTCATCTTGTGTCAATACCCCACAACAAAATGGGGCAACTGAAAGAGAAATGGGTCATCTTCTTGAATCAACCCGAGCCCTTCTTTTTTAAAAAAATGTACCTAAATCCTTTTGGGGAAGCAGTTCGTTCAACTGCTTATCTTATAAACCGTTTATCTTCGAGTGCCTTGGGATTCAAATGACCAATGGAAGTCCTTTCATCATTTTATCCTAGTCTTGAAACTACAAACAACCTTGTTCTCAGACTATTCGGGCGTGTGTCATTTGTCCACATTCATAACCGTAATTGTGGGTTGTTAGATCCAACGGTAATTAAATGTGTCTTTGTGGGCTAGTCTTCGACTCAAGATGGGTATAAGTGTTACCATCCTCCCTCAAAAAGGTTTTATGTCTCAACAGATGTTACTTTCAATGAACGTGAGTCCTATTTTATCACTCCTTATCTTCATGAGGATAATGAAACAATAGAGATAAGGACTATAAAAATCTTTAGGATTTTTTCTTGCTTAACCTGTCATTTTACTTTAAACCTATGCTTGAGTCCAGTTATGTGTCTAAACCTAAATCCATGTGCGAGTCTGATCCTAAACCCATGCCTATGTCTGAACCTGAACCTTTACACCGATAAGAGACAGATTCTGCCTACAGAATGTGAGATTTGGCAAGGTTTATTCAACAAAGAAGGTGGTTATTTGTGAATCTATGCAATTCCAAGACCCCAATCCTAATCCTAACAATGAGGTAACAATTTATGAACCTTCTTTGCATTATGGAACTGATTCCTAGTTGAACAATAATGATCTAGATCTTCCCATTGCCCTTAGAAAAAGTACTAGGGAATGTAACAAACGGGCATTATATCCTCTTGCCCATTCCCTGTCTTTCAAAAAAATTTCACCATCTCATAAAGCCTTCCTTGCTAGCTTAAACACCATTATCATCCCTAAGACCCTATCTAAGGCTTTAACCAATGAGGAATGGAGACAAGCCATGAATGTTGAAATTGAGGCATTAGAAAAAAAATAAAACTTAGGATCTAGTGAGGCTACCGGCTGGGAAGAAACCTGTGGGTTGTAAATGGGTCTACACAGTAAAATATAAGGCAGATGGATCGATTGAAAGATATAAGGCAAGATTAGTGGCCAAAGGCTATATACAACCTTATGGAATTAACTATCTAGAGAGTTTTGCTCCAGTTGCAAAGATAAATATTATTAGAGTTCTCTTATCTTTGGTAGCTAATTATGGTTGGGAATTGCAGCAATTTGATGTCAAGAATGCATCTTTGCATGGAGAACTAGAAGAAGAAATTTATATGCAAGTACCACCAAGCTATGGGAATAATTTAGCTAACCAAACTGTTTGTAAGTTGAAGAAGGCCTTGTATGGATTGAAACAATCACCATGGGCATGGTTTGGGAGATTTGCTCGAGTAATGATTGCCATGGGGTATAGACAAAGCCAAGGAGATCATATGTTGTTTATAAAACACTCACCTTCAAGGGGAGTCGTGCTTTTGGTGTATGTTGATGGCATAATAATGACAGGAAATGATGACAAGGAAAGGCAAACTCTAAGGCAGTGCTTGGCTAAAGAATTTGAAATCAAAGAATTAGGAAGGCCAAAATATTTCCTTGGTATTGAAGTAGCTTACTCTAAGCAAGGTATTTTTATTTCCCAACAAAAGTATATTACTGATCTCCTCAAAGAAACTGGTATGACAGCTTGCAAACCAGCAACTATTCTAATAGACCCAAACACTAAACTTAGCAAAGCAGAGGAGGATATTGAAGTAGACAATGAAAGATATCAACGCCTTATAGGGAGGCTCATATATTTGTCTCACACATGACCCGATATAGCATATGCAGTAAGTGTGATAAGTCAATTCATGCGTAGTCCAAAAGAAGCTCATTTGCAGGCAACTCATTGAGTATGACAGTATCTTATAGGTACACCATGGAAAGGCATTTTGTTTAAGAGAAATGAGGGAGGAGGCTTAGTAATTGAAACATATATAGATGCCGACTATGCAAGATCAATTATTGATAGAATATTAACTTCGGGATATTGCACCTTACTTGGTGGCAACCTTGTGACATGGATAAGTAAGAAACAAAATGTGGTAGCACGATCTAGTGTAGAGGTAGAATTTCGCGCAATGGCTCAAGGCATCTGTGAATTACTTTGGTTGAAGATTATCCTAGAAGACTTGAAGATTAAATAGGATGGTCCTGTGAGACTTTATTGTGATAATAAATCTGCAATCAATATAGCTTATAATCTTGTTCAACATGATCGGACGAAGCACATTGAGGTTGATCGGCATGTCATAAAAGAAAAATTGGATAGTGGTTTAATTTGCACTCCTTATGTGACTTCAGGGAATCAACTTGCTGATGTACTTACCAAGGGTTTAAGTACTTTGATTTTTGAAAACATTATATCCAAGCTGAGAATGGAAAATATCTATTCACCAGCTTCAAGGGAAGTGAGAAAACAAGATTTATGATTGTATAAGAATCACTACTTGTTAGAAATTTGTTGGCTTGTTTTTAGGGATAAGACAACCAGACTAGACAACCATATATTTTGCATGGTTTCAAGGGCAGCCATATATTATAGGGATTTGCCTCTTTTATATTGATATACAACTATAAATCTATTTCTTAAGTGAGCAGAGTGTCTGTAAGAAGAAAGCAATTCTTTGTAATTAAAGCAACAATTGAAATAGAAATCCCTTTACTTCTCCCAGCCAAAAATTTAACATCTTAACAAGTCTAATAAGCTCAAAACATACCAAGAAATTCTTATACCTAATTTGACCGAGCTTGCAAAATTTTAATTTTGAAGCTTTACAGGATTGTTCTATTCATTACCTCAGCTTGCCTATGCATATAAGGATGAGTGACCGAGGTTAGTCTGGAAGCTATGTTGAGCATTTTACAGAAATTCTTGACCTTCTGATTTTTGAATTGTCTGCTATTATCAGCAATGATTGTGACAAGAATCCCAAACTTACAAAGGATAAATTTTCACATGAAATTTTGGTAGACCTTCTCAGTTATACTTGCTCATGGTTCAGTTGGTAAAGTAGTCTATGATGACACTGAGAAATTTTAGTTACCAGGTGCTATTGGAAAAGACCCTAGAATATCCATTCCCTAGACCACGAAAAAGTGGTGGCTTTCTATTAAAGCAAGCCATGTTGTTGGTTAGTGTTGTATCTACGAGTAAAATTGGCTTGCTTCACACTTCCAAACTAATTTACGGCATCCCACATTAAAATGGATCTTAACATCTTATGGGCCAACAACCTCCACGCAAATGATTCCTGCATATACATTTATGAACTTCTTGGAGTACATACTTAAGCTTCTGAGGGACGTAACCACTTTAGATACGGAAAGGTGTTAAAATCTTTTATAAAGTTGGCCATCGATTAGGGAGCAAACTGATCGTTACGTTTTATTCTGAGCCTCTTTCTTATTTGAAAGAAGTACTCACAAGCCTAAGAATTCATAGATTGGATCCATTCAACTTTGCTGCCCTTGAGCTTGATTCATTTGACCTAACAATCTTTTATTTGTGCTCTTGTGGGCTAGATACTCAGGGTGGACTTGTTTCCACATTTACACATCAGGCTAAGGCAAGATTTGAAAGGAAATCGGCTTCTTCATTATCAACTTGAGGGATTTTCACTACCTTAAAACTTTTATATTTGTTCCCAAACTCCTTTTCGAGTGCCTTGTATTTAACCATTCTTTCATTCCTGGTTCCATATTCCTCGCTGGCTGGACCTGCGATGAGCTTGGAGTTTGTTTAAGCTCGTATGTTCCAAACTGCATTTTCCAAGGCTAGATGTGGCTTTAAATCCAAACTTCATAGGATGGAGGCCTTCCATCTTCAGGGGCTTTTAAGACCAAACCTGTTCCTGTGCCATTCTCACTACCTGACCCATCTAAATAGAGGGTCCACTGATTTTACCATGCTAGTACGATCTTCCTTGCCTGAGCCTGATTTGGCTTAACTATCTGAGGTGGGGTAAGCTCTACTATAAAATCAGCCAAGGCTTGGGCTTTGATAGCAATTTGGGGTTGATAAATTATGTTGAATTTACTCAACTGAATTGCCTATTATGTGAGCCTTTCAGATACATCTAACTTCCGACAAATTGATATTAATGGTTGATCAAGGAGCACTATCACATGGTATGGTTGAGGTGGCCAACACGTATGAAAGCTTCTCGATTGAGTAATATTTGATTTCGGCATCATTTAGGTTCTTGCTAGTATATTGGATAAATTTCTTTTTATCTTATTGTTTCGATAAAATTGGACTAATTGCATGCTTTGAGGTGGCTAAATACAATTGTAGCGTGTCTCTGACCTTTGGCTTTGTGAGCAGTGGAGAAGAGCCCATATAGTTTTTCAACTGCTGGAAAGCTGCTTCATAATCCTTGTTCCATTCCACTTTTAGAGCCTTCCATGGCGCCTGACAAAAGAAGAGACTCTTGTCTCTTGACTTAGAGATGAAGTGTCATAAAGTTACAAGTCAGCTATTCAGCCATTTTTCAACCACTGTATATCCCTTACTATCCTGGCATATCGTAGTTTTAAATTCTGTAATGGAATTTGAACTCATCACCTAAGTCATTACCAACAAGTCTTAGTCCTTTATTGGAGCTGAACTGTATTTTTCCCCCCCAAAAGGCTAGTTCAAGTAATGGTGTACTAGGGGATTTGAGTGTGAGTTATGAAAGGCTTTTTATTACGTGCCAGCTTCTTTAGTCCCAAGTATATTTTAATGAAGAAAATGGATGAGTTAGGAATAAGAGATTCGTTGAGTTATAACTGATATCTGTTCTCTATGCAAGTTCTATAAAATATTACATTTTATTTTGTAGGTATCATTGTTGCATTTGGCTGACATCACAGAGAAGGGTGTCACATTTCAGGTAATTCTTAGATGTTCATTTAATTACTTGTAGCTTGAAGTTTTGTTCTGATTGTATCCCTAACTTCCTTCTATAATATGGAACATTTGGCCTGTAAAATAATTTACTCATCAAACATTTAGTTTTTGTTGTTGGCTATATAGGGCTCTGCTCCATACAATTGTGATGCTTTTGTTTGTTTCCAAATTCATGTTAAAATGATGTCTAGATCTCCAAATGATCCCCCACATTGGTTCACTTACCAAGTCAATTTTATGCATCTGGTTTGTCATTCATCTAGCACCTCAAATTAAATTTATGAAACCCTGGGCATCATGTTATCAGTCATTCTTGTCTATGGATGAAGAAATTTGAAGTTCGCCTGCATATACAATTTGAATGGAAGAATTAGGTGAATATGATTTTGGAATGGATACTAACTAGTAGAAGTCAGCATTATACCAACTGTGCATTCTGCTTATTGTCAATGTGTTCCCTGTTTTTATAATACACCACCAGTTGATTAATGTGCTGTAAGGAAGCTCCCATATAATTGATTACTCTATACACCGCCAGTTGGTTGAAAGACTTCATGACTATTCTTCAGTTTTTTATTATATAGGTTGTCTCTTCTTTGAAGCTCAAACTAAAGATCCTGTGACAATTTTTTAGTTTTTATGATATTTCATTTTTCTTTAGATATTGATGATATTCTTCTATAAACTTTGATATTTGTAGAACTTCTTCTCTTTTTCCCCTGAAACAAACTTTCTTATTTGTAGAACTTCTGTTTGTCTACTCGAACCACTTGATGTTACTGAGAATACCGAATACACACTAATCATATTCTAATGCTACTTTCTATTGTTAAATACCTATTTCATTAAGAGCAATAACATTTTTGAATCTTGTTTATTATCTCTTGATACTAATATATGATTTGAAAATCCTATATGTCAGTCTCCTGTTGATGGGAAGCCAATGCTCCTGACGCCTGAAGAATCAATCCAAATTCAAGTAGGTATATCTTTTTATGATTCTTATCACAGACAAACATGCTAATTTGGTTTTAAGTAGGAAGGGGGAGTTTGCACACAATGCGACATTTTTTTTGTTGTTAGCATGGAGAGGATCTGGCATCTTTCTGAATTCAAAAACTGAATGAAGAACTAGTGAAGAAATGCTCTTTGCAATTTTGCATATCTGCTAATGAGGAAGTGTAAATTACCTGTTATACCGTGCTTTTGTAACAAGTAATAGTGAAAGCTGCAAAGTAGAATTAATTAGGAAGTCAAATATTTACTGAAGCTGTACTTGCGCTGTGAAAAGTTAACTTGCAAGTTGGAGTTGGTAGATAATAGAACAGTGCTAAATATCATTATTTTCTATTGTATGATTAATGCACTTTTGGAGGAGCAGAAACGATCATTCTCAAGCAGTTTAGTGCACTAGAATGTCTTTAAACCTCAGTTGGCAGCCTCCAATTCTAACCACATGGATGCAGATAAATATAATTTCCTCTGATGAAATGGTTTTGCTACTTTTATATCCACATGAAAGGCTTTTATTATATGACCATTTTTCCATCAAGAGTGGAAAAAATGAATGACTATCATCACTTGACTTTGCATGAGTGATTAGTCTCCTATGCTATTGCAAAGAGCTAAAGAGAACATTTATTGGGAGGTCTCAGAAGAAGAGATTGGGCAAACATTCTTATTAGGATGGTGAAGCTTGCCCATCAAAGTTGATATTCCCAAGTTGGTGATAAAATAACCTTAGCAATATTGGACAGCACTTGCAGATCTCATGAGTTTGATGTTTATTTTCTAACTGATGATGACTAAGCCAGACGTCTTTTTTTAGATTGAGGATGAGACAATTGATTGTTTGCTTTCCTTTTTTAATTTTTTTTTCTGTTAGTGAAATGCTTGTTTTTAGTTAAATTTACATCCTTTAGCCTCTTAATCCTTACTGCTTCATTTGTTATTTTTTTAATCTCTTGACAATTGTAGAACAAAATTGGAGCTGATATCATTATGGCCCTTGATGATGTCGTCAGAACCACCATTACTGGTCCACGTATTGAGGAAGCTATGTATCGCACTCTTCGGTGGATTGATAGATGTATAGCGGGTATGATCAGTTCAAGGCCCTGATGAACTACCTTCAATTAGCACTTCTTCATTGTATCTGTTTGACCCAAAATTTGCCTCTTGCATCATATTAAGATGCATGTTTCATTTGCTTCTGCTAGGGCAACCTGTGAGTAAATTAATTGTGGGCTCTGAATTTAGCTTCTGTTAGTCTCTTTCTGCTTGTATTCCTTGGAGGATCCTTCTGCAAAAAGTCTGGCTATAAACTCTCATGCTTTTAGATAACTCTCTTGAAGTTTCTTTTACTCCAAAATGGTGTGAAATATACTTCATCTTATCAATATAAAATAAAGGGGAGAAATGCAATTTGTATTTTTGCTTCAATGAGAATTACACTTATAAACTGCCTGTGGGACATATGATCATTGTTCGCCACAACTTTGTTTTGAACTTGTTTATGCGTGGACCATTGTTTATATTTTTCTAAATGTCTAATTCCTTTTCTGATTGTCTTGTCCTTCTCTGGTTTCTTTATAATATCATTTGCATTAAATTGGATATGTCCTATAATATTTTTAAGCAAAGGAGATGCCTATACTTTAAGGTGCATTTTGTGACTTTTTGTATTTATTGAGTTGCAGCTCATAAGAAGCCTGATGTGCAAAATTTGTTTGGAATTGTACAAGGTGGATTGGACCCAGTTCTGAGGTAAATAAATATACTTATTATACTTCATATACCTTTTAAAGTTGCTGCATAGCGTCACTCATGGAGAAAATTTTCAAGCTATTCTGAAAAATTTTCTGTGGGATTTTATGACTGTAACAACTAATTTATCTCTTTCTGTTCAGAGATATTTGTGTTCGGGGCTTGGTTGAGCGTAACTTGCCAGGGTATGTTGACATTTCCATTCTCATTCTGCTAGATCATTACTAAGCATTGAAATTAATCTGAAATGCTCTGTTTGCTTTATAAGTAAAATTTAACCAAATACTACAACTTGTCATTTGATAGTGTGGTTGTAATTTTGTCAAGTCAGTCAGGTTAGCTGTAATAAATATTATGGCAAATTTGTGGATAAGTTTATTCTTTGTAGAAGATGAATATTGTGTAGAAGAAATTATTATTTCAAGTTATTCCATTTGGTTGGATAGCTTGGAATATCTTGGAGGTTATCCCAACCAAAGTGTATATTCTTTTGTTTCTGTTCAAGTTAATTCACATAAAGTCTATCTCTAAGATGGTTGACTACATTTGATCCTGTGGTTATTGTTTCTCCCTTATTCACTCCAAATTTATTTAAACCAAAGTGTATATTCTTTTGTTTCTGTTCAAGTTTAATCACATAAAGTCCATCTCTAAGATGGTTGACTACATTTGATCTGTGGTTATCGTTGCTCCCTTATTCACGCCAAATTTATTCACATAATATTCTCAAATTTGATTATAATACTTCACCTCATTCCATCTCCATTATAATTGTGTACATTACTTGATTCCTTAGTCACTTTTTTCTCTCTTTCATTCGCTGTTGTGCAATTTTTCTAACGCAAGTATTCGCTATTGTAAAGAAGTAATAATGATAAGAGAGTATCGCCCCACGAGTATTGAGTTTATTAGCTACCAAAATTACTCTAGCCCTAATTCTACTTGATTAATGAAATTGAAAAGATTTAATTTAGAAGGATCTAATATGAAGAATAGAGAAAGATGGTTAGACAAGGAGAAATCAATGCTTAGAGCTTTTAGGGTTTTTGAGTTCATCTAGACTAATTCCACCTAGATCACCTAGTTCAATCAATCAATGTTTATTTCTAATGATAAGAGAGTATCGCCCCATGAGTATTGAGTTTATTAACTACCAAAATTACTCTAGCCCTGATTCTACTTGATTAATGAAATTGAAAAGATTTAATTTAGAAGGATCTAATATGAAGAATAGAGAAAGATAGTTAGACAAGGAGAAATCAATGCTTGGAGCTTTTAGGGTTTTTGAGTTCATCTAGACCAATTCCACCTAGATCACCTAGTTCAATCAATCAATGTTTATTTTTTATATTGTCATCAAATTTCTCTAAATTACTTATTGATCATTCTCAAGCATCAACAACTTGCTTTGCTATTAAGGAATGTTTGGATCTAGAAATTCATTTCGTACAATTGAACCTTTTCAAATTGTTTCTTCTTAAGAACCAAAAAAAATTGTCCAAAATCACAGTCGCCAAGAAGATATTCCATTAGATAAATTAACATTATCTTTGAGATAACTATGAATCTGTGGAACTCATTAATGAATAATGATGCATTCAATCTCATAAATATCTCTTTCTTATGATGATCGTATGGTATTTCAATCAAGACCTAATTCAATTATCACCTCTTGGTCTCAAATCGAATTATCATCATGCAATTGTTGATCAAGCAATCACAAGTATTAAGTATGATTCCAACATGACCTTGAAATGAGCATAAATTAAATTAAACAAAGACGAATCTAGGTTTTCATAGTCCGGCTACATTGTAGCCCTAGAATAAGGTATTTAGAACATGATAATTGCAAAGCTCAACATTTTGACAAGGTTCAAAATCAAATAAACAAAGAATAACTAAAAACTAAAACTTGGAAATCAATCTTCGTTGCATCTTCGCTCCCAACCTTCTGGTCTTTGAAATTCTCCTCATTTCGGCTCAAACCCCAGTCTCTTTTCTAACTTGAATATCGGGGTAGCGCCTAGATGCCAAAGAGTGTAGTGCCTAGGCGCTATACTTTCTGTTTTGCACGCTTAATATTGTAACACCTAGGTGATAGACTTTCTGTTTTGCATGTTCACTCTTTATTGAAACTTGCTCCTCTTTTCTCCAATTTTTGTACTTTTGATATATTCTTCTTTCAAATCATTCTCTTTCTTTTCTATAATGCAATAACAATAAAATATACTCATCATTCTCCCCTAGTTTATTAAGATATATATATATATGTATAATCAAATATGATTGGACTGATCTACCAAATTTGCTTTTAATTCAGCTATGCTATTGGTGGTCTTTCTGGTGGTGAGGATAAAGACTCTTTTTGGCGTATTGTTGCTCAGTGCACAGCTGCATTGCCAGAAGATAAGCCACGATATGTCATGGTGCAACTTTTACTTAACACATGGCAATTTGTTGTCAGATTCAACCGATTATAACATGATATTTTTCTCTGGTTATTCCCTTGCAGGGTATCGGTTATCCACTTGACATTGTTGTTTGCAGTGCTTTAGGTGCAGACATGTATGATTGTGTTTATCCCACACGTACTGCTCGCTTTGGTACCGCACTTGTACCTGAGGTTGGTATCACATATCTTGTTTTACTATTCATAGAAATATTAGCTGTAATAATATGTTTTGCTTATGAAGTTATTGTAATCCATTTGCGTTATATTTGGCGACTAGTAATTTAAACAATTTTAATTCAATTTTCAAAGCATCATTACTGTGAAGAAAAACTAATGAAGGGCACATATTTCAATTTGTCAGTTTGTAAAGTAGAAACCGAATAGTCTGGACATTTCCTCACAGATATGTGTGCACAGCTATCCTCTCCTATGGTTTCAAGTAAATCTTTTAGTTTTTAATTTTACACACTTGGCTAGCCACTTCAAATACGTGGTTTCAAGTAAATCTTTTAGTTTTTAATTTTACACACTTGGTTTCAAGTAATTACTCTTTGCCTCACTTCAAAATCTTATATTGACACAACAGTTATCTGATACATTGCTCACTTCAATTTTGGGGCAGAGCCACTTCAAATACGTGGGTGCTCTGGCCCCGAAATTCAATTGATTTGCCAAGGCTATATGGAAAACGAAGTGGATGGAGTTTTGGCCTTAGTGGATCTCAGTTCATGCCCAAAAAATACCTTGGAATAAAGACGTCTTGGCTGTTTGACGTGGTAAACTAACTAATGCACCATGGGAAGGAGGTAATTTGGGTTGGTGAGGTCAGAATGATATTGGGAAGACTAAAAACAGTGCACAAATGGAGATGATCAGAAATAATTTGTTCATAAAGTTTGGTAATGAGGAGATTATTCTAGACATGGTTGAGTGGAAAAGGAGATTGCATTACTTGATTATAAATTGCTTGCCTGAAAAATTCACATTAGCTGGCCGTATACCTGTCTGGATTAGACTCATTCTACCTTGGTAATTGATATGCATGTGTCATAAACTTTCTACCGTATGAGATGATAAGCAAGCACAAATATGGTGATCAAGCAGTTTTCATGTCTATACCATCTTAGGCTTTTGGCTTCTAAAACATGAGCCCCATCCTTTTGGCTTGCAGTTTGGAAGATAGGAGCTTACCAAGGAGCCTCAAGAAGAAAATGGAGCTACCAAGTAAGCATCCTTTTGTGCAGATTTTTTTAATTAGCTACTTGAAGATCACACCATTGTCAGTGAATTATTTCATCATCTGGTTCATTCTTTTGACCTTTTGTCATGTGATTGGAAATTTTCTTTGGAAAGCATCATAGTTAGTGAAGTGTTGTTACAAGGGAGAAGACGTTTAGATTTAAGTTATTGAAATATATTTTTGATATTCGGCGGTATTCCTTCTGGAGGTTTCTTTAAAAATAGAAAGCATAGATGTCATAGGAGCATATAAGGAAGACTACAGGGCCAATAGGATCTTGATTTGAGCACCAATATTCTTGCTGAAACAATAGTGCAATAATGCTTTTTTTCAGAGAGAGGTGCCTGATAAATGCTAAGCAACCCTTTGGAATCTCCTTATATGCTTCTGATGAAGACAAATATTTTTAAAATAAATGCACGGAAATTATTGCATTAGATTTCTGTTGGCTACCCTGCTTCCTTCTATGATTTTGCCACTTTGCACAAATTAAAAATGGTATGCTGGTTTCATTGGTATTTTTATTTTTCTATACTTTTTGTTTGTCTGCATTATGATATATTATTTGATGAATTTCTCGATTCCATATGAAAGCTCTGCTTGTTCTTTAAGTCAATCCTATCCTCATTTCTTCTGTAGGGAGTCCTGAAGCTTAAACACAAGGCCATGGCTAGTGATGAACGCCCAATTGATCCTACATGTCCATGCATGGTAAGCTTTGTGAAGATCCCATTTATGTTGTCACTGCATCCCTGCTTCAGTGATGATTGATTTGATTATTCTTTGTTGCATGTTTATGTCTGCAGGTATGCAAGAATTACACACGAGCTTACATTCATTGCCTGGTGACAAAAGATGCCATGGGCTCACAACTTTTGTCGTATCATAATTTGTCATATATGATGAGGGTAAGGACATCCTTGATATGATTCTCTTAGCACGTGAAAGTTTTGCTTACTGATTTTTTTGGGTTACAGCTTAGCAAGGACCTACACACGTCAATAGTCGAGGGACGATTTCCTGAGTATGCTGTCTCCACTCCAGCTTCTTGATTTAAAATTTCAGTATGTTTGGAACTAAGTCTCTTTCATTTTATGTTTCACTTGTCTTTATGTAGGTTTGTGCGAAGTTTTTTGCGTGCACAGGTAAAAAGCTCATTTCTTACCTTGTGAAAACTTCATGTTCTCTTTTTTTCTTCTATATGGCATCCTCTCTGTTAGATGTATGTATGTATATTAGATGTATGTATGTATGTATTCACATTGGGTATACTTGTATCTTTGGCTTCTATATGAAGCCCCATGATCACACTTGTTCGGTGTGCAATAAATGAGCATTGGTCTACCTCTTTTCTCTTCTATCATTCTTCCATCTTCTAACATGGTATCAGAGCTGGGTCCCACGTCGATGCCGGGCTGTGCCTTGGATGAGCTAGGATCTTGGGTCCCACATCCACTTTGGGCCCAAGGGGTGTTGGGACGTAGTGGCTCAGGTCCATAGTCCCACATCGCCTGTGAGACCAATTCTTTCTAGCTTCATATACCCTTACCAAACCTTCCCCACAACTGCAATTATGGAGAAATTAGGGTGGTGGGTCCCTATGTAACATGGCAACCCAAACGCGCAACCGTGTGGCACTTGTGCTCCTCATAAGTCAACCTACTCTTGTTGGTGTGGAGAACTCACACCTGCCCAAGGACACGCACAAAGGAAACGAGAACAAAGATAAGAGAGAAAAGAGTAAAACTCTCTATTGATGAATGGAAGCTACTACAACCAAAGCCAAGATTACAAGCCCACTCCTCTCCCCCTCACTTCTCCAAGTGAGAGCTCCTCTCCTCTCTTTCTCTCCAAGAATGAGAGTGGGAATGAGAAGAATGAAGAATGAATGAATGAAATGGAGTAGGGGAAGAGTTTATATAGCCAAGTTCTTGGAATCTCATCCAAGGGCAAAGGGACGAACGTCGTTCAAGATGTTCCAGTTCTAAGAGCTAAGTGCTGGACTGAATTCTTCTTTAAAGGCAAACAAACGAAACACGTTCCTATTTGCCGGGTCCCGACATCCATTCTTGCTCCCCATTAGCTATAGTGTTTCCCGCCTATCAACAGCGTTAGATAATCACTGTTCATCCGCCCGGGGATGTCTCGGTACCATAACCAACCTACCGAGAGAGTCTCCGTCCGTACGCGTCTGCTCATACGAAATATGTGGTCTTCATGTCTTGGCTTCAGATGAGCGGGTCACTACTCCGCTCTCGGACAAGATGTCTCGATCATATCCTAGTAAATTCCGACCGATCAGAAAGAAGTTTGAAAATGGTCTAAAGGAAAAAGATAACCCCTCTTTCCTTCCTTAGGCTTTCCGGCCGTGTCACGTCCGCGCCAAGGGCGTGACGCCGAAAAAGTCCTATAACAAACCTCCCCCACCGGAAGAGTCCGACGTCCTCGTCGGAGGGAAACTAAGTAGCCTTGGTGTCACCCAATTTGCCTTCTTAGTAATTTTCCCTGCTTGTCATCCGTATCTCACTTGTTACGTCAAAGGGGCTAGTGGCTTCCTCAGATCCACCGTCTGTAGGATCTGGAAGGTCTTGCCACTACTCGTATGCTGTGGCCTCTTGCTTGCATCTTGATGTTTATAGATCTCTGTCTAACACCAAGCCGAATGTATGCATCTCAGGATACATCTACAACTGCCCGCGCACCGTTGTTAGGAGATTACTTCGAACCGACGACACCTTCTTCGTCCTGGTTCCTCCTCTGGACCAAATTCTGTCCGAGGTGATTGACACGTCCGAATATGCGTATAAACCGCAAGTGCACGGGTGTCGAAGTAATAATTACCTGGTGAGTCGGGTAGTCGAATCCACAGGGAATGTAAGTATTAGTAATAACCACTTCTCAATTATCTAGTCGGAATCAATGAATATGATGAAGTGAACTAATTGCAAGCAAGCAAACAAGTATGCAAGAAATAAAGTAGAAGAGTCTCAATCACTAAGGATGAGGTATTCGGGCAATGATCCCCCTAAGATCTTCCTCAAGCTCAAGATTCACTAAAATGCTCTAGAATCGAGTCTAATGAGTCGAGGTAGTCCAACGATAACCAATCCTTGTCTCCAAGCAAAAAGGCACTAGTCCCCTATAAGGTCCCTGTGGAGAAATCGACCAATCTCAACACTTCACACCCCTATATGACCGCGAATATGCTATAAGGAAACCTAAGAGTGAAACCGATTCCCTAAATGTAGATCCAACCCCTAATTCCCTGCCAAGGATCCTAACCCCCTACAAGGTCCCGATGGAGAAATCGAGCAATCTCACGCCTCACACCAAATATGGTTGCAAAGAGAATATGGAATACGGAGATAGGAAACACTCAATCGAAGGGAAAGGGGACACTCCTCCATCTCAAGGCTCACCCTCTCAACCCTCTTTAATCTTGGAAATCTAACTCTAATGGAGACCTCTCACATCAAAGTATTAAATCATGCAATGTAAATCAACCACAAGGATTAACAACACTAGCAAGCAATTAAATCACAAGATTAAAACTCAAGACAACTCGGATTAACTAGAAGCATTAAGAGAATCAATTCAAAAATATAAATCTTAGGGTTCATACGCCCAAATACCCACTAGGGTTTAGCCCTCCATGGGCCTAGTTACAAAACAATAATGGATACAATGAAAAGCAATAAAACCCATAGAGAAAACCCCTCGACTCGCGTGATTGGCCTTGATTGGTAGTTCTCATGCTCGAAGGGTTCCTCTCAAGCTAGGTCGCCAATGGCTCCCCCAAAAATGCTATGACGTCGAAGGAACCCTATCAAAGTTGGTGAAGAACTTCCTCTCAATCGGCGAAGACCTTCTCCTCAAACCCTAGCCGCCTCTCTCTCAATGTCTATGCTCAAAACTCCGCCAAAAGTCCCTTTAGAATCGGCCAAAAGGTGTATTTATAGCCTCACATCGCGTTTGTCACTTGCCCCCACGCGCCCGCGTGGGCTGCAGGAATTTCCACGCGGGTGCGTGAACAGTAATTCTACTACAGTACTGGTACAGCAAAATTTTTACAGTAAAATTGCTACAGTGATTTCCACAAACGCGATGATAAACATTCTCCTCTTGAGGCCACACGATCGGGCACACGATCATATGGTAGGCTATACGGCTTTTCCTTCATCAATGCGTCTTGAAAGGTCTTGAAATCTTTACAAAGAGGAGGAATGTGGAGACATGGCTGTCTTTGTGCCCTTCCATTAATAAATTGGCTTGCAAAACTATGGAAGTTGGCACACATCTCCTTATACACGAACTCCTCTTGTGTCTTCCAATTTGATTTGTACAAGAACTCCCAATATTATGCCATGATAGCCTATCTTCGCTCCCTTTTGAATTCCCAATGCCTTTACAACCTATATGCATAAAAGAACACCCAATACACGAAATGAGACATAAACCGTATAAAATATGATGCTCAATGTATGTAAAACATGCATAAAAACATGTTCACTCAAGCACTTATCAAACTCCCCCACACTTAAGCCTTTGCTTGCCCTCAAGCAAAATTAAACATTAAACTCATGGAAAGAAAAGAGAAGTGCTTGGCCTTAGGTTCACCAAGAGGGTACAAGAATGAAATTCTAAAGTTATGGAGAAAATAAAACACTAGACAAAAACAATCAATGCTCTAGCAAACAATCCAATCAAAAATGAATGTGATAAAATCCGAATGCGTGTGTGTGTGAAAAACTCAACTCATGTCAACACTATGTCCACTACTAAGTTTTTATTAAAACGGGACTTATTTATGAACAAAAAGAAAAGGTAGTAGCTTCACACAATCCTCTAAGGTAGCCCTTTCCCAAGATGCCTCCCGAGTGGCTTTCACACTTTCGAGGTGGTAGCTCTTTCTACTAAGGGTGGTAGCTTTCACACATCCCATGAGATAGCTCTTTCTCTCATTAGGGCATAACAAGTATCCGACTTATGAGAGTAGCTACATACATCATGAGTGGTAGCTCTTTCCACCCCCTATGTACAAGCAACAAACAATTTCCAAAACTTTTTCAATTTTTCTGATTTTTCTGATTTTTTTTTTTTCATAAAACTAGCACACTAAAGTCCCAACATAATGAACTAGAGTATTCATAGGTCTAATGAGTGAGAAAAGTGCACAAAGAGCAAACAGAAAAAAAAATATTCAAGAAAATTGGATGAAAACTAGAGCATGATAAAATCTAATGTTCATAACCTCCAAAAACTAAGAATTAAACTCTTAACCTTAAGGTGAACCTTCATTGGCAACAAGAGCATGCTCATGAAAACACAAGTATAAGTCATGTATAAAGTGAACCCTCCCCCACACTTAAGATGTACATTGCCCTCAATGTACACATGTAAGCACAATAAAGATAGCATCAATGAAAGCAACATGTGCATGGGAATGCAATTAAAACAATACTCCCCGAATTCCCTCGGGACATTTGGTGAAGTCTATCTCAAGGGCGTTGTAACGGTTGTGAAGCTCACACGACCATGGAATAAAGCACATGATCGTGGCATGACTAAAAACATCAACAACATCACCTCAAGGCCAATCGCACGGAATACAAGGGGTTCAAGTAAAAGCTCAACAAAAATAGAAAAAGGAAATACTGAATGCAAACAAATAACAAAACGAAGAGTAAAGATAACTCTCAGAAGGTGAAACCTTTCTGAGAACAAAAGTCCACAAACTAAATATAAAACACATAAAAACATAAAATGCAAAAATAAAAAGTCTCTACGATGTGGCGCTCAAGCGTCGGCATCTGGAGGTGAGTCTCTGGTGTTGGCCCGAGGCGTGACGCTGCATGCAACGGATGAGACCTCCTCGTCGAGAGTCTGCCCTGGATACGATCAAGTCGCTCCAGAATCCGCACTGGTTCTCCAAGATGGTAGCAGCAGTCTCGAGTCGAGCCGAGCGCCGTGGTACTCGAGGTAGATGACTCGGATCGAGTGGATGCTGTTGCCGCCTCGGTGATCCCGGGCTCTACTGCAGATGGTGCCTCAGTGGCCTCAAGCAGGGGCTCCTCGTCGTCCCTCGGATGACGACTCCACTAGTGCGTATCCACCGAGCCTCAGCATGCGCCTCACAATGCCCATCAAACGAGAGAGTAACCAAAACCCAATGGTACTCGGGCTCTCGACCCTCCTCGCCCTACGACCGAGCGGATCGGACCCGATCTTGAACATAAGGCGAGTGATGTGGGTCCCGCGAACAATGCTCCCAACCGCAGTACTCACTCTGATGGCGAAAGTAATCGGCGACCACATATCCTAGGCGGAGAGGGACTCCATGGACCATGGAGTGGAGGTACAAAAAGATACATCCCTGCTGAGTGAACCCAAGATACCATCTTCTCGACCGTCACCGACCGGGCCGAGAAGCTGCGTGAATGTACCATGTCGGCCCGGCGAGTGAGGCGAGGGCCTTCGACCGCCTCGGAGAATACCGACGTCGCCCGCATAAATCATGGAAAAACCCGGCCCGGAGTGAGATCATGAGGGTAATCGGTGAGGGAGCGTGTGTACTCGATAGTATCGGTGATAGTCCCGATCAGTATAACCCAAGATATATCGAGAACTGGGTCAAAGACATCCCATGCGGCTGACCAAAGGCTCGGAAACAAATGGCATCCTCCGTGTCAAAACTGGTATCAACTGCGTCACGATCGAAGGAAAACGAGGCAAGAACCTCCAAGGTGGTATCTCGTCTGACGGGCTCCTGAATAGCAAGCAATCGGTGGGGGCACGATCGTTTTCCTTCGATTTTGTTGAGCTTTACTGAACCCCTTGTATTCCGTGCAGTTGGCCTTGAGAGTGATGTTGTTGATGTTTTAGTCATAGCCACGATCATGTGCTTTATTCCATGGTCGTGTGAGCTTCACAACTGCTACAACGCTCCTTGAGATAGACTTCACCAAATGTCCATGAGGAATTCGGGGGAGTATTGTTTTAATTGCATTCCCAGCACATGTTGCTTTCATTGATGCTATCTTTATTGTAGCTTACATGTGTACATCGAGGGCAATGTACATCTTAAGTGTGTGAGGGTTCACTTTATACATGACTTATACTTGTGTTTTCATGAGCATGCTTTTGTTGCCAATGAAGGTTCACCTTAGGGTTAAGAGTTTAATTCTTAGTTTTTGGAGGTTGTGAACATTAGATTTTATCATGCTCTAGTTTTCATCAAATTTTCTTGAATATATATTTTTTTTTGTCCGTTTGCTCTTTGTGCACTTTTCTCACTCATTAGACCTATGAATACTCTAGTTCATTATGTTGGGACTTTAGTGTGCTAGTTTTTATGATTAGAAAAAAATAAAAATAAAATAAAAAAAATTTAAAAAAAAATAAAAAATAATAAAAAATAATAAATGGATGAAACATCATTCATTCGGTTAGGCTCTCCCGACGTGGCTAAATGCTAGCATCCGCCGTTGTGCTGCCGCAGGGAGCACCTACAAGATGATGTGAATCGGTACTTCTATCCAAGGAACAACTTGTTACAAGTAGAAGGAAACCCTGTCCCTTCTGCATCAAGGCAACAAGCCGATTTTACATCAAAAAGAAGCTACCGCCTATCTTCCATACATAACAAACATAAATATGGAAAGTACAACACAACAAAATTGGAATGCGCCTAGCATTCACTTGCCCTACTACTCTTGGGCTGACATGGCTCGGCCGGTCCCAAAATCTCAGTGCCCCGTGAAGTCACCAGCAGGTATTGAGTGGCCGAGTGGTGGTAGATGTTCCCGGTCCAATGGCCACCAAGTGTCCCCCTCCCTTCCCTGTCTAGAGGGTATCCGGTCCATCCGAGGGATCCAATGGAGTGTAGCCCCATCTACCTCTATCTGATGTGGATCTGGCCTTGGAGATAACTGCCTGTGCGGGGTTAGCGCCGGAGCAAGAACCGACAATCACAACCGAGCTAGAATTCGTCGTGGCTGAGCCTATGCTCCAACTTCCCCACGACCATAAATCTAGGAGGGACATAGACCTTGTCGTGGAGGTATCTTGGACCCATGCGTCAGGTACCCCGCTCGACTGTCCATTCCCATGGGACGCCGCCAAGCTTTGCGATCGTTCCCTCTCGAGCTCCCGTCTGAGCTCCATGCGATATCGGTTTGCTCTCATGCATCGGTACGCTCCGTCCGCCTATCGGTCTGTGGGTGATTAGCAGTTGAGAACTTTAACTCCGTATCTAGGAGTCCAAACAACGTTGTCCAGAACCTCCTTGTGAACCGGGCGTCTCGATCGATCACTATATCTTGTGGTACCCCAAAATGCTTCACCACATGTTTGAGAAAGAGGGTCGTTGCTTGTTCTGCTGGGCAAGTCGCCGGTACCGGAATGAAGATGGCATACTTGGTGTATTTGTCAACAACAACCATCACCGCGGACGTGTTGTCGACCCTAGGGAACCCAGATATGAAGTCCATGGAGACCGACACCCATGGTCCATCCGGGATGGGTAACGGTTGTAGCAACCCCGCCTCCCGCTTCCTTTTTGGCTTATCCTGCTGACACACATAGCATGACCTGACATAAGCCTCAATGTCACTCTCCATGTCGGGCCAATAGTAATGCCGGGACATGAGAGTCTTCATTCGATCTCTGCCGGGGTGCCCTGCCCAACGAGTGTCGTGGTGCTCCTTCATCAGCTTGAAACGGAGCTGGCCACCTTTCGGTACAAACAAGCGCCCTCCTTTGGCGTGGAGTAACTCATCCTCCACCCAATACCTTCGGATCACTCTATCCTTGACGTCTTGCACCAGCTTCAAGTACTGGGCGTCGGTCTTCACCACCCGCCTGATCTGCTCCGCTAGGTTAGACTCCACTTGAGTTAGCACGGTCACATATTCCATCACCTGTTTCCTGCTAAGAGCATCGTCAACTAGGCTATGTCGACCGGGCTTGTGCTTCCACTCGAAGTGGTATTCTTGTAGAAAATTCTTGCCATCGGGCCTGTCTCGCCGATAGCTTCTTCTGAGTGGCGAAGTAGGTGTTGGCGACGTTATCTGTTTTGATCACAAAGTGAGTTCCCAAAAAATAAACGCGCCATACCTGAAGCCAATGTATTGTTGCCAACATTTCCTTCTCATGTGCAGAGTATCTCATTTCGGCGTCCTTCAGCTTCCAGCTCTCAAAGGCTACCAGGTGCCCGTCGTGCACCAACACTCCGCCTACCGCCTTATCGGATGCATCCGTATGCACCTCGAAGGGTAGTGAAAAATTAGGGAGCCTCAATACTAGCTCCGAAGAGATCGCCATCTTCAACTTCTCGAAGGCTCTAGCTTGCTCCTCTTGCCAATTCCATGGCCTTTCCTTCTTGAGGAGATCGGTTAGGGGTGCCGCAATCTTCGAGTACCCCGCTATGAACTTTCGGTAGTAGTTGGCGAGCCCGAGGAAAGATCACAATTCGTTATGCTTTTGCTAGCACTAGTGTCTCCGATGTCATTGAGCCAGGTACCTACAGGGAAGCGATCGATCCCCTGAGTGGCGGACTGCCATGGCTGAGAAGCTTGATACCTTGTCTCGGACTCACACGTGGGATATTGTCCCTCTCCCTGCCCATGCCATTCCCATTACTTGTCGTTGGATCTATCGGGTGAAGACCCGTTCTGATGGATCTCTCGAGCGCTATAAAGTGTGTCTTGTTGCTCGTGGCTTTCAGCAGGAGTATGGTCGTGGCTATGAGGAGACTTTTGCCCCCGTGGCCCACATGCACACTGTTCGTACATTAGTTGCTATTACAGCTGTTCATCGGTGGGTTCTTCATCAGCTTGATGTGAAGAACGCCTTTCTTCATGGGGACCTGAAGGAGGAGGTCTACATGACTCCTCCTCCTGACCTTCAGGCGCCTCCAGGATCTGTTTGTCGCCTTCGCCGCTCTCTCTATGGTCTCAAACAGGCTCCTCGTGTCTGGTTTGAGAGGTTCAGCACAGTTGTTGAGGCTGCTGGATTTACTCCGAGCATACATGATCCGACAGTCTTCATTTATTCACCTCGTGGCCGGACCATTCTTCTTCTGTATGTGGATGATATGATTCTCACTAGTGATGATTCTGCTTATATTACTTTTATGAAGCAGAAACTGTGTAAGACCTTCTTGATTACTGATCTCGATCCGCTTCATTATTTTCTTGGTATTAAGATCACATCTCATCCTGATGGTTATCGACTATCTCAGCAGCGTTAAACTCTCGATCTTCTTGCTCGCTCTGGCTTGACTGATATTCGTACTGCCGCTACACCGATGGAGTTGCATTTGCAGCTCCGTGCTTCTGATGGGATTCCCTTACCAGATCCTTCTCGGTATAGGCATCTTGTTGGCAGCTTTGTATATCTTGCTGTTACACGTCCTGACATTTCTCACGCTGTGCACATTCTCAGTTAGTTTGTTACGGCCCCCACCTCTATTCATTATGGACATCTTCTCCGGGTACTGCGATATCTTCGTGGCACTGCCTCACATGGTCTGTTCTACTCACACCAGTCTACTCTTCAACTACAGGCCTACTCTGATGCTACTTAGGCTAGCTCCCCTGATGATCGGGTCTCTGTCACTGGCTACTGTGTCTTTCTTGGGTCTTCACTTGTTGTTTGGAAGACTAAGAAACAACAGACAGTTGCCAAGTCCAGTGCTGAGACTGAGGTTCGTGCTTTGGCTTCTACTATACATGAGGTACTTTGGATTCGTTCGATTCTGCTGGATTTTGGTGTATCGATCCATTCTCCTATCCTATTCACTGCGACAGTACGGGAGCCCTTCAGATTGCTGCTGATCCGGTCAAGCATGAGCTGACCAAACACATTGGTGTGGATGCGCACTTCACCCGTTGTCATGTCCGTGCTCATACTGTCTCGCTCCATTATCTTCCCACAGAGGTTCAGGTGGCTAATTTTTTCACTAAAGCACAGACACGTGATCAGCATCTATTTATGTTATCCAAACTCAAGACACATGATCCACCTTGAGTTTGAGGGGGGTGTTATATGTATGTATGTATGTATGTATGTATATTGGGTATACTTGTATCTTTGGCTTGTATATGAAGCCCCACGATCACACTTGTTCGGTGTGCAATAGATGGGCATTGATCTACCTCTTTTTTCTTCTATCATTCTTCCATCTTCTAACACTCTCATGGTCCATTTGAGCATGGAGTTGGAGATGACAGAACAAAATAAAAGGAGATAGGAGAAAATAATATATTACAATATACCAAAATAGCCTCTCTGATCATATAAGAGTAGAACTATATTATTGTTTAGGATCTCTCATAATGATCATAATACTACCAAACATATAGATTACTTCTAAATGATGATAGTACTCGATATAGACTCTGCTAATATATGTAAAATATCATTTTGATGAAATTAAGATTCAATAGATGTGGTTGAAATCAATAGGAGCAAAATTAATTCATTGAAAACCTGTGAATCATCTTGTTTTCCTTTATACAATAAGGCAGATGATGTTCTATATCATGTTTCCCTTATGGTGTTCATTTGTGCTGAAGTGGGGGAAGTGACACTTCCCCCACTTCCGATTGAAGTGGATTTTGAACTAAGCCCACTTAAGTATTTTTTTTACTGAAGTGGGGGGAAGTGAGTCAATCTATAAAAACTAACTTATTTTCACTTCTAAAGTTTTTTTTTGAACTCATAGAACTTCATCCAACACCTAAGTTCCTTCAGTTCTATTCTCACTTTCTGACAAATGAACACAGAAGTCCTGGAAATGATATCACTTCCCCCCACTTCAGGGAAGTACCACTTCCCTCACTTCCTGACTTCCCCTCACTTACAGTGAAATGAACGTCCCCTTAGTGAGGTTAAGGAGAGCTTGTAAATCATTCTCTGGTTTTATTACTCATAAAGGTTGGGGGAAATTTTACTAAAGAAATGTTGAACCTGATAAAAGAAGATATGCCAGAGTTAGATGTTGTCAAATTAAGATGAAGTTGATGGCCCTTGATTTTACTAAGGCCCTTCGGTCAAATTGGTTCATGGACTAAAATAATGAGTCATTTAAGGAAAATATTTATCAAAAGTCCCTCTCTGTTGCACAGTGAGTTATGTGTATCAAAAAAGCTTTTTTTTTTTTAGTTTTGTGTTAAGGTAGACTAGAGAGGTCTCATGGCAATGATTTGTTATGTACATGTCAGCCATGTTGTTGCTCCGTTTGCCATGTCAACATTAAAAAAATTCAAAATGAAAATTAAAAAATTGAAAAACCCATGACATGGTACATGAGGCAACACTGTGGCCGGCCAGCACGTGACATGGCATATGCCATGTAATACCTGCAGTTTGTCGAAATGAAAAATTAATATTCCTATATGCCTTACTGTTCTCATTCAAGAAGTAAAATGATAATTTGAGGACCAAATTGATTAAAGGAGCTTAGTTCAGGAATTATTGTGCTTACTCCGACAAATAATAAATATATTATGATTAACCAGAATGATCTCTGCTCTTTCCCATGATTAAATATACTCATTTATTTTTCGATGAGTTCTTTCTTAATAACAATACCACTACCAAATATATGGATGATTTTTAAATGTAGACTCTTATTATACAAAAAATGCCAAACATATTTTAACACTTCTTTAGCAATTGCTGCTAGTCTTTCTCATTTAGTTGTATTTTAGTAAAAATTAACCATATCTCAGTTTTGTTTGATGTTTTCCTTGCTTTTCTTCCCTGATGTGAAATTAATGATGGAAACATAATATAGCCTGACTTCCTCAGCATTTTAGGATTATTCTAGTCATTTTAAAAAATAATAATAATAATTTCACATCCATGTAAAGTTCGACATCAATATAACAAAGTTTCTTCACCTTGTGTTCAAGTGTTGAAGGCTAGTTTCTGCATCTACTTTTATACAGTTAGGTTCTCAAAAAGGGCCAGACATTTATCTGTTGAAGATAAAATCATTCATCCAAACAAGATACATTCTGTGCAATCATACAATTCTTCATCTCACCTCCATGTTTTTGCCGTGCAATGCACTGATGTTTGTGTTTTATTGTTTAGTTAGTGAGAAATGTTTGCTGAACTCGCATTTGTCTTCTTTCTGTCGAGATAAAGTGTTTATTTTTCTTTCTTATTTAGTTCCCGAAAGGCGATGTTCCTGAATGGGTTTGCAATGCAATGGAGGTTGCGGGCATCGACATCTCTGCATGCTGTGCTCCCTTCCCATCATCAATGAATGACTTTGCTGAAGAATTTGCAGCATGATAACCTAATCTCTTACTCCATGACTAACTTAGTATGCCAATTCCATCAATGTTGATATTATATATATATAAATATATATTAAAGTTGAATGTGCAGCATATATTTTGCTATCAATATGCTGCATTATTGTGGAATTGTCCAGACTATTCTAGTGTTTTTGTTCTACCAATTTTTACTGACTATTTTTTTCAGTTCATTAGAAAGTCTGTTGCTGACTGGTGTCTTTACTTAAGTGCTTATCAGATTGTAATGTTGTCAGCATTTAATATTCTCCAGATGAATAAATTATTAAACAGGTATAACTTGATGTTTTGAGTGTGATATAAAAAAATTGAGCCAGAGTCTATAGAGGTTTTTCACTAGACTAGGATACTGTTGGTCATTTGTTAGCTGCATATTGAGGTTTCAAGGCAAATATTTTTATAATGTTATATATATGTCATCAAGATGAGAGATTTTGGTTTATATGTTTTTAGTTAATTAATTTGCAACAAATTAATAAATCAAAGATTGGGATTGAATAGGGTAAAGTACCAATTGAGTAGATATTATCAATTTTTAGAATGTAAGAGTGAGATTTATATATTAATATTTTGTAAAGCCTAATTTAATTGATAAAGGATTATTTGTTACTTTAATAATTTTTTTTTACACTAGAATCCAAATAAATAGGGAAAATCATAATTTTATCACTGAAAATTTCACCCACATTCTATTACTCACATTATATTTGGACTTTATACTGAAATTAAACAATGTATTTTGATTTAACTACACATTGAAAAACCCTTGAGATGTAAATGAACAGCTTCAAATAAAACAACCAAAAGAAGATTATCATTTTTCTTTTTCTTTTTTTTAAAAAAAGCAGCTCATCTCACCAAATGCTTCATCTGCAATTCACATTGGCTTTCTTCAACAACCTCAACATGAAAAGAAAAAGAAAAGGCCAAATAATAAGGCTATTAAAAAGAGTCTCAAGGATCGTCGATTATTTTCTTTTATGGTAAAACAGGATTAAGTGACATTCATGAGGCTTGGTTAGGGTCATCGGAGCTGGTTTTTTCGGCCGGACTAGTCAACCGTCCATTGAATTCAGAATTATAGATGTGCCCCATCTTCAGTCTCTTAGTCTCCAGGTATCTCTTGTTCTCCTTTGTTATTGGGGTCAATAAGGGAACCCTTCCGACAACACTGAGACCATAACCTTTAAGCCCGATATACTTTGCCGGGTTGTTAGTCATCAACTTCATCGTTCGAACACCAAGATCTTGAAGTATCTGCAGGTGGCGAACGTCAGCCTCAAACTTAATAACATCATCCAATTCAGTTCAGAAATAAATCTCCAGAGTGAAGATGTTACAGGAAAAAAAAGTACAAATGTCAAGAGTCATGCTGTCATTGGAGGACTATAACAATTAATGACTTCTCAGACAATCTCTCCGGCATGATAATGAAGAATAAGAAAAAGCTCGTAAGCTGAGCAGAAGGCAAAATTATATACATAAATCTTTACATTTGAACCTCTTAGACATGCAGGATGCTACTTTCCTGGTCACAAGATACTCTCTTACTGATAGTTTATGCAACAACGAGGACATGGATAGAGTTTTAGGATTTCAACTCAATGCGTAGACATCTAAAAATGCGGGGAAAATGAAGAACGCCGGAGTACGAGGAGATAAACCATTGCACCTACAATTAATAGGCTCTTCTGCGTGCTATTTCTTAGAAATACTTGACAATTTCCCACAGTTTAATCACACATCAAAGTTCAATAAATCAGAAGTTTCTGATATCATAAAATGCTCATGCATTCATGCACAACTTATCACAATTTGACCTTAAACTATGCCCAGATGTTCATTTTGGTCCTAAAGCCAACAATGTGTTACTCTCATCCCTCAACTGCACAGCAATATTAACTTCAGTACTTAAACCACTCAAATATGTTCATCTTTGTCACTGAACACACAAACATATTCATTTTGGCTATTGTGTAAACCTCAACTAAATTTAAAACTAAAATAATTCGCTAGATGGACAAATGAGAAAACCACAGTGAACATTTTCATGTAGTTCAGGGACACAATAGTACTCTTGGGTTTAAGAACCAATTCTTGACTTTCACCTATTTTTATGAGCATATAATCAAAGATTATTAGATGATCGATTGTGTCAAAGAAGTTTAGAAACAGATATACTAAACATACCTGGGCTCCAATTCCATACTCCCGTGAATCCACGGGAAGTCCTAGTTCTTCATTTGCCTCAACAGTATCACGCCCCTTATCTTGTAAATTGTAAGCACGGAGCTTGTGACCCAAGCCAATACCTCTTCCCTCATGTCCACGGAGGTATACTAACACTCCCCTGCCGGCTTTTACAATTTGTTCCATGGCTAATGATAATTGATTACCACAATCACACCTTGCTGAACCAAATATGTCTCCTGTGAGACACTCAGAATGCACTCTAACTAGGATATCTTGCCCGTCCGCAATATCCCCCTGTTAACGTAATGTCACAAGAAAATCTTAGCAATAAGCAAACGTTTTCTATTACAGCTATGTCTGTAGAGAAAATGAAAACATCTTCGTTAAAGTTGGCAAAGAAACTTCTAGCTCATTAAGTCACAAAATGCATTTGTTAATGTATGGCACATTAATTAAAAGATCAAGATTGAATATTTACTTTAACCATGGCAATATGTTCCATTCCATCAAGCAATGACCGGTAGCAATATGCCTGAAAATCACCAAACTTTAAGGGTAAATTTGCAACTGAGGCGCGCTCTACCAACTTGTCTCTCTTTCTCCTATATCTGTACAATTACATATCATTACTGAAATTAAGTAATTTGTTCAATATAAGATTTTTGAAATAAATAAATAAAATAAGTATCATGATGACATGCCTGATCCCTTTCTATCTATTTTACCATCACAACAACTCAGACAGTTTATTCCTTGATTTTAGTCTTACATCATAAAAAAGAAAGGGGTTTTATCTTAGGTAAATGAGAAAGAAAACCATTAGTATATTTGAAGCATAATAATCAGCCTTAGGGAGAGCAAGAAGATGAATCAGTAAAGCCTCAACATATCCTTTGCGCCTGTTCTCTCTAGCCATAGCATACACTTTGTTCGTGAGCTGAGGAATGCACATTGGATATTTATAGCAAGATTATAAAAACTAAGCTCAGTAAAACTTATGGATAATGTAATAGAAAATCAATGAATCCATTTCCCACATAAACAAGGAGAAATCCTAAGTCTAGAAAGTCGGAGAAAACCTGAACCGAAATATTAAGTATGAGCGGATATTACAGTAGGGAAAACTACTCTAGGCATAAGAAAGAACCTGTCAACAAGGCAGTCTCCAGATTAAACAAGGATATATATTTGCAAGCTACATATATATGTATGATATATATATATATACACACACATGCACCCCCTCACCCCATTAACCATGCAATTTTGACTCATGTAATACAAGCTCCTACTTTACTAAAAAATGGTAAAAACTTCCTTGACAATCACATTCATGTGGTGCCAGACGCTTTCGATTTCAAAAATGGAATCCTTAGGCTTATCAACATGTATGTGAGTGTGTTTTCTATTCCAATCATATTTGCAAGTAAGATAAATTGCAAACATAAATAAAAGGATGCGCAGAAAACAGATGCGCTTTGCATATTGAGGGTAAAAGTGGAGGATGAACCTAATTAAGTCTGCTATTGAAACGATTTTCAAATTCTCCTTTTTTGCGAATTCACGGAGCTTAGGTAAACGAGCCATGGACCCATCATCATCATCCACTATTTCACAGAGGATTGCCACAGGAGGTAATCCGGAGAGGATGGCAAGGTCAACGGAGGCTTCTGTATGCCCTGCTCTTTTCAAGACTCCACCTACTCTGTACTTCAATGGAAAGATATGACCAGGCCGGTTGAAGTCCTCAGGTTTTGAGTCGGGAGATGCCAGTGCCAAAACTGTCTTTGCCCTATCTTTAGCGGATACTCCGGTAGTCGTGCCCTCTTTAGCGTCCTACAAAAGTTCATGAATGTTTGTGATTCAAACTGTTAACCTTTCCTCACTAATAATCTAAATGCCCAGATATGCTGAATGTTAATGTGGACAAATCAACATTAAATGGAACTCTTTACAGTAAGCCATGAGGTTCCAAGATTGGGGTGCTCACTTACACATGAACACAGTTGCATTGATAAAACTTTACTGAAATGGAAGTACTCAAGCTCAAAGATTACGCTTTGATGAGCTCAAAGACTCCCACTATTGAAAGCAATAATCCGCCATATTTTCTGGTAAAGAAGAAGCTAGTAACAAATGAGTAATTCCGTAAAAGTTTTGATGCTCGGCAAGTTGGAAAGAATATGGTCAGCTTATTTTCACTGCACCAGAGGAACATAAATACTACAGGATACTAATACACTCATAGTTTAGACTTACCATGTCTTTTCTCAAAGGTTTTAATCTGCCAATCATAGTAACATAGCAAAGAAATAGAGATCATACCACTGAGATTGTGAATGCAGTGCGCAATTTCTCCTCATTTTCTTTATGTGTGACCATCAAAGGAAGTTGTAACCTATCAAGGTCTTCTTCTTTCATGCTCACACAAACAATTCCAGTCCCATATCTGACAATGAAAGCCATAGCATCCGGTGTGACCAAAGACGCAGCCATAATAAGATCTCCCTCATTTTCTCTGTCTTCATCATCTACAACAATCACAAACTGAAAGATTAACTAATGTCAGTGACAATCCAGTTCTTGAGAGAAACAGAAACAAAGTTAGCCAATTGTGGGAACCAACCTTGCCTTGCCGGATGTCTTCAATGGCCTCTTGTATGGAAGAGAAACCTGCCGTTGGCAGATCCAAATCACGTTCATCATCATCAGGAAAAAATCCATCACTTGCGGGTGCCATATCTGCAGCAATTGTTCCAAGCACCACAGATTCTGTTTGAAGTGAGGCATTGGTAGTTAACCGTTCCAGCTCATCATTTGTACTATGCCCCACAGATGAACCATCACTAGGAAAAGACACATCATTGTCATTCCCAGCTCTTAACACAGCCCTAAAGCCATGATATCCTTTCAGATTCAAAGAAGAAGATCTTCGGTGACTATTGAATGGCAAACCCATTGTGTTACTTCTCTCTGCATATGGATTGATAAACCGCAACCCCTTAACTTTCAAGTCATTTTGTCCCCTATACATAAATGCACCCATTAGTCGCTATTAATAAAACATAGAGAAACTAAGGTAGCGTTTGGTTAGATGTAATTGAAAATACAGTAGATTTTCAATCACAATGTAGTTGTAAATTCTGGAGTTGAAAATGCATGAGAGTCAAATTTGGTGTTTGACTGACTGTAATTGAAAATGCTGGATTTCAAAATTGTGTTTGTTTGGGAGGATTTGTAAATCTGGATTTTGAAAACATGTGTTTGGTTGGATGTATTTGTAGGATATAAACACCCTTGCTAAGGATACTCGACTTTGGTCATTATTAAATTTAATTAATTATAAATACACAATTAATTGTTATTAATAGTAACCAAAATAATTATGCATATAATTGCTTAATTTAATATAAATTTATGGTTTCATTACAAATTAAGGATACACTATTTATAATTTTTTACATGTAGTTTTATATCCGGCCAAACAAACACACCCTACATTGCATTTCCAACTACTTTTCAAATTTTCAAATCCAACCAAACAAATACCAGATTTTGAAGTTTTTTGTAATTACAATTACATGTAGTTTTATATCCGGCCAAACAAACACACCCTAAAGCAGTAAGGAAAGTTTGCCAAATAAGTTTCTCAGTACACCTGAGGAAAACCTAAACTTTTTAGAGAAAACATATACAAACTAGACATCATGCAACATTTACCTCCAGAGTTAGACTAGTCTGGACCAAGTGTACACATACACATAGACCTACAAATATAATTTTATTTATAGGACAAACTATCATACGTTGCTTAACATACATAGACAAAACCTTAAAGTTTAAAGAAGACAAGAGAATATACATCAGAAAAACATTTCATTCTGGAATTAGACTTTGTGGAAAACAAGAGCACATAAGCACACTTCTAAATTCTAACTCTATAATAAAAACTTAGGGTGTGTTTGTTTGGCTGGATATAAAACTACATGTAATTGTAATTACAAAAAACTTCAAAATCTGGTGTTTGTTTGGTTGAATTTGAGAATTTGAAAGTAGTTAGAAATGCAATGTAGATGGATTTGGTTGGTTTTGAAACTAAGTCCAAATTGGCCTTAGTTTAATCTTCCGCATTTGGGATTTCCATAGAAAGTCTCGCACGTGGTGTCCCGTGAGACTTTCTAATAAAAATATATATAAATAAAATAAAAAATAACAATAATTTGTAATGAAAACATAAATTTATATTAAATTAAGCAATTATATGCATAATTATTTTGGTTACTATTAATAACAATTAATTGTGTATTTATAATTAATTAAATTTAATAATGACCAAGGTCGAGTATGTGTTTATATCCTACAAATACATCCAACCAAACACATGTTTTCAAAATCCAAATTTACAAATCCTCCCAAACAAACACAAAATTTTGAAATCCAGCATTTTCAATTACAGTTAACCAAACACCAAATTTGACTCTCCTGCATTTTCAACTCCAGAATTTACAACTACATTGTGATTGAAAATCTAGTGTATTTTCAACTACATCTAACAAAACGCTACCTTAGATGTTTTGTAATATTGACAAGAAATTCACGCTATAATAAACAATTCCCGTTTCTTAAACAGTATCACTATGCAAAAAATCCCTAGAATTAACAGAAAAACACAAACAAAACCTCAAGTTCATGCAGAGATTATCATCAATAGGAAAGACAATCCCATCAACACATCAAAGCAACAAACAAACGAAAATTAAAATTTTTTTCTTTTTCCTTATTGGATATAACTCAATTCCAGACAACTCGAGACAAAACAGTAAAAAAAAACATAAGTACTTCCGCTAAAAATCCCATCTTTTTTTCAGAAATTTCCTCTTCTTATAACAACGAAACAAATGAAGAACTCCAACGATAACATAATAACATCCACTCCCACTAAAAATCAATCTTTCCCCAAAACAAAAACTCAAATTCAGTCTCAAAAAAAATTTCCAATCGATCATATCCACCAAACACACAAAATGAGAAAGAGAGAGAGCGTACGGTGGGCAAAGAATGCCGAAAACCAACGAGGCAGTGGCCGGAGGAGCCATGGTAGAGGTCTCTGCGGAGCTGGTGAGGAGACGGAGGCCAATAAAGGATTTCGTTTGGTGGACAAGAGAAAAAGAGAAAGAGAGAGAATGATGGAATAAGCATTCCTAATTAAATATAAAAATTAATACTTTATGGAATAAAAATTCCTAATTAAAAATAATAATTAATATTTAACCTTGAATAAAAATAATTTAAAAATATAATTTTGTCATGAAAATTATCCATCTAAAAAGAATAATTAAAGTTTGACATGAAACTTGCCTTCTTGTCTCCGCATAAATTAGTGTTTGAAATCATGTCACAATTTTTGTAATAAGAATTATAAGTATAATTGTTGCATTAACTATATTTTATTTAAAAATATAATTATATTATATTATGGATTTTTTAGAAAAATATATAAATAATTAGATTTGAGGGGATTGAATTGAAAAACCAACATCCATATGTACTTAAAAGTAAATATATTTTATTTAGGGACTTGCATGAAACTTGCAACTGGAGATGTCATCTCTTTGAAATGTCAAAAAGCTCGAGCTTTTGAGTATTAGTGGCTATGGTTCTCGTCGCGGCTTCGTCCCTCTCGTTCGCCGTCCTCCTCTCGGCGTCTCCGCCACCGAGGCCGAACCGAATAGTATTGAAGATGAGCCGGTCGCGCTGCCTTGCGGTGAGCCGGAGTTCCGCGCCTGGACCAGCGCCGGAGGCGGAGATCTCTAGAGCCACGCTGCTTTGGAGAGCCGCGAAGCTTCCCATATACTCCGTGGCCGTCGTTCCTCTCACCGTGAGTGTATTTAGGTTTTCACTTTCATTGCGAGTTGATTTTGAATCCAAAGTTGGGACCTTGTTGAAGAATATTGCTCTTTGCTAGTTCTTTTAAAATCTTGTTGAGAAATTGATAGGAAATGCATGTTGTTTTTGGTCCTAAAAGTGAATGAGAAACGTACATTCATCTTTGTGAAATACAGAAACTTTGTATCTGAAAGGGATTGACACGAAGAAAGGGATTGACACGAAGAAGATAATTAAAAAAAAACAAACTCTATCTTTTCCTAAAGACTAGAACTTTCTAGAGATAAGGACAAACAACTCAAAACAATTTATTCAAAGTAAATAACCAACAATCCCTCCCTTAAGCTAATTCGTCTGAACTTAGCTTACTTCAGCAACATCAACCACTCCAAGCATATTACGAAGCCGCTCGAATTGCTCCTTTTTCAATGGTTTTGTCATGATATCTGCAATTTGACTCTCAAAGGTGCAGTAGTTTAGCTTGACAACTCCATCATTCACCAGATCTCTAAGAAAATGAAATTTCACATCTATATGCTTACTCTTTCTATGGAAGACTGGATTTTTGGACAGCTGTATGGTAGAGCTATTATCACACATGATGACAGTTCCTGACTTCTCTGCAACTCCAATTTGTTCTAACACTCTTTTGAGCCAAACACATTGACATGCACACAAAGCTGCTGCTATACATTCTGCCTCCGTGGTGAAAAGAGCGACTACTGGTTGTTTCTTCGATGCCCAAGAAATAGCTCCTGACCCCATCTTAAACACAAATCCAGAAGTACTTCTTCGATCATCTAAATCTCCGGCATAATCACTATCAGTGAAGGCCAATAGCTTCAAATTGCTTCCTCCTTTTCTATAAAAAATTCCCATATTAATTGTACCTTTTAAGTATCTTAGGATTCTTTTTGCTGCAAGCCAGTGCGACATTTTGGGACTAGCCATGAACCTGCTTAATAAACTAATACTGTACATTAGATCAGGTCTAGTTATAGTTAAATACATGAGACTTCCAACCAATTGTGCCTGGTACAAAGTTGTGTAAAGATGAAAATGGTGTTAGAGTTGATGAAACTTTATTTAAACAATTGGTTGGAAGTCTCATGTATTTAACTGATATTGTACATTAGATCAGGTCTAGTTACAGTTAAATACATGAGACTTCCAACCAATTGTTTAAATAAAGTTTCATCAACTCTAACACCATTTTCATCTTTACACAATTTTGTACCAGGCACTATTGGATTTTTCACAGCATTGCAATCCTCCATACCAAATCTTGTTAATACTTCTTTAGCATATCTCCTTTGACAAATAAAAATACCATCTGGACACTGCTTTAACTCTACTCCAAGAAAATGCTTCATCCTTCCCAAGTCAGTCATATCAAACTCCAACATCATTGATTTTTTAAACTCTTCACACATGCTTCTATCATTTCCTATAAAAATTAAGTCATCAACATAAAGGCTGACAATTAACAGATTACCTCCTTTTGACTTTGTGAACAGAGTATGTTCACTGGGGCATCTTTCGAAACCTTCTTGTATAAAATAGGCTTCAATTATGCTGTACCAAGCTCGCGGTGCCTGTTTAAGGCCATAGAGGACCTTTTTCAGCTTGTAAACTTTATCTTCTTCTTCTTTCTTTATAAATCCCTCAGGCTGCTGCACAAACACTTCTTCTTTGAGCTCTCCATGAAGAAAGGCGCTCTTTACATCAAGTTGAAAAACTGCCCAACTAAACTCTGCAGCTACAGAAAGAATTGCACGAATGGTGTCAAGTCTTGCTACTGGATCAAACACTTCAGTGTAGTCTATTCCATGGCGTTGAGCATATCCCTTTGCTACCAATCTCGCTTTAAACTTTTCTACATCTTCATTTTCATCAAGTTTCGTTTTGAATACCCACTTGACTCCAATGGGTTTGATTCCTTTAGGCAAGTCGGCTAGCTCCCAGGTTTGATTCCTCTCAATGGCTTCAATTTCTGATGACATTGCTTCTCTCCATTTTTTGCATTTTACTGCCTCTTCAAACGAAGTTGGGTCATCTTCAATCATCATCATCATCACATTCAAATTTTCTTTTTCAGAAAAAACTTCACCTGTTTCATAATCTTGCATCCATGCTGGTGCTCTTCTTTCTCGCACACCTCTTCCTAATCTGTTATCATCAGAGTCTGGATCATTTGGAGTTGAGTTGGAGCTGCTGTTTGAACTGCTTGAGCAGTAGTTTGGATTGCTTGCAATATCCGAACTGCTGCTTGAATTAGTTCCTTCTTCATGCTAGTGATTAGCTTCATTATCATCCTTTCCCCATTCAAGTATTTCATGCCTTATTTCTTCATCAGATCTGCCCCAGTCCCAGCTCTCAACATGTTTCGACCCTTCCTCTGCCTGATCTAACGTCTTGAGTCACTTTTAACACTTGTTCCTCTTCTTGGTAGCTTCGCATCCTTTGTTCATGAACAAGGAGACTCCCATGTACTTCATCAATGTTCATGGTTCTTAAATCATTTGACTCCTCAATCGAGCAAACGACGTAGTCAAAGTTAGGAGTTAATGATCTAAGTACCTTGCTAACGACCATACTTTGCTCCATTGTCTCACCATTTGACTTCATCTTGTTCACCACAGTCAAGGTACGCCCCAAGAAGCTGTTTATCTTCTCTCCTTCTTTCATGGTGAGCAACTCAAACTTCCCTTCTCAAGGCTTGGAGTTGTGCCCTTCTCACCTTTGTGGACCCTTGATACTTTTGTTTCATTGAATCCCAAATTGCCTTTGATGTTCTCTTGTCAAGAATTGTTTCCAGAATCTCTCTATCAATCGCCTAGAACAGAAAGTTCTTGACTTTCAGATCCTTGAGTTTGGCTTCTTCCACTGTTTTCCTCTGTGCTTCACTTGCTGCTGACACCCCAATTGCAGCTGGAGGAATTCCTTCATCCACCAGACTCCACATCTCCTTGCTTCTCAAGAAATTTTCCATTATCATCGACCAATGATCATAGTAGCCATCAAACTTTGGCATTGATGGCTGCACAAGATTCTCAGTGGTGGTGGACATTTTCCCTCGTGTTTAACTCACACTTTCTCAATATCACTCACCCAATTTGGCCCTTTCCTAGCTCTGATACCAAATGTGAAATACAGAAACTTTGTATCTGAAAGGGATTGATTTTATTCATTAGAAAAGAGAGCTATAAATAGCCTTACAAAAACAAGAATAACAACCCACGAACAACATGAAGAAGACAATTAAAAAAAAAAACAAACTCTATCTTTTCCTAAAGACTAGAACTTCCTAGAGATAAGGACAAACAACTCAAAACAATTTATTCAAAGTAAATAACCAACATTCAAAGTAAATAACCAACAATCTTTCTGTTTAGATGAAAAGAAAATGATTTTTTGGAATTGAAGAAAAGAAAGAAATGAATTGTCTTTGTTTCTTCTATTGTTTTCTTTTCCATAATTTTCTCTTTATCCAAACGCCCTCTGAAAGTGAAAGTTACTGTTCCTTAGTTGATATCTCACATGCAATTTTATGGTTTATTATTTAGAACTGATTTCTAATTTTTTTTGTGTTTTGTTTCATTGACAGGTAGGTAGTTCTGCAGCTTATCTTGAGACAGGCATATTCTTTGCCAGGCGTTACCTTTTGCTCTTAATTTCATCGGTTTTGATCATTACTTGGCTGAATTTGAGGTTAGTGCACAACACTAATTATAAAGCATACTAAGACTAGGACCAGGAGATGTAAAAGATTTAATTCTCTGTTCAGAATGCTGTGGTTATGTTGACAAATAAGGTACTAAGATTCTAAAATTTGTAACTTTTAGTGCCTTCTCTGATTATTTGCAGCAACGATGTTTACGACTTTGATACAGGAGCAGACCTTGACAAAAAAGAATCTGTTGTCAATATAGTTGGCAGGTATACAGTGACTTGTAGCTCCATGCTTGTCTTGGTTCAGTGAACTTTGTTTTTGTGATGATAACTAATGTGACTTGTTCACACTTGGGTAGTCGAGAATTGGTGTATTTCGCTGCCATTGTGTCTCTTGCTCTTGGCTTTATGGGGCTCTTTTGGGCTTTTATTGCGGCAGGGGACATTCGGTTCATTTTATTAGTGATGTTTGCCGTCTTCTGTGGGTATGTTTATCAGGTACAGACTTGTCATAGCTTTCAAAAATGAGTCATAGTATTACAAAAGCCACATAGTAGTTTGATGATCCCTGCTTAACTTCTTAATTTGGTTCAACCTTGTCGAATATTGCATTCATTAAGAGCTGTTGGAAACTCAAAGGAAAGATTGGTGTTCTTATCGAATAACAAATTGTTTAGTCTATAGTGTGATATGTCAACACATTCTTTTTATATGCATTCCTTCTAAGTCTAATAAAAAGAAAAGCTTTCTACGTGTTGCTTGTTTTTTTTTTACCCTTTGTTGTCAAGATCATGTATTTGCCCTTTATTTCACCTAAGAAATTATAATGTTAGTAAGAATTATGAGAACATTTTCTGTGCATCAATTATTCTTTTTGCATAAATCTCCATTACAATCACAAATACAAGCTTTAGCTGTAACTTTCTTATGTGGCCTTTTAATTGTCCATTTGTACACACCATTGTGTTTACTTAGCTGTTCATCTCAATATCCTGTATCAGTATGTCAGTTTCATCTTCAGCTATGTATGCTTAAATTCTGATATTTCTTTCTGCAAGAATGCTACATAATTTACAAATTATGAAACACTTGCCTCCATAAGTATTTGAAGGACACTTGAGCAATGTATATATGCATATTGTAGCATTATAAGCATATCTGCAATTTTTTTATGCTATATGTTTTAAGGGGAAAGACTGAAACAAGTTAAGTTCATCATTGCTGAGACTCTATTTTTACAGTGTCCTCCATTTCGATTAAGCTATCAAGGACTTGGAGAACCTTTGTGCTTTGCAGCATTTGGGCCTTTTGCTACTATAGCCTTCTATCTATCACAAAGTGGCAAAACTTTTGCAGGGTTGGCAAATAATAATGTTGCATATTTTTCTATGATAATTTTGTGTTTGAACTCCTGCTTAACATTACTGTCTGCATTTTGCTAGGGAACCATGCCTTCTCCCCGATAAGCAGAACAGTTTTATCCGCCTCATTCCTTGTTGGTTTGACAACCACCCTGATTCTTTTCTGCAGCCATTTTCACCAGGTATATAATCTTGTTTGGATGAGGATTTCCTTCCTTTTTCTTAAAAAAGCATTTCTGTATTGTATCATTCAATCTCAGATTGACGGTGATCGGGCTGTTGGGAAGATATCTCCTCTGGTATAACCTCTAAGACAAGAATGTTTCTTTTCCTTGATAATCACCTTTGTCTGGTCAAATGTCTTAATATTATATGATTTTATGGGCAACAACAGGTAAGGATTGGCACCAAAACCGGTTCGGCAGTGGTGAAATTTTGCTATCTTAATCCTATACATCCTCTTATTTGCTTTTGGATTATGCAAAGCTCTTCCCTTGTCATGCACTGTGAGTTTTGGATAAACAAGGCCTATATTTCCATAAGAACATTAATTTACAAAGGAAATTTTTTTATATAACTTGTGTTTTTTATCAATGTTTTCTTCAGTTACTTTGCGCATTGACACTTCCCATGGCAAAAGCGGTTGTTGATTATGTCGAAAAGAATTACAATGTAATTACCATTCACCACTGAAACCGTCATATATACTTCTTTTTCCTCAAACATAAAAGTATTGTTCTTACCCTATTTTGCAGGATGGTCTAAAAATTTTCATGGCCAAGTATTATTGTGTTCGGTTGCATGCATTATTTGGCGTTGTGTTGTCTGCAGGACTGTTAGTTGCTAGAAAAAGATAATCCGCCGTTACAATAAGAGGTTGCTACAAATGATTGAAGATTGAGAACAATTGTTTGTCATTCATAACAGTTGGTTAATTTCAACTGGATATCAGAATCAGCAGGTGAACTGATGATCCATCACATTACTCTGTTTACTGTCTAAATACTTAACCGGACGGAACTAATCAATTCCCGGGGGCATCGTGCCATTTGCCAAAGTAAACAACATGAAGGCCAATGGATGAACACTGCATTACAAGGTCAATTGATGTGAATCAAGGTCGGAATTGATAATCAGAGGTTGTATATCTGTAAAATTTCAACATTGACTTCCTCTGGCCAAACTTGGCTCTTTTTAGAGTGTGTTTTGAATGCCTTCTAGGCACAGGTTCAAGCAGGATGAGGTTTCCATCCATTGTATAAAACCGGTTTGGAATTAAAATTGTTTTCACAAGTTTCATGCCATTACTGTTATTTTACAACTTAGTTGATCAGGTAAGAACAAATAGATCGCTCATCATTCAAATGTAAGTATACTCAAATGAATAATATGATTAGAAGAGTAGGCTTCATGCACATTCCAAGTTCAGGCAAAAGATTCAAACTGTAAAATAGATTAAGGTCCATAACTCTGAACAATAAGTGCAACAATCCTCATAAAAACAAAATCTCACAAATCATGATAAAAGAGAAAGATAGATAGTGCTCAAAATTTCCTAAACACAGGAAAAGAACAGAGGGAATGTAAGTTCAAACAACAAGCACTCCAATCAAAGAAAAGGTTTTAGGCAGCAACTGATGGTTTAGAGGCAGCCGAAAGTTTGGATCTTCTCTTGGCCAAACTCTCACTGCGACGCTCCCTCTGCTCCTTGAGCCTGGAGGCAAGAAGTTTCTGGTACTCTGCAGCTTCAGACTTGGCTTTTGCAATCCTCTTCTTCTTCTCGGCAATCCTGGCACGCTTCCTTTGCAGGGTCAAGGGAGTCACCAGCCTCTGGATCTTGGGTGCTTTGCTGCACTTCTTTCCTGTAAAAGGGAAACAAATTGTTAAAAAAAATTGATTGATGTCACAGAAAGGATATTTTAAATGATGCTCTAAGACAATGTATGAGAAGTTCAAGCATGCGGACCACTAACAGGAATATAAATCATTACCAAGATCACACACCATAAACAGAACTGGCAGGCACAAATAAATAATGTAAGCTAGGAGTTGGAAAACAAATTAGCACTTGACAGCATCTATCTATATGATATTTAGCTCACCTTCAACACATCAACTATTTTTAAACAAGCACCGTCTCAAGAAACAGAAACATACACTCCCAAGTCTGAGAAATATATCTTGAAATATTGTAAATTAGTCTCTGATGCTACACCCTATATAAAAGTTTACAACGAAGAAACTGGATGTTTGTCCAATGACCGAAATCGGATAGATAACTGACCTGATTTAGTAGTGAAAGTTCGGCGATATGTATTGACGTATTTACGAACATCATCCTCTTTGGATAGGTTGAACAACTTTCTGATTTTAGATGCTCTCTTTGGACCTCTCATTCTTGGCTTCTCAGTGTCAGTCAACCCAGGAAGGTCATTCTCACCTTTCTTCACAATTATCAGGTTGAGAACTGAAAGATCAGGGCTCACAATGCAACCACGAACAGATTTCCTCCTGCGCTCTCCATTACGCCTACCATATCCACGGAAACAGGGAGTACCTGCAAAAATGGAATCATATCAAGAACAACAAATGAACAATTGATAGAAATCCAGTATAATCAGACTCCAAGTTAGATACTCATGAGGAATCACGTATCCCACGCCATAAAAACCTAAATCTATGAGGTTGAATCATTGAATTCAAGTAAATAAATCATATCCAATGCAGGTATATGAATCTAGCCAAAAATATAGACCATATATCACTAATTCACATAAAAAAAGGGGGCGACATTTATACGTGCCTCTATGGAGCAGCAAGCGTACACGGCCAGGGGTAAGCACTCCCTGCTTCATGGGGAACCCTTGTTTGTCACATCCTCCCATGATTTTGAAAACATAGCCCTTAAATTCCTATAGAATTAGAATATTAAAAAAGATGGGTTAACAATATTCATAAGGCACCTTTAAAGTCCATTTTGAGATGCTAGAGAACTTGATAACTAGCCTCATGAATAGCAAATCATGATGTTCACATACCTCGCCCAAAGCATCCCCATTAACTTCCTGTGAGATCCTCTTGTCAAAAAATGCCCGGCTACATTGGGAAAAAATGATTTATCATGTTATAATACTGACAACTTCATTACTCATAACAAATGCTAAAAAATACTAAAAATTGAAATAACTAAAAAGCCCCGGATATAAGGACAGTCTAAATTCCACAAGCATGACATATACATTTATATAACAGTTTAGTAAAAAAATTGCCACAGAAATCTGAGACAGATAAATAGAAATCAATTTCTTTACACCAAAGTAGTTCACAGACTGATAAAATGCCAAAATCCATGAGGCATGTTAGGTTACGAGTGTAGTATGCTCACCGAGGATTTAATGATGGCCTTACAAGTTCACATAATTTGACATCAAGTACATATCTTTATGTAGGATAACAAAGGCATTATCGAGTTCCCATAAAGAACTAGTGCATTCCACAGGTCTTTCTTAGCATGTTCAAAAGATTTAACAAATGAGAGGCCACAATATAAAAATCCATAACTGTTTTTGCCCCATACTAACAGCAAAAAAATCCAATCATATCATGATAGTCCACTAACTCTCCACACCACGGTATCAAATGTCCTCGGAATGCGTAAACAAGAAACTTTGGCACATTTTTCTACATCTATAGAAACGAACTCCGACTATAAATTCAGCTAATTTATAAGTTCATAGACCAACAACACCAAAATTAACAGAAAAAGCCATGAGAAATCCTCAAATTTTTGGGAAACATCAAGCAAGACAACAATAGCATACATAAACAAACTCCTCACACCTCACAAATGAGAAACAGATCCTAACCACATAAGCTCATCAAAGGACGGAACTTCAGATAATTTATAAGCACGCAGACTTAAAAAGAACGAAAATCAACATAAATTGCTAAAAAAATCCATCAAATTGCAAACAAATCATCAGAAAACGACACAATACGATGCAACGGAATGGCCAATAAATTACTCACAGTTTCTGGTCATCATCGATCTCGAGTTTCTTCTGACACCCCGTGGTCGGATTTGCGATATTGAACTGTTGAAAAATTAAGCAAAAGAAAAGGGGAAAATTTCAATCACACAACGAAAATCAGCTATAGAAATTCAGGAAAAACAGAACTAAGATCATTCAAAAGAGAACTACTAATTGAATCTAGGGTTTAGAGGATCAATAGCACACCTTCATTGTGGTAGGAGACGATGTGGAGCTGAAGAAGCCGAGAACTCCGAAGAGCAGCAGCAGCCGTTAGGGTTTTATCTCCTCAAAGAGAAAAGAAGAGAAAGGATATGTTTCGAAATTTATATAGCCTGGAATATCGGGTTAATGGGTTTCGGATCCACCACGCCAAAACCCGGAAATGTAATGGGCCCGTTTTGAGATGGGCTTAGCTCTATTGCAACATTTGGGGCTATGTTTCGAAAATTATAGCCTGGAGTATCGGGTTAACGGGTTTCGATCCACTACGCCAAAACCCGGAAATGTAATGGGCACGTTATGAGATGGGATTAGCCCAATTGCTACGTTTGGGCCTATGTTTTTAAAGAGATAGAAAGAAAGGCTATGTTTCGAAATTTATATAGCCTGGAGTATCGGGTTAACGGGTTTCGGATCCACTACGCCAAAACCTGGAATTGTAATGGGCCCCTTATGAGATAGGCTTAGCCCAATTGCTATATTTGGGCCTTTGATTTTAAAGGAAATTTTGCTTGTGTATTTTAGACGTTTTTACTTACCAGCCCCTGAAAAATAATGAAATTACTTTTTCTTTTTTTATGTGGTCCATGTGGACAAACCACTTGTTAGGGGTTAGTACACATGAGGAGCCTACGTTAGCTCTCGGCAACATCTATGCTCTCACACGAGTCACATCTATTACAACTAAAGTTTGAACCAGCCTCTTTAGTAAGACATAAGCATGTTACATAAAGAGACTTAATACTAATAGATTACATAAGAATCCCTGAAAAATAATTAGTTTATTTTTATTTTATTTTACTCACTGGGACAGGTTTTGACATTTTTGTTTATAAAAAAAAGTCATTTTTATAATACATATAATAAGATTTTTCATTTCTAATTGTTTTTAATTAATAAATCATGGTTTTTTTTATTAAAAATGATAAATAATTAATTTTTAGAATATAAATATGAAATTATATGAAGAGTACCAATGGTTTCCATTATGAAAGAGAGTTTATGTAAAAAGAAAATAAAGGAAAAATCAATTTTAATAAGGGTTTTAAACATCCAAATTGTAACAGATGTAGAAAGCAGAATAAAATAAAAAATAACAAAAATTTAGATAACATTCTGAATTTTCGAATTTATTTTTGTCTAATTATTTTATATAATGCATTTTTGTTTTTGTTTTTTTTTTTTGTCTTTGACTCACCCATTGATTTCTTAAAAACCATGGATTCTAAATTAATCCCAAATAAAAGTATTGAGAGTCTTATAAAGGGTTGACCTTTTAAAAATATTTGAATTCAAAATCACTTACTTAAATAATCGAAGTCTCGACCATATAAATCAACTTCCAGTTGAGAATAAAATGTCGGGAGTCTAATAAGATGACAGACCTCTCTTAAAAGCATTCAAACTCAAAATTATTTATTTAAATGACCAAAGTCTTAATTACTTGGATCAACTCATAATTAGATTAGAGGTATCATAAATCTTATAAGGTAGTAGACTTTTTTTAAGAAATATTTGAACTAAAAATCATTTATTCAAAGGATCTAAACCTCTTTTATTTGGACCAACCACGGCTTTTAAATATTACAAAAATTACTAAATTACGCATGTTTGGGATTATTTACCAAAAATACGCAGCTGGTGGAAAAACTAGAACCTTTCCCCTGCTTTCGCTTTTTATTTTTAATTTAAAATATAGAAAAACGGGAGAGGTTCTCCTGCTTTTTATTTTTTAATTAGGAAATTATGAAAAACGGGAGAAACTCTCCCGTTTTCAAATTGTTTTTAAATTTTTAATAAAATAAAAACGGGAGAGTAACTCCCTGCTTTTTGTTTTAAAGCCTTGGATTCTGTCCTGGTAATGTTGTTAGCTTTTTAAATTTTAAAGCCTTGGATTCTCGTCCCTGTAATGTTGTTAGCTTTTTAAATTTTTTTGTTTAAGCCTTGGATTCCTTGTCCCCGGTAATGTTGGTTAGCTTTTAAATTTGTTAAAGATTCTCATTAAATGTTGGTTAGCTTTTTAAATTTGTTAAAGATTCTCATTACTTACTTTTGACAAAACTGAACACAACTATATTAATCCTTTTACTAACGGATATAAATATATCCGCTGAATTATTTTTAATATTATTTTTTTATAATACCCACTTCCCACTTCCCACGCCACACTTCCCACTTCACACTTCCCACTTCCCACTTCCCACTTCCCACTTCATATCGGGCTCCACTCAAGATCTGGGACAAAGCAGATGATACCAAACTCGCACTCGGCCAAGACGAAGCACGCCGGCCAAACCCGCACCATTCAGCTGATTAGGACAAAGCAGACTGGCCAAACCTCGCACTCAACAAGACGGCACGCTTGGTCAAACCCGCGACCACTCAGCCGATTGGGACAAAGCAGACGAAATCAAACCTACACCACCAAGACAAAGTACGCTGGTCAAACCTCGCACCACTCAGATGATTGGGACAAACCACGACTACCAAACCCGCACTGCCGATGATTGGGACAAAGCAGATACCAAACCGCACTCGGGCCAAGACGTAAGTACGGGCTCAAACCTGCGACCACTCAGATGATTGGGACAAAGCAGAGTACAAACCTCGCACTGCCAAGACAAAAGTGCGGCCGTCAAACCTCGCACCACTCAGTCGATCGGGACAAACCATGACAGCCAAACCCGCACCACTCAGATGATTGGGACAAAGCAGATGAGCCAAACCTCGCACCGGCCAAGACAAAGTACGCCTGGCCAAAACCTCGCACCACTCAAGTGTTTGGCACAAAGCGTGATGACCAAACCTCGCACCTGGGCCAAGACTAAGTACGCTGTCAAACCTACACCACTCGATGTTTGGGACAAAGCAGATGACCAAACCGCACTGGCCAAGATGAAGTACGCCCGGCCAAACCTCGCACTACCAATGATTGGGACAAAGCAGATGACCAACCGCACTGGGCCCCGGACGGGACGCACGGCCAAACCTCGCACCACTCAGCCGATTGGGACAAAGCAGGATGACCAAACCTCGCACTGAGCCAAGACGGCACGCTCGGTCAAACCTGCACCACTTAGTGATTGGGACAAAGCAGGACGGTCAAACCTGCAATGTTCATAAATGAAATTTTCAAAATTCGAGCTCTTTATATAAACCAACATTAGTAGCCCATTTTTCACTCTTGCACACTATTTACTTACTCACTCACTCACCCATACTTCTTTTTCTTATCTTCAACAATGGCAGAGACTTCACTTGTATCGGGTTTACTACAATGGTTCAATCATTGCTAGTGAAGATACAATTATATTTTCGCTCGGAGGATCAATCATATTTGTATGTCGAAGACGACATCTCTTACGAAAAATTTAAAGAGATCCATCAAGAAAGCATTGATACTCGCGACAACCTAAGAGTTTCATATATCAAATACCCGGCTCCCCAATTTCTTCGGGGATCCCGTGAAGATTTGCTATCTGGGTCATTCAAATTGCGTGAATGACCGAGATGTTCGGATGATGTTCGATCGCCACAAAAAGAAATCCAGATATTGGCATTATTGAATCGTATGTGGAGTTCATGGCACGAACTTTCGAGGGTGCTCCTTCCCAACAACAAACCGCCCCAAATGACGAAGTTCAACTCAATTTGAGACGGGAGAGGATTTCATCACCATGCCAAGTTAATGAACCTGAACGGCTTTGTACGGAGTGGAGGGCACATGATGATCCACCATCCAATAATTATTTTACTAATTCACAACATCTACAAGGCGGAACAAGTTCTTTTCATGATACTCATGAAACCGAATTTGGTCAGTACGGCCGATCCAGTGGAGACGATGAGGACGACGATGGTGACAGACTTTCGGGAAGACATCAAGCAAGTGTTGATGACATTCAGTTAGAAGAATGCAATCTTGAAGACGCTCCAACGACCGCCCATAATTTCACTGATGGCACCAATGGAGCCTCCAAAGACATATGCGAACCCTTGATTTGGAAGCAATGTCAAGACAAGAATTTCCGAGTACCCTTTATTGTATGCCGACACATTAACCGGAGCAACGACAAATGGAGATCTTCATGTAGGCATGAGGTTTCAAGCAAAGATGATGTCGCTGACCGCAATTAAGCATTACAACCTACTTAAATCTGTCAAACACAAAGTTATCGAGTCCGATCCGACTCGATACTCTGGTAAATGTAAATCATATGGCGATGGGTGCAATTGGAGGGTTCGCGCATCCCTATAGCAAGCGAAGACGACTTTTGGGAAATTACAAAGTACACTCGGGCCTCACACGTGTTCATTAGCAATGATCTCGCAGGATCATTCAAAAGTCGGATTCAAACATGATTTGTCGTCAAATACAAGCACTAGTCCAACAAATAGCCCAAGCATCAATGTATCGGTTTTTAATAGCGGAGATCAAAAAAATCGATACTGGATACACACCGACATATAGGAAAGTATGGATGACTAAGCAAAAAGCGGTTGAAGCAAAGATTTGGCAATTGGGAGGAATCCTACAATGAATTACCAAGATGGCTATCGGGCATTTGACACATGCTTGTTCCTCGGGACAATAGTTGATCTTGAGACCCGACCAAACGATACAATGGACCTTACCTGGTACGTGATGCTCGAATCTTTCATAGAGTTTTTTGGAGCTTCCCTCACCGCGTGAGGCTTTCAAATATTGCAAACCCGGTCGTCCCGGATAGATGGCACCCATATTTATGGCAAATACAAAGGCACTTTGTTGCTCGGGCTAATCGCACAAGACGGTAATAAAAATATCTTGCCGATTGGTTTTGCCATCGTGGAAGGAGAAACGTTGGGTGGATGGACTTTCTTCTTGCGCAACTTACGTTCTAGTGTAACACCACAACAAGGAATATGCTTTATATCTGATCGCCATGAATCTATCAAATCAGCTTTTAGATCGCTTGGCCGTGAGATGAGTGCTCCTCATGCGTACCATGTTTATTGCATTAGACATATCTCGGCCAATTTCATGCGTCGTTTCAGAAACAAAGAAATGCAACGAATAGTTGTCAATATTGGCAAGTTATAAGATTAACTTTTTTTTTAATCTAACTCTTACATTGTTGTTAATTATTGAAGTTATCTTAACTTTTTAAGTTCACTGTTGCAGGTTATTCGAAAACCATTCAAGATTTTAACTACTGGTATGGTTTACTACGAGACAACGATGAAGAGGCGACGAGATGGTTGGATAACATACCGCGGGAGAAGTGGGCTCAAGCGTTCGATAAAGAAGGGAGACGATATGGTCACATGACAACCAACCTCGCAGAATGTGTTAATTCAGTGCTTAAGGGAACAAGAAACCTTCCTATAACAGCTATGGTTAAGTCAACGTACTTCCGACTTGCGGAGTTATTTGTGAGGAAAGGTGTGTCTGCGAAAATGTCATGTGGCACTTGTGCAATTATCTCGTTCGAATCATAAGGCCGCCATATAAACTGTTCAAAATTATTTACGAAATAATCAATGATTATTAATACCTAAAATATGTGTATGAATTATCGCTTTTTAACAACATTACCCGCATGCATCTCCAACCGATCTAGTAGTCGCCTATATATCTTCACATTAGTGCTTGTTGCTACGGCTATCATCATCCACTTCAATGTGCGCCCACATTAAAATGAGAATGAATTATAATTTCAATGTATTATAATTAAGTGTAAAATGAATTATCAATTTAATTTGCTCTCACCTACGAGCCAGAGGAAAGGATACGATACCACGGGTTTGAGGGGATATACTTGAAATCCTATACCATGCCCATGATTGAAGTAATATCATAGATCTACTAATATTTTTTTCATATCCTTGTTGGATCGACGGCATAAAGACCTGTGACTGTGGGTTGCTAGACATCTCGAACCCCAAGCCCGTATCTTCCCTCGCTCAGAATCCCTCGAGTGGTAACCACTTCAAATGAACCCCTATTCGAGACATATCCGCATGAGGACACAAACCGATAAGCCTTAGGATATAGGCACGTGCATAACATTCTATCCGCTGGTTGACCGCATCGATGTACGACGATGCCAAATGTTTCCTCAAGCCACGTTAGAGTTATACTCGACCTTTCCTTTGCTCTGCCGGTGGGACCACTCCGAGCAACTCTGCACAGACAGCACTTCCTAAGCCGGAAGTCTGACCGATGACTTCGTGTCCGTTAATCGGTAAGCCAAGTAATAGTGCCACATCTTCCAACGTGATTGTTGTCTCACCGCATGTAAGGTGGAATGTGTGTGTTCGATCCGCCCATCTCTCCACTAATGCGCTCACAAGAGCGGCATCAATTCGAAATTAAGATTTGAGCCGCATGATAGGAAACCCAGCCTTCTCTTAAAAGGCCTATGATTTGTGGAGGAGGCTCGCGATGAGACACATGTCTACACCCTAAGAACCCGATCAGGCTGTAGAAAGTTATATATTAATCAATTTCATATTAAATGGAAAAATTAAATATGATTGAAGAGTAAACCATAAATATTGGTGTGTTAATAATATACTAGTTTATCTAAATAAACATGCTTTCGACCCATAATATAACAATTATTAATATAATAAAAAATTAACCTAATAATATACTAAGTTATCTAAAATAATGACTTAATACAATTATTGATAAAAAAAAGCCTAATAATATATTAGGTTATCTAAATAAACATGCTTCAAGGTTAATATAACAATTATTAATACAATAATTAATTATCACATAATAAAATTATTCATAAAACCTAATGACATAATACAATTATTAATAATAAACAAAATTACCTAAAAATATAGTGGGTTATCTAATTAAACATGATTGGGGTGCTAATAAGATAATTATTAATACGATTAATAATTATGATATAATACAATTATTAATATAAAATAATGACTTAATACAATTATTAATAAAAAAATAACCAAATAATATACTCGGTGGTGGCAAATAAACATTCTTCGAGGTTAATATAAAAATCATTAATACAATAATTAATTATGGCATAATAAAATTATTCATAAAACCTAATGACATAATACGATTATTAATAATAAAAATTACCCCTATAAATATAGTGGGTTATCTAATTAAACATAATTGAGGTGCTAATAAGATAATTATTAATACGATTAGTAATTATGACATAAAAAATTATTATGTGAAACTAATGTCTTAATATAATTATTAATAAATAATTAATTTCAAAGTTATCTAATAATACAAAAATATTACCTTTTTCCCGACAAAATGGATGAAATGTGATCACTACGTAATCTTAAGAATGCCATCAAAAATTATCAATGAAATCCCGTATCACGTGTAAGTAAAAACACCCGCACAATTAGAACTCGAGAGAAAATGAGAATGAGGGAGACAATATGAAGTGGGATGTGGGAAGTGCGAGGCTGAAGTGGGAAGTGGGAAGTGGGATATATATATATAATATTAAAAATAATTCAACGGATATATTTATATCCGTTAGTAAAGAGTTAATATAGTTGTGTTCATTTTGTCAAAAGTTAAGTAATGAGAATCTTTTAACAAATTTAAAAAGCTAACCAACATTTAATGAGAATCTTTAACAAATTTAAAAAGCTAACCAACATTACCAGGACAAGAAATCCAAGGCTTTACAAAAATTTAAAAAGCTAACCAACATTACTGGGTGACAAGGAATCCAAGGCTTAAAACAAAAATTTAAAAAGCTAACAACATTACCGGACGTGAATCCAAGGCTTTAAAAATTTAAAAGCTAACAACATTACTGAGACAGAATCCAAGGCTTTAAAACAAAAACAAAAACGGGAGTTACTCTCCCGTTTTTATTTTTTTTATTAAAAAAATTTAAAAACAATTTGAAAACGGAGAGTTTCTCCCTGTTTTCATAATTTTTAATTGAAATAAAAACAGGGAGAACCTCTCCGTTTTCTATATTTTAAATTAAAAATAAAAAGCGAAAAACGGGAAAGGCTATCTGCTTTTCCACTAACTGCTAGTATTTTGTTAAAATAATCCCAAACATACGTAATTTAGTAATGTAATATTTAGCCACCAATCACGAGGTATATAATGAATTAATTGATTACATCAAATATATATACACACACAAGACACACATGGAAATTCAAAAGGAATGAATACATAAAATTATCATTATTTTAGTTTTATATTCTTTGAATAATATATATATATATATATATATATATAATTGTGGCTGATATAATGCCTTTAAGGTTGTGGCATGCATTTGACTAGAAAGGCTAGTGATTTTGATAGCATAAAATAGAGTCACCACCCACTACTTTCAATGATGTGGACTTTATTGTTACAAGCTCTGAAAAGCACTAAGCCTTTGTGAATTAAGTGCCAAAAAATAAATGAATAGTCTAACACCATATCTCCACCAAGAAACATTGAGATAAAGGGGTTCTTAATTTCAAGATTAGACTAAGTTTGACGTTAAAAGTAGTAAATTAAATTATCTAATCAAGTCATTACTTGTTTTACATATATTTAATGGATTCTAGTTATCCATCAAAGATCTACTTTCTTTTTAACTATCTCTATCGTTGGAAAATATGGCATGCTATATCTCATGTCTAAGTGGAATTTAATTAATAGTATTTTTCATCACCTAGGTGATGTAGGGTTCAGGTTTTACAACTCAAACTACAATTACGAATTTATTATTATCATTGTGTTAAAGCGAAATTTAAACTCAGAATACTTGAAAGTTCTATACTATACTATGCTTTTATAATGAGCCAATGCTACTAAACTCATAAATACTTAGATAATTTATTACATCTTTAATCATTCATATATATATAAAAGTAAAATAATTATCATACAAAGAGTGCCTCTATTTCATTTTCATAATTTTTAATCATTCATATTTCTTCCACCGTCATTGCTGTCATTAAAATCAAAATTTTAATTTTTATAATAATAAGAGTGCCTCTATTTCATTTTTTTTTTCTTTCATCCTTCAATTGAACCAATGAATCTAACAATGATTAATTAAACAGAAAAGCTAATAGCTCTAATAGCTAACGAAGGATTACATACAGCAACCAAGAAGTATGAGCAAATTTTATTTAAGATTTGAAACTGTACATTCAAATATATAAAAATTTAATTTTGAACAAATTATATAGAACTAGTTTTTTTTTTTAAAAAAAAAATTATTACACCATTAGAAATTAATATGGAATGAAAAGTATAGATTCAAACATATATATATATATATATAATCGGCACTTTTAGGTCGATTGGAGTCAAGACTTTCACTGCGTTGGGCGTTCGAATCCCATGTCCAGCGAGTGAGGGTATGTGAGGTCGTGTTGAGTATGCTCCCCATACGTCTAGCGTCACCGAAACTTACCCTTAAATGGGATGACTGTCGTCTATTTGTCACATATATATATATATAACAGAAAAGATCTACTTCAAAATTTCAGAAATTTATATATTTTGGTTATGTAAAATAATAATAATTTTTTTTGACATTAGACAATAAACATTTTCATTAAAAGATTTAAATCAGAGACAAATACAGATATAGAGCACTCACAAGCTTGTTCTCGCCTTGCCTAAGTTTCAATTTCCGAACACCTCCGAATTAAAAACTTTAAGCAAAAAGACCAGATACCAACAAACTAAACAACCATTGGATAATAAATGTAACAGTCTCATCAAACAACAACATATAAATATACAATTTAATTTAATAAAATTTTAAACCACAATAATATTGCAAGACTCACAAAGACTTGACAGGGTCAATATACACAAAGACAAGAAAATTGCACATCAAACATACAGCAGAGAAACATCGTAGCTATACAAACAAAAGCAACAAAATAACTTACACTAAACTATGACATAAAATGCATCAGTTCCTCAACAAATTCTCTGAAAAGCTAAGTCAACAACAAAATACGAAAAAACCGAGCACACGATGCAGCTAAACATCTCACACACTAAACAAACCTATGATCAAAAAGAATCTCACAACACACAATCTTGCAAACATTTAGAGTGCACACACAAAGTCCTCACTTGCCTCGAGATCATCCAAGTCGAAATCGGCGTCCATGTCATCGATGTCAGTGCTGCCGCCGACAAAATGACCTCCGCCAAGCTTTGGACCCTCAGCAGGGTTTCCGAGCCTCATGTAGTATCACCATTATGTCTTCGACGCTTTGGAAAAGAGGGTTCGTGTCGTTGTGCAAATTATGTTGATATCCATCGGTTAATTCGACAGGCAGATTCTTTAAAAACCAAGGGTGGTTTTTGATCTCCGGAATAGTAATTCGCTACATGAAAGTAGAAATACGTTACTGAGAAACATGCTGAGACAATACTGAGAGGATGAAGCAAATGTATCACCGTTTCAGGACTTGCAACGAAAATACGGGTAAGAAGATGTCTGCAATCCATTGAGACTCGAACATAGTCGGGAATTGAGTAGTGGACACTAAGTATTCTCTGCAAAAGTATACACATTGCTTGGTTAATAAATTGAAGAAGATTGAGATTCATAATTCTACTCACCCCAATTGTTTTTCTGAAATTTCTTGGATCGTCCGGGTCTTCAAACGGATACGATCCGACGAGCATTACATATAATGTTACTCCGCAGGACCAAACATCAGCAATCTAGTGTGATGCAGAAAGTACTTTAATATCTTTAAATGATAATACGAATGAGAAAACACAATATAAGATATGAGAATTACCTTCCCGTCGTACTCCTTTCTCGATAGAACCTCAGGTGCAATGTAAGCAGGTGTGCCTACCGTGGATTTCGGTTGAGAATGCAACACAGCGGACTGCCCGAACGAGAACAATTAATAATCAAGTGCCGTTAAATGTTTGAAAATAAGGTTCTAAAGAAGTAAAGAATTACCTTGGAATAACCGAAATCACATATTTTGAGTCGAGGAGCAATGCTCCCGTCTAAGAGAGTGTTCTCTAATTTAAGGTCCCGGTGACATATTTGCTACAATAAAAAAAGAAGCTTAATTTAAGCAATCCAAAGAAAACATGGAAATCTGAATGTGTAGTTGAGGTAATTCTAAGCTTACCATTGAATGACAGTAACTCACTCCTGATATCAGCTGTTGAAAGAAGAACCTCGCCTGCCGTAAAATTTCAAGAGAAATTAGAAGAGAGGAAATTAAGAATTCGTCGATTAAGCAATAAAGAAAAACACGAGTATGCTCTACCTCGTCTTCGCTGAATCTCCCTGCATTGCATATCCTCTCAAAAAGTTCCCCACCGGCGGCGTATTCCATTACGATTGCTAGATGTGTAGGTGTTAACAGGACCTGGAAAGATATAGAATTTATGTAAGCATGGAACATCACCAATTTAATGTAAGAATTATGAAAGAACCGACTTCTTTTGCATATAAATGAATAATGATTGAAAAAGAAAATTCAGCAGCGAATTACCTCTTTAAATCTGATAATATTTGGATGTTTCAATGATCGATGATTCATGATCTCTCTCTGCACATGTTCATCAATCTAGACAGATATAAACAAACAGAATAGAGAAAACATTCAGAATTGAATATCTAATTAGACAAAAGGATGCAAACAGAGGTTCTTTGGAACACATAAAACTAAAAACAAAGGCCAATTGATGATGTATGCACACATGAACACATAACAAATGCTTGTCTGCTAAGCATGAATTGTAACAAGTTGAGGATAAGGTGCAAAAAGAGCAAAGGCTGGAGCCTATATATCAATCAAAATGGAAGCTAAAAAGACATAAATCAAGCTTTAATTCTAAACCCAAAAACAATGAAAACCAAAAGCTTCTAATCAAAAGCTTTTCTTTTCTGAATGAAAAAGGATCTCTGAAAAGGGAATCAAAATCAACAACCCAAAACAGTAAATTGAAAGGAAAAAACTGAGAATCCAGACAACAAAACCACAAAGAAACAAAAAAAATCAATGAAACAAACCACTCACAGAACAAAAAAGGGGGCCACCAATCAAGCAGCAAAGCAAAGCAAATCAAATCAAATCAATCTACAACTACAACCAATCTAAAGTAAATCTCCAAAAAAACTGCAACCAAACCCATAAATCTCAAACAAGACCAAAAAGGAAAAGCTAAAAACCTGATCTTTAAGCAAAACCCCCAAAAACCAAACACCAAAGGTAAAGAAGCATCACAAGAAATCCAACCAAAACACCAACTTTAAGCAGAAAAAGAAGAAAAGGAAAGACCTTTTGGCCTCTCTCAATGAACTTGACAGCAAAGAGCTCTTTGGTCCAAACATCCTTGACCAACTTGGCAACACCAAAGTTGCCAGACCCAATATCCTTCAAGACCTCAAATCTCTCCATCCCAACAAAGAAAAAAGAAGAAGAAGTAGAAGAAGAAGAAGAAGAGGAAAGTGAAAGCAAGGAAGCATTGTGAGGGGGTTATAAAGAGTGCCTTGGGTTCTTGTATGCATTGGAAATGCAGAGGAAGAGGACAAATATGGAGGGGATGGAAAAGATTAGAACTTTTTTCGATTGTTGAGTTGCGGACTGCTGACTCTAGCGTATCTATCCATCCAAGCTAAAGTTTCATCAATATTAAGACTTTAAACTAAAACAGTGCCCTCTTGCCTATATCATAAACAAATAAAAACACAACTAAGTTTTATAAATGTGCATGAATATTCACTATTTTTAAAAATAATGATAACAATCAATAGTTTTTTTTTAAAAGAAATTACAATCTTTTTAAAAATGTAATAATATTTAACTAAAAAATTTATAACCTACCATACTTGATTTTATTATCCGATAGTAAAACAATTAAAATATTTTAAGTTTTAGACATATTAAAAACAATAATGATAATAGATAACTAGTTGTGAATGCGAGTTCACAGACGGAATTTTTTATCTCTGGTTAAAATGTTAGGTTGAATGATTAATTATCAGCTCGTGCACGTACCTTTGATATGAATAGTGATTGTTATTTTTAGGAAATAAATAATTAATGGAGTAATATTTATAAAAAAAATATTTTTTTTGGTCTGGATTTTGTGCTGACTGTGCATTAGATGGGCAGATAAGATGCCTCCGACACTCCAAGTTCCTTTTGATGAACAAAATAGCCTATGATTATTGTGATAAACATTAAAAAAAAAAGTCAAGTTAATTTTTTGTTTGGCCAAAAAAATATTTTTTCTTTATATAGACCAAAAAGTTTTTTTTAGTATTTTGCATTGGGACAAACTTGAATCTTGATTTTTCATTTTAAATTAAACTTTATTTATTTACTTTTAGTATGTGTCATTTACCTTATAGATTTTTTTAAAAGATCAGAACCAAGTTAAAATATATATACATAAAATATTTTAAATATATTATACCATATTTTTATTTTACATGGGTTTTAGGGATTTATTTTGGATCTCTTTTAAAAAAAATTTACATGTCTAATAAATTGTATCAATAACTTAAGAAATCGTTGGCTCAATATGATTAAATCATATTGATTAAATTATGTACAAAATCTTTTTTATATAAGAAAATTTATATTTATAGATTTTACATAATAACATTTGAAAATTAAACAGGATTTATTTTTATTACACAATATAATTTTAAAGTTATACTCACAATATAATTTTAAATTTATTCGCATTTTATACTTTAAAAAAACATTTATTAACCAAAGAGTCTTTACCTAGAAATTACTTAAGAAAATAATGATGACTTGTGAGGGCTAAATATTGCAATTTTTAATTATATCCAAAAATAAAGTATCTTTTTGAGATTAATTTACCAAACGCAAAAGACCGCAGAACGACTTTACATGGTACTTTTTCGTGACACTCGATTATATTTAAATTTTTCTTTTTAATTTTATAATAGTTTTTATATAAAATTTTACATTTACTAACCTTACAAATTTTTAAATTAATCACAACTCAATTTTAAATTTTACTAATGGTTTTTATATAATATTTTACGTTTTAGTTCTTATAATAAATTAAAAATTTTTCTCACAGCCCTATTTCTGATTGTCATTGTCGTCGGAATTGTCCCAATACACCGATCCAAGTAGTCGCTCAGTAATACGCGATTATCGTAATCTTTTTATAATATATATTATCATTTTCATCCGTTTAGAAAGATGATATCGCCTTTTTATTACAAAACGATATTTTGTTAGAAAAAATTTAAATTAAAAATATGTATATAAAGGACTTAAACGTAAAATATTATATTAAAAACCATCAGAAATTTTAAATAGGGTATGTGAATTTAATTTATTATAGAGACTAAAATGTAAAAATATTATATAAAAATCCATCAGTAAAAATTTAAATAGAGTTATGATTAATTTAAAGAATTTAGAAGGGTAGAAACGTAAAATTTCATATAAAAACTATTATAAAATTATTTAAATATAATCCCGATGCGAAAAAGATCTACGCAAAGACACTATCACTAGACTTTTCACAAGATTTTCGATAATTAATCTAAAAGATACTTATTTTAGTATATAACTAAAAAAAAATGCAATATTTAAAAAAAATATCCGACTTGTGATGCATATAAATAAACATCATTTTTATAAGAATAAATATAATTTTTTTTAGAGAAATTAGTAAGAAAATGGAACAGTTTAAGTTGCGATGCACCTCGAGTCAACAAACATGGCAAGTGGGAGGAAAGTGCCACATGGAAAGAGAGAGAAAATAAGGAAAATGAGTTGTGGCCGGAAAGTGAGAGACGTGTTACACTTGAAATGGAAAAGCATTTCCATGGGGAAATGCAACTTGGCGGTTTTCAAGAAAAACAGTAAATAACGAGAAGAAACAGTGGAGTTTATTCGGTGGAAGTGGCGGGAAAATCAAGGGGTGTCCATTTCGGTTCGGAGCGGGGATTAGCACTCCTGTTCTAAAATTAGGGAATATCTTAGTTCTAACATATTAAAACTTGATATGTGTCCTCGATTACAATAAAAAAAAATATAATAACATTATATAAGACATGTATCAAAATATGATAGGCTAAAATCAGTGTATTCTTTGATTCCAGAACCAGGGGAGGTGAACTCGATGAGCAAAGGGGCACAACCCCTTACCTTCCTCCCTTTTATATATATATATATTCCTCAATTATGAAATACAAGTTGTTTTCAAAAGAAAATTTTGTTTCCAAATAGTTGTGAGTTTTAAAATATCAAAATAATATTTATTCAATTTTTTTATTTTTATTTATTTTTAATCTCTTAAGTTATATAAATGAATGAAGAGATTAATATTGATAGTCCATATGATTTCAAAGTTTAGTAATTTGCTAATTTTTATGTTAAATTTTAAAAAATTTAATGTTTTTTTAATTCTTGTGTGACATCTTTAAATGATATGTATTTTTGAATTGAGAGAATACATACACATATAGAACAAAAGAGATGAGAGATATGCCCCTTCAAGAACATGTATATATTACATTAGACTATATCATATTATCAAATAATGTTATTATATAAATAAAATTATTAGATATGGTTTAAGAAGTATGACAAAGAAGCCATGGTTCTGATTTTCTATAAATTACTAGATATTCTTAAAAAATTATATTTTTAAAAAATATTTACAATTTTTTTTTTTCACCTTATTCTTTAGGGGCCGTTTGGTTGGCGGTAATGTGAAAACATTACCGCCTGTTACGTGGTAATCCAAAAAGATTACCACGTTTGGTTAGGAGACAATGGTAATGTGGATAGTAATCTAAGATTACCAACATTAGAATATTGATCAAGAAACTTGGTAATCTCATTACCACTAAATTAGGTGGCTATCCGAGATTACCAAGATTCTGGTAATCTAATAAATTTTTAGGGTCAAATATACCCTTGTTTTTTAAAAAAATAATTTTAAAACATAATACGTAGGGTCTAATATGCAAATTTGTTTTCATATGGTGTTTCGTTCTCCGATAGGGTTTCTGAGCGTTTTTAGGTTTTCCTCGAAGCAAAAGCAACCCGATTTCGACAACCATCTAACTTCCTTTCAATCCCGGTTTGTTCCCCAAATACCCATCATCATCTTTCCTATGTTTATTTGATTCGATTCTTTTTTTCTGATAATTTTTTGATAAAATATTTGATTTGAATCTTGCTTCATTGTATTCTTTCTTGTTGAGAAGATGGCCTTTGATTGATGGAGATAGAATATAGCCCTTTTTATATTTTTCATGAATCAATCTCCTTTTACCATACATCATGGTTCGCATAGCCATATAATTGTATACATTGCTCCATATATCTTTCCATCAATCTCCTTTCTGAGTTTGATGAAACATTCTTGTTCATGAGGCATTTGCCATTCAATCCCCATATATCATGATAATCACATGACTATGAAATCTAATCTTCAAAAAAAGCAAGATTCGGGGAAACACTTGAGGCTTCTCAAAATTTGATAGTTAATCTTGATTAAGTTAAAATTCAGGTTAAGAAGAAAAGCCCTTATTAAAGAGGGTATTTTCGGTATTTTTTTATATTTTACCCATTGATTACCATGGCAGAATCAAAACACGAGAATGAATTATTCCCGGGTTATAAAACTTTCTAACCAAACGTGGTTATATCGAGTTACTACAATATTCCCGATCATATAATATTCCCATCCATATTACCATGGTAATCTCGTTACGTGGTAATATGTCATTACCACGAACCAAACGGCCCCTAGAAATATGTAAATAAAATTAAAAATTATGTTTTAAAAAACATTTATAAATATATTGTTTGATAGACTTTTTACAAATTTAAATATATGTAATATAAAAATTTTATATTTTTAAAAATATTTATAAAAATTACTATTTAACCTTTCATGATTTTTTTCACTTGGCACCCCCTAAAAATAATTTCTAGCTTCACCCCTGTTTCAGGGAATGAAAACAAGTGAAGAAGCAAAGGGAGATGAATTGTCACTTTTCTAAAGTGAGAGAAGTGATATTGTTATCAATATTTTTTATATTTATTTGTTAAAAATAAAAATAAAATTTAAAAAGTTCTGGTGTGAGATGAACTTCTACTAATTCAGAAAAATAGTAGAAGTGAGGGAGTTAGTATGTCCCACTCCTCCCACTTCAATAAAAGATTACTAAAATAAAATGGAGGAAATCATACTTCTCCGATCTTCCGAAATGAATGCCCCTTAGTGAAGTATACTTACATCTTCATTTCAAATGGTTATTTACCATCAAATAAAAAAATATTATTATTTTTCATTTTAGCATTTTTTGGATTTTTAATTGAGCCTACTTTGCCATGGTAGTGAAGAAAGTAAGATTTTATATAAATTCATTTCTTTTACGTTTAGATATCTTTTGTTTTTTTAAATAAACATCATAATTATTAAAAATAATATTAACTTTCAATCACTTCAAGGGAAAGATTATTATTGTCACTTCTTCCGTTTGTATCACTTTTTCTAATTCTCAACCAAATGCACATATCACCAGTGGCGGACCCACATGGGGGCCAGCCCGGGCTGAAGCCCGGGTTGGTCGGCCGGAAAACTTTAGAAGAACCATGTCTAATAATATTTTTTTATATGAATATTAATGTTTAATAATATTTTGTTTGTGTTTAACTAATATGTAGTGGGTATGTGCTTGAGTGGTTTGTGGGAGTTGGATGATAAGAGCCCACCATGGTTCAAATCCTAGAATTTGCGATTGTAAGATTTTAATAATTTTAGTAATTAAAAACAATGTTTTTTTTTAAAAAAAATTGTGGAAATTTTAAAAATTATATAACAAAAATAATGATCTAAACTTTATGATTTTTTTAATAATCAAGAAAAAATTAAATTAATAATGTGGCATTGAAAATTTTTTTCTTATTTAAAAATTATTAAATTTTTTTAAGTTTTAATAAAGTTTGAAAAATTATTCAAAACATCCCTCATAATTATAGTAGTTGACTTCAACCCCTTTTACCGATGAGTTCTGGTTTTGCCATTGGTCGTGGTTGGACTGAGGAGAGGTCATGGTTGGGCTAAAAATGCCGGAAAATTAAAAGGTGATGAATATGAGAATATTGACTTTTATTTAAGCAGTTTGAATTAAATTCTCGGGTCCGCTATCGATATCACTTTAAATTTAAAATCATTATTAAACTCTGAATTATAGCGGATTCTTGCTTTTCACCCTTTAATTATGTAGAATATTGACAACAATACGATCAATTGTTCATTTATAAAATAAACTATTTAGAGTTATAGGATTTTTTTAAGTTTTAATAAAGTTTGAAAAATTATTCAAAACATCCCTCATAATTATAGTAGTTGACTTCAACCCCCTTTACCGATGAGTTCTGGTTTTGCCATTGGTCGTGGTTGGACTGAGGAGAGAGTCGTGGTTGGGACTAAAAATGCCTGGGAAAAATTAAAAGGTGATGAATATGAGAATATTGACTTTTTATTTAAGCCCGGGTGAATTAAATTCCCGGGTCCGCATCGATATCACTTTTAAATTTAAAAATCATTATTAAACTCCGAATTATAGCGGATTCTTGCTTTTCACCCCTTTAATTATGTAGAATATTGACAACAATACGATCAATTGTTCATTTATAAAATAAACTATTTAGAGTTATAGGATTTTTTTAAGTTTTAATAAAGTTTGAAAAATTATTCAAAACATCCCTCATAATTATAGTAGTTGACTTCAACCCCCTTTACCGATGAGTTCTGGTTTTGCCATTGGTCGTGGTTGGACTGAGGAGAGGTCATGGTTGGGCTAAAAATGCCGGAAAATTAAAAGGTGATGAATATGAGAATATTGACTTTTATTTAAGCGCATGTGAATTAAATTCTCGGGTCCACTATCGATATCACTTTTAAATTTAAAATCATTATTAAACTCTGAATTATAGCGGATTCTTGCTTTTCACCCTTTAATTATGTAGAATATTGACAACAATACGATCAATTGTTCATTTATAAAATAAACTATTTAGAGTTATAGGATTTTTTTAAGTTTTAATAAAGTTTGAAAAAAATTATTCAAAACATCCCTCATAATTATAGTAGTTGACTTCAACCCCTTTACCGATGAGTTCGGTTTTTGCCATTGGTGCAGTGGGTTGGGATCGAGGAGAGGTCATGGTTGGGCTAAAAATGCCGGAAAATTAAAAGGTGATGAATATGAGAATATTGACTTTTATTTAAGCCCGGGCTGAATTAAATTCCTGGGTCCGCCACTGATATCACTTTAAATTTAAAATCATTATTAAACTCTGAATTATAGCGGATTCTTGCTTTTCACCCTTTAATTATGTAGAATATTGACAACAATACGATCAATTGTTCATTTATAAAATAAACTATTTAGAGTTATAGGATTTTATGTATAAAGTTTTTATTCAGATTTTTAATACAATGAATTGGATGAAAGAACAAGAATGTTGCATAGTGGTTTTTATGTGCTTTATAATTAGAGGCGTTTCAAGTTCAAGCCCCAAAACTTACAAATACACAATGGATTAATCCATCCAATATTATATGATAAAGAGATTTATCCCTATAAAGTAGTTCAAGTCATTGTAACTAGTGTGTTTTCGTACATGTTTCTTTTTGACATTCTTTCATGAGATACATGTTTCTTTTTGACATTCTTTCATGAGAGGAACAAGTAATTCTCAATGATTGTTTAATTATTTATAAGACAAGAGCCAGCAAGTTATTGTACGCCACACAAACTGCACCTAATCAGCTTCACCTAAATCAACCTCCTATTCAAAAGGGAAAAGTTGTCTTTTAAATAAAAATTTTTAGTTGTTTATTTATCATAGAGTAATAACATCACAATGTAAAGGGTAAAAGTTTTGATAAGGCATCAAACTATAGCTTTTTTTTATTTATTTTGAGATCCAAACTTCAATTTGAATCTAAATGATTACCCCAACTTCAATTTTGTTTCACCAAAAGATCATCCGACAGATTTCAGTCTTTTTTTGATGTGATGTTAGAATTTTTTTGTCAGCGAGTGAAATAGAATTGTTAACAATGTAGACAACCTATCATATATATGATGACAGAGATTTTTCGGTATGTACATCATTAAAATAGGCTCTAATCTCTAAGATGACCACTCGAGTGAAACAAAATTAAAACTAAATAACCATTTTAATTCAAATTGAAGTTTGGACCTCAAAATGAAAAATGATCCTAGTTTGATGTTTTATCAATTTTATAAAATTTTTGGTCAAGTATATTTATTAAGCTCAACTTTACAAAAATAACATGAAAGAGAAACAATTACTTAATGGTTCCTCTTATCCAATCTAAACATTTCTAAGCATACATCTCACATTCTAAAGCAAACGTCTCACATTCTTCTAGAAGACAAATTTCTTAATCATCAATCCCAATTCTCCCAGTTTTCATCTTATCTATTAATTCACTCCAAGTCAGAAGCTCTGTCCTCTCAGCTAATCATATGTTTGCATTATAATCCTCTGATTCCCTCCTCCATTCAGCTTCTAGAAATCAGTGACCAATCTACAACTATCATATTAACATGCAATCCATCTCCCAACATAAGCCAAAATGGGTGACCAAAGGTGAAAACTAATCAAGTCTTCATCAATGCCATAAATTTGGCCTTTGTTACCCACTCACCCAAAAACATGAACCTTTCTTTACCAGGATGAATATCCATTCTTTTCATGCCATCTATATTCCATTACAGCCCTCCTCCAATGACATACCTTCTACAGTTATAACCATCCCACTTCCTCACTACACTCCCAGCTTACTTTCCAAATTAGCAGGTAAACCATTTCTGCAGAACTCCACAATCAGCTTCCTTCTTTGTTGTCATAAAGCCTAGATACTTAAAAATCATAATTTCTTTAATCTGGTTGAAAACCTCCTCTTCCGTTATATTTTTATTATGGAATATCAAACAATTCCCTGTCCCTCCAAATTGTGTAAATTCTAGCAACCATGGCTGTTCTCCTCACCCTTGCTAATAGAGATTTTCCATTTGCTTTCCTTGTAAACCAGCTAACTTCTCTTCTCCAATGTAATGGTTTCCTTCTCACATTAACTGCCAATAACACCTTACCCGAAATTGCCTTTGTAAAGGTGCATTCAAAAAACAAGTGTTCAATCTTCTCACTAGCAGATTTACAGAACACACAGACATCCGAGTCAATAATCCTTTTCCTTTAAGTATCTTGTCTTTTGTGAGAAATTTATTATGAAATGCTAACCAAAACACAACTGAATGTCTTGTAATATTACTGGATGACCACACCAGGTTTGCCCAATTAACTTTATCTTGAGGTAGTATTAAAGATCTCATTGCAGATTTAACATCAATATTCCCCTTCTTGTTCAATTTCCCTTCAATGCTACGTGGTTTATTCTCATTCAATGCAAAATTTCCATTAAGAAAATCCATAATTCTAACCATAGTTGAATTCCATCTGGCCGGGATAACCCATCTCCCTTTTGCATATGTATTGTTCTCTGATATTTTTCGCTGGAAAGATGTCTGCAATGGAAGAACCATTACACCATGGGTCAAACCAAAAGGAGAACTTCTTTCCATTCCCAAGCTAATAACTGAATAGAGGCCTAGCCATCTCTCTCAATTTCAACAAAAATTTTCTCCAATTCCAGCTACTGTCAGCTGTTTTTGTTATACCCTAGAAACTTAGCTTTTTCAGTTTTGTTCTAATCACCCAAACTGCCCACAGTGTTTTTTTTTTCTCCTGAATTAATTCCCATATATGCTTCAATTGGATTGCCTGATTCTAAATGTTAACATGTTTTCACTCCCAGCCCTCCCAAAGCTTTTTGCTGGCACACAACAATCCATGCCACTATACCTCCCTTTCTAGGTTCATTAGTACCATGCCAAAAAAATTCTTGCACAGCTTCTCCATCTCATAGATTATCTTTTTGGGTAATATGAATACTGAGCACCAAAGAGGCATACATACTTGATAGTACTGAAATTCACCAGATGGAGTCTGCCTAAGAGTTTTTGCTATCCAGTGTTTGTTATTTTTGAAACTAATTCCTGACAATGTTCATGAGTCTAGTTGATATTAAGGGAAGTCCAATGTATTTAACTGAAAGAGTTCCCTCTTTGAATCCCAAAATTTCCATAATTTGAGTCTTCACAGTCTGCTTAACTCCAGAAAATTAAATTACACTCTTCTGCAGGTTTGTCATTAGCCCAGAGACCTCTTGAAAATGTTTCAGAGCATTTTTAATGATCATAATAGACTTAGTATCACTGTGTGCAATTGCAAAAAGATCATCTACAAAGCATGGGAGACACAATTTGAGGCTTTCACAATCTCTATGAAATGTAAACCATTCCAATGTTATTTTATGAAAGATTCTGGTTAGATACTCCATGCATAACACAAACAAAAGTGGTGAAATGGGATCACCCTGTCTCAATCCACATTTCCCAGGAAAGTAACCCTCCATTTGACCATTGATACTGACTGAGAACATACAAGATCTTACAGAATTCATGATTAGTTTGATAAAATGGCTAGGGAATTTGAAAGCCAGTATCACCTCTTCTAGAAAATCACATGCAACTAAATCATATGCTTTTTGTAAGTCAATTTTCAGAGCACAACATCCAAGCTTTTCCTTATGATACCCTCTGAGCAATTCATGTGCCAACATGATATTATCATAGATCATCCTCCATGGGATAAAGGCTAATTGATTCAAATGTATGATGCCACCTAGAACTCCCCTCAATCTTCCTGCCAGTATTTTAGACACTATCTTGTACATGACATTACAACAAGCAATTGGTCTAAAATTAGTAATCATGTTTGGCGTCAATACCTTTGGAATAAGAGTAATAATAGTGGATTTTGCATGTTTCAACATTTCCCCATTTGAGAAGAAGTCATTGTATTGCAAGAATAACCTCTTTTCCCACAATGTTCCAAGTTTTCTTGAAGAAAAAACTGTTAAACCCATCCGGCCATGGGCTCTTGTCATCTTTAATGCTCCACAATGACTCTTTAACTTCTATATTTGTAACTATTTTACATAGACAGTCCCAAGCCTCAGTAGGAACCACCATATTTTGAAATACAGTACTATCAAAATATCCCTTCTTGGTTTTTTCAGTTCCCAAGAAGTTCTTATTGTGTACCAGTATACCATCTTTTATAGTAGCTTGATCTGTACTCATTTCCCCATTAGGTAAAGTCAACTGAGTAAAATTATTTCTGGTTTTCCTTTCGTTGCAGTATTCTAAAGAAGAATTTGGAATTTTGATCACCTGCTTGAACCCATTGACATCTTGCTTTTTGCTTTAGGAAGCTTTCCTCAAAAGTAATTAACTTCTGCATATGTATAATTTTCTTCTTCTCCTCTAGTTGAATGCCCACATTAAAATGATCGTCAATCCATTTACTTCTTAATTTCTCCAATTCATCCCTGCAGTTTGATACTTGTCTTGAAACATTATCATACTCTTTCCTAATCAATACCCTTAATTCTGCCCTGAGAATTTTCAGCCTTTTGATAAACTTTGTACATAGTTTTACCCTCTAATTGGCATAGTCCATACCTTTTCAACTATCCTGAAAAAGTTAGGATGATCACACCACATATTGAAAAACCTGAAGGGCGTTTTGACTATTCCCATTGATCTTTTTATATCAACCAATAATCCACAATGGTCAAACACTCTTCAGTTGATAATAGAGCATACAGGTTCCCTGCATACCAGTATTGATTTGTTAAGCACCAGTCTAATTTTCTGAAAATTCTATTATCACCCTGTTGGTAGTTGGTCCAAGTAAATTTAGGACCATTGCATTGCACCTCTACCAGGTTTAGACCCAAAATCCATTTCTGAAATTCAGCTGCTACTTCTTCATTAATAGGAATTCCACCAATTCTGTCATCATTACTGCATATAGAATTAAAATCACCTTGTATAAGCCAAGGTATATTCAATGGACTCCCTATTCTTGATAAGTCATTCCATTGTTCCCTTCTTCTTCCTGAATCATACGAACCATACACACAAGTCCAAACAAAACTTTCAGTGCCATAAGTGATTTTACAGTGTATGAACTGTGAACTCATTTTCAGCACTCGCAAACAAACCTGCCGAGTGTCATATAACACCCAAATCCTTCCTTGATCACTCATCAAGTAATTATGCTCCAAGCTCCATTGGTTCAATTTTATTTTTTCCCATATTGTACACATGCTCTCCTTCCTAACCCGAGTTTCCAAAACACCCATGACAGCAACTTTATATTTAGCAATCATACTTTTCACTTCTGATTGCTTCAGAGGACCATTTAGTCCCCTAATATTCCATGACATAATCATTTTTCAATAGCTTTGGTAGGCTAGCAAGGTTGCCTTTCCTACCCTCTTCTAGACATTTAACGACATTATGAGGAATACCATCAATCCTTCCTTCAATTCCTTCCAAAATACCAAAACTATTACTACAACTAGGACCATGTCTCAGTGTATCTTCATGACAGGCAATATGACTTTTCGCTTGTTTAGGAGGTTTACCACCCAAATTAAGATCTTCCTTCATACTACTTCCTGCCTTCCCACTATTAGATTTATCATTCTTAATCTGAATAGATCTTTGTCCATTAGAATTATTTGAACTAGAAATATATTCCTTTCCACATACAGCCTTGCCCTTAACTATCTCTTCCCATTTCTTCCCCACAGAACTCTGCATTACATTGTTCCCAAAACTCCCAAATCTGAGCTCTTAGATTGTCTCTCCAGATCAAGGATAGTACTGTGTTTTCCAATCCCTGACTCATTTGTAGAATTGCTCTTCAATTTCCATATTAACTTCTCTGTTTTTCCTTCCCTACACTCTTGCTTTAGATGCCTAAACCTTTTACAATTAGTGCATACAGAAGGCCTCCATTCATACATTACTTTCTGCTGGAAAAATAACTCTATGTTCATCAACCAACTCAATCATATCTATAAACTCACCAGATGACTCCATTTCCACAAGTATTCGAGCATATCCCAGTTTCATCTTAGATCCTGTGCATTTGTCACAATACAAAGACTTCCCACAAACACTTCCAATCTTGCTAAACATTTTCACTGACCAGAATTCCCATGGCAATCCAGGAAGTTGAATCCAAATAAGTAAAGCATTCATAGCATTGTTCAAGCTCATCCTTGGGTGCCATTTTTTCAAGATAATTAGATGATTGTCAAAGGTAAATGGTCCATCTTTCAACACATGATCACATCCTTCCTCACTAGAAAATTGGATTGAAAATAATTCTGAATTTACTCTAGAAACATTCACAACTCCATATTTTCTCCATCTAGCTTGAATAAATGCATTTAACCTTTCCATCCGTGGCTGTAATCCATAAACACATCCCAGTAATGTGTTCTTTGACCGTTCCTCCTCATAAACTACTTCATTTGAGTGAAATCTCACTATTTTTTGCCCATTTGATACGGATGGTGAGATAAATTCCAACTCACTACCTTTCTCCTTGATGCGATTATCAGCAAATAGAGTCGCCCAAGATTTAGATCCATGACCTTGAGCCATTCCCTCATATTCAACAACAGCCACCTTCTTGCAAACAGAAACCTCTAAACACTCATCATCAACTGAAATCTCATTCACAATCGGATTATCAGTGGATAAAGCCTTCAAATTCTCCATTGATGGCTTTGAGATTAGGGCTTGTTCCTCCATTTCACTTTGATCTCTCAACTCCTTTTCCTCATGGAAATCATCATGGATAATCACAGATCTATCACCCTCAGCCACCACGAAATCTTTCTGAATGACAAGCTTCTGACCTCGTCCTCTTCCCCTCGCCATGAATGCGAGCTTAGCATGCGCGCCAAGAAGAAGAAGAAGCCCTAAAAGTTTAACTTGTCTTATCAAAATTTTTCCACATTAGTAATTTCTGTAATGGCATTGAAAATGAGCACACACACACACAAAAGAAAAAAGACAAACAAATTCACCTCCTTTTATTAATGTTTTCCCAACCCAAAACACAAACTGTGCTTGTTATTATTACCCCCAAAATGTTCAACCAATTACTAGTATACATTCTTGATACTGATCAATTGCATTATCCTCAAAACACCATCTATGTTACAAATAAAGCTCATCAGTTGAAGCTCAAGATATGAAGATAATCGTGTCCCCCCTTGGCCTCGTACTGACGACACAGAATTTACTTCGTAAAGAACCATTTTTAATTACTGTATGTACATGATTATGACCGGTGCATGAACTTAGATTCTTCTTGGCATAAACAATCGGGTAAAGGGTTTTCGTAGAATGCCTCTTCTGATCGGAACCTCTCTTTGCCTCTTGTGCCGGAGATTGGTCCTTTTCTCTTTCTCGGTGAACCTTGCCTGTCAAACACTTGCTCATAAGAACACAGTAACAATAAGGACGGGTATTTTGGTATGTCTTATTAGAATTTATGTACCTTCTTTTATGGAGTTCTATGATTGTTTCAGACAGTTTCCGGCCTTCATTAAGTGAGCCTCGGTCGAGCTTATTGAACAAATGTACTAGTGCTTTTCTGCTCAAAAGAGGGATCAGATACATTAAGTGCTCGGAAAAGATGATTTTGTAGTTGATTTGCTAATAAGCACAAGTGGATTGTTTCGGCACCTGTCAGGGTTGATTGTTTTCAGATGACCCAAGTACCTACGATGACCAGCAACAGCCCTTGCCATGTTCCCTGAATACGAGGGAATAAAAACATCACTTTGCACTGATACAATGTAGTCTAAAGCTGCCATTTGTGACGCGTAGTGACTGAATGGTTCGAGCTCTTCCGATGATGCCAAATTTTCCTGAAAATAATGTTTATATTTAAGTTGTAAATAAGGCTGCAAATTAATAAACTAAATTTCTGCATATCATTGGACACAAAAGAGATGATAAAAGTCTACCTTGCTTTCCCTCAATGATTTAGTTCATTGGTGATACAGAGTATCTAATACATGAAAAATTGCTCTTAGAGCAGTTTCTGATTTTTACTGTTAAATGTTAAATGCAAACCTCACAGCTGAAGAAGAAAATGGAGTACCAACTCATTACAAGGAGTAAAATACCAAAAGCTAAACAACATCCATGGTTGACTTGGTCATAAGGTGAAGTTTAACTTGGGTGATCTTAGAAAAGTATTTGACTCAGATAGATTTTATCCTAGCTTTCTCCATCATTCTGTTACTTGTCCAAGTCGAGTTAAAATCAGACCTAAGTTTACTGGATAAATCATTGTATAAAGAATCCTCGCTGATCCATTCCTGGTTCCCTCCCTACAATTTATGCTTCCCCTCTAAGATTTCTAGTTAAAATCAGACCTAAGTAATTTCAGCAACATTCTAATCAGTCTCTTTCTATGGTTAATCAGCATATAATGAATCATGCAAAAGTACTTAATTCTTTGTGATTGCAGAAGACTAAAATTCTGCACTTTTCATTAATGTAGTTTAATTATAAATTATAGTTTTTTTTAACATTTATGCATTCTTCCTTGAATTATCAAAGATTTATTTCAGAATCCCATAAATTTGAGCAACTAAAACCAAAAACATCCTGACTCTGAGTCACTATTTTGACTCGCCTGAATCATGTTTCTTGGGTTGTCGTGAGTCCCGAGTCAGCCAACTGTCCCAGGAAAAGCTCGAACGACCTTCAACAAAAGGGTACCTGTACCCGAAACCGACACAGGTGGGTAGGTAAAGAATACCTAGGGGCGCGAGACAACGCTCTCTAAGGAACTCGGCAAAATAGCCCCGTGTGGTTAAACATAACTTCCTAAAAGCAAACACAAGAAGATAAAATAATTTCATACAAAAGATTGGTGACAGAAACATTAGACCAGCAGCGTTCAAATAAATATTAATTTATTAAACATGCTAAATGCAGAGGAATGTAACATGTACCTTGCTGATCAATGTAGGAAATCGAGACCTTAGATCGGCCATCTGAGAGTCACCTCCATATATCTCCCCTGCCGCAACATAGATTGGAGTATTGGATGGATAGCCGAGAGCTGAGAGAAGAATTCCAACCTCTTTTGGAGTCAATGGACAATATCCCTTCACTCTCTGTTCTTGGGAATCAATATCTTTCACCTTCCAATAAGAAGTATTCTCTCTGCATAAACCAAAGAAGCATATTCAAAGTTCATACAACTGCACTACACCAACAAGTGAAAGTGACCATCACAATTACTTGCCTGATCTTTGTTAGTTCATCTGCTTCAGCCAGAGACAAACCATAGGTGCACCCACTAAAAGCAAGCATGTCCTTCTCATAACGCAAATGTAAAGCAATATATGGACCGAATGATCTCATCCTCTCAACCAATAACTGCAGGGTCAACAATGCAGTCAGTACATGGATGCATGACGGAACATAAAAAATATAAGCAGATAAAAGTGGAAAATCTATGTAGTTCTACAACTTTAAGGAATGGAAATTACATGTGCTAATGCCTCAATGCGTGGAGAAAATCGAAGTGAATTGTAAAAAGCTCGACAACGAAGTTTTTGAATGTCAGCAGGCAAATTGTTGTTGGCAAGACGTGAATCTGATTTAGCAGCACGAATAACCTGTTACATAAGAGTGATTAAGTCGAGTTCAATCTAAAAACACAGCACTTAATAACATAACACACCGCCGATATAAAATGAACACCCTAGTGTTATAGAACACATACTTGATAATCATCCCACAAGCGAGCAATTTCGCCTTGGTAGTATTCAACACCCGACCAGCTGATAAAATGTTTTACTGCTTTAGTAGCAGTTGCAAATTCCTTTGGCAACTTCTTTACAATTTTTACATCATTCGCCAAAGACTGAATAAAATACTCTTCATCAAAGACATCTGAGAAATTGCTGTTGTTCCAAATTTTCATAATTAACCCATTGGAACTATTGAGTGGAAAACACATAAAATATAACAGAGAAAATTCACCTAGAATCTTGCCAAAATGATCTTTTATCAAGTTCTGGAACAACAAGGGTAGCATTAATAAGACGAGCAACAGCCACCATGTCACATATCTGCCATACAAATTAATATGCACATAAAAATCACAAATTAATTGAATTCTGCCAAGTTCCATTCAGCATACAAAAAGTTGGAAGAGTAATACCCCAATCAGACCTTGCAAGATCAAAGTTGATACACGACACACGTTGTGTGTGACACAACATAGACAACACGTCCCTTCCATGAATCAGAGGACACTAGAAATAAGGAAAGGAATTAATACCTGCCAATCAATTCAGTTTTCTGAACAAAAGAATATCATTCATGATACATGACAACAGGCAAAAAAGTATGTCGAATACCAACTACAAAGAATACTGATGATCTGACCATAGAAACAGAAAAATCATTATCAATAATTCAACATGAAACATTGGAAAGATTTCAGTTTCAAGTGGTCCCCTTAAACCTCTCAAGAAGAGTCAAAATTAATAATTCTTATTTCCATTAATATATGAAAACTAATGTTTTTATATCACAGCTATTGTCAACTCAAGATTCTAGGATACAGTGTATGTTTGAGAAGAAATCAAACACGTGACAAAGGGATGGGAACATATTGATGATTCCTTTGAGATTGCCTAATATAAGAAGGTTATCCAGTTCATAGATACACAATCAAGATTTCACCAACTCTGAAGCACCCAAGTTCACATACAGTAATAAGTTTCCATTTGGTCAACTAAGTTTGCAACCATTTAAAAAAACCAAGCATTAATTACCTTGATGAATATGTTATTGCCATATACACTAATAAACAACCATCAAAGTCAAATTTACATAGAATTACAAAGATATCAAAGTCAAAGTATCAACTAATAAGAACTTGAAAAACTGCAAACCCACCGAAATTCAAAAGACTACCACCAATCAAGGAATTGGCTCTAAAAATTATGGGGATTTAACAATCACAAGAATAGGAGAAAACTCACCCCAGCTCGCATCTGGTTCAACCCACCATTTGTATGAACTAGCAGATAACCCCTGGATTCAACAGGAGCTAAAACAGCACCAAACAATCAATCCAATTTCTCACCACAACAACGAATCAAAAGGAAAAATGTTACATGCTAGTACTCTTACGCGTATATGATGAACTGGGCGCAACGCACTGGACAAAATTGCGTCTTGAAGGTGATTTCCAAAGTTGTTTCAAACTCCACAGTCTCGCTCTTGCCTAACAACTGTCAAGTCTAGAGGAGTGAAACAATGAAAGAGGATGCATGACTGCTTTTGCATTTTAACAAATGACTAGTTTACAGTACATTATACTTAAAGAAACGTATACAAGAAAATTATTTGAATTGGACCTCAACAAACATATGGAAAAAACGAATTAGCATTAAACAACTAAGCTAAACTAGCATGAAAAGTATAAATTACAATGACAAGAAATGAAGGTAGACCACCTTATCTTGCTGTTTAGAGAGCTGGGGAGGAGTCAACTCTTGCGTCCACTGAAGCTCGCCACTCCAACCAAGATATCCGATTTCTCTCAACTGCCAAGAAGAACAGCTCGAATCATAAGTAGTAATCCATCACAGCCAAACAAATTATCATTAGACCAACATTCAAATGTTGAAGAAAGGAAGATTTAAGAAAAGGGAATGTTTCGTAACTTCACATCAACAAATTTTCAAAGAAAATCTCCAAAGTAAAAGGATCAATTGCTACTGTTAACAAAAAAAGGTTTCTTTCAATAAAAAAAAATCAAAGAAAAAGTCTTCAGAAAGGAACCAAAATTCAAATAAAAAAATACAAAAAAATCCAAGTAATAGCCAGTGTCAAAGATGTAGCTTCTTTCCATGATGAAAAGAAAACTGAACACCTGAGAAAAAAATCATAAAAAAACTCAAAAAAACAACAACAACAAGAGTCTCTAAAAGAAAAAAATATTTGATCTCAAGTGAGGGCTATAATCATCGTTGCAATCTCTCAAAATGCCTAACATTTTCATCTCAAAAACAACAAAGAAAAAAAAAAGAATCAAATCAACAAACAAAAAAAAAAAGGAGAGAAACACCAGGCCATTAAACAGAAATCACAAACAAAACCCAATCAAAGAACCATAAAACTAAAAAAATAAAAAATCATCAATTAAAACCACAAATAATCCCCAAATAATAAATCAAACACAACCCCCCAAAAAAACACACACAAAAACATAAAAAAAAGGCCACCTTTGGAACCTCCGACGAACGGAAAACGTGCACCGCCAACAACGCTCCAACAGCGATCGCCGCCGCGGCGACAGTAATCACTCTCCTCATCAATCGAAGGCTCAACCTTCTCCTCTCCATCGCCTTCTCTCTTCCCTCTCTCTCTCTCTCTCTCTCTCTCTCGCACTTTAAAGCGTGTGGGAGTGTGAAAGCACTGACAACTGCGCAATTGCTGCTAGTCTTCCCCAAACGCCCCCGTGAGGATAGAAAAATTACCGCCAACCTTCCCAAAATGTCCCTAAATTAGCGGAAAAATTACCGCTATCCTTCCAAAAATGCTCCTGTGAGAATTAAAACTTCCTTCCTGGAATGTCCCCATCTCTCTTTCTCTCTCACTCCTTCCGATTATAAAGGTGTTTTTTTAATTAAAATGTTGGATTTTATGAATTTTTTTTAATAAAAATGACAAACATTATATTCTTCAACCAACACTTTCATTATTTGACATGAAATTTAGACAATAAATTCATACCTATCACCGTAACTCTAGAACTTCGTTATCATTATGTTGATTTTTTAGTTGTTATATTTTACAGCTATTTTTTATTTTTTTATTTATCACATTAAAAAATTTATATAGCATTAAATAATTTTTTTACAAATTTACTTTTTAATTTGATGTATTTATATAATTTTTAATAAATCACAGTTAACTAATTATTAAATTATATACTCCACTATGAGGGTTAAATAGGAGTAGTTTTGAAAATAATAAAAATTTTTATAAAATATTGGTAACGAACTAATTTTAACTAACTTTTCTTAATCGGTGTGAACTAGGTAAAAGTTGACAATTAGTAAAAAGAAACGAAATAAGTACTGTAAAATTTAGTGTTGGATTTTATAAAAAAATTTTTAATGAAAATAGTCTACATTATTTGAAAACATCCACACGGATTGAAAAATTAATTATCAGACTACACTCCCACTAAAAATCTCATTATCATCATTGTGTCTCATAAGATTTGAAGTTAAGATCTTTTAAATATCTTACCCTCACTGATTTTGCAATATGTGAATATCACTGTTTTTTTTATTCTTTATTTTTTATTTGTTATTTATTATTAAAAAAATTCTTCATTTTATTTCCAATATATTATTATAATAATTCTGTAAATTCAAATTTAGAGAATTTTGTACAAAAAAAAAAGAGAATTCTCAACAATTAGTACATACAATGAGTGGACACGTGACTTAACAGACATTAAATTATTCTAAATACAAATAAATATTAAAATAATTCATTGATTAATTAAGTTCCCTTGACATCATACTTATAACAGACAATAAGAGATATTTGAAGAATCATTGGTTTTTTTAAAAAAAAAATCATATTTGATTATAAGAATTTTTATCTGGATATAACTGAATTAAAATTTAGTTTTTTTTTTGACTGGTTTTCTGAGAGGCACCAAGCCCTATAGAAGTGTTTAATTTGTCATATTTAAATTAATATCTGATTTTTATTATATAAATGCATGAAATTAATTAACAAGCATTTTTATTTATTTATTTATTTATTTATTTATGGAGGGCATAGGGAATCCAGTAGAGTGGGGGCAAATGAAAGACTTAGGAAAGTGAGAGGTTTTGTTTGTAAGTATTTGACAAGATGATGATAGAAATATAGAATAGACTTGTGAAAGCTCTTCAACTTTGATTAAATGATGTAGTTAATTTATAGAGTTATTAATAAGCTAAATACTATTTAATATATATTTTTTTAAAAAAACTAGGTTATTAGAGTTAAATACTAGACCTTGTACCATAGATAATCCAAATTTTGCATTCTAAAACTCAAGATATAATAATAAAATTAATAATAATAATTATTATTATTATTATAATAAATTCAGAGACAAAAGAACACTAGGGCAAAGCTAAAGACTTGTCAAAGATACCTTTAGTCTTTAAATTAGCCTTTTAGGACAAAGAAGCCATCTTAAGCAAGGCATAACTTTTATGTTTTTTATTATTATTTTTAAACTCAAATATATTACTTAAATTTAGAGTCACATGAAAAGTTTACCGTCATCTTCGTATATCCAATTCCATCATATGGTTTATTCGTATTTATAAAAATTAATCTGTAAAGTATAAGTAAACATATAATTACTATAAAAGTTTCATTCAAATTAAGCATAATAATAATAGTAATTTTAAAACACTCAAAAGTAATAAATAATTTCTAAATTGTGAGTATTTATTATATAAACATTCTAAATTATGAGAAACATTGCTAATAATTCATTAAAAGAAATTCTTGAAATAAGAATTAAAATTTTGTAAATGTAAAAAGAAAAAATATATAATTTCTCAAGAAAACACACACAAAACCCTAGTGTAGACACCACCTTCAAAGAGAGTAAATCAGGGAAAATAATAACTTTCCAAGCAAACCCTAACCCTAACACTAGATTTTGCTTGATGCATGGGCAAGCGTGCAAAACAGGCTGGCTAACTTGGCTTTGAGCATGTGCCATGCAAATGCTCAAAAGAAAATTTTCATGCATTAATTATCACAAAATAATACTCCCAATAGTTATTAGTACTATTAATACTAATTAAACGAGTGAAGTGGTTGTTGCCTCGTCAAGCTAAAGTTGTTAATAAATCATTCTTTATTATTTAGAAAAACAATAAAAAAAACATCACAATCTCTATTTGTCACTAAAGCTCATCATTTACTTTTAGTCCCTCCACTAAATGTATCTTCATTTCAACACCTTAAATTAAATAAATTTATTCATTTAAATCCTCCCTTTTCTCTAACTATAATCTATTCCCGGTGTCCACCTTAACTGTTTTCTCTTTGTCCACATAATGAAAAATTTCATAAAAATTTTAACTTATATTTCCCATTTTACTTATTTCTATCTTCATCCACTAAAATTGTGTATTTCAAGTGATATTGATAAATATATATTTAAATATATTGGTAAAGTTGAATGTAAAAATTAATATTTAAGTTATGTATGTGAATATGTAATTTAGAACATGATTTTTTTTTTTTTAAATAGACATTTTATGATGTAACATAGTGAATACTTCTTAGTCACAATAATCATGATATATATATATATATATATAACTACAACTCTATCTCTAACCTCTTTATCAAGTATTTATTATGATAACATCTATCTCTCTAATCACTTCATTAATTACATTAATCATTTTTTTGATATAAATAACAAATCTATCACTCTTTAGGATTAAGTATGATATCTAAGATATAGTATTAATTGGTGGAACTTTGATAAATCAGTCAAAATAGTTGACTGATTTACACATGCATTGCTTGTTGTTTAATGATTCTATGGACATACATAGCATGCCTAAAAAATTATTTAGAATATATATATATATATTTTAAACCATTTGACTTGCTTTGATAAAGTGATCCAAGAATTTCCCATGCTACCCACAATAAATGAAAAGTGTACTTTGGTGAATAGTTACTGATGTGACAAATAATTTAAGTTATCTTATCATTTTTCTAGATGTGTACATGGTTTGAGAGAAAATAATAATAATAATAATAATAATTTGTTTAGTGTTATTTAGTTGCTACGTCCACCACTTTAATAAAACTTGAAAAGAACAAGAACACAATCTTAATTATCAAAGGTAATTATTTTAAAAAACATGAAAATATATTACAAGTGAATTTCAGTAATATAGGGGCGAGTGTGTGATGAAATATATAAATATATATTTTCCACAAAAAATTATTTTAAAATATTAAGTTGGTATTTATTTTGTAAAAAAAAAAAACGAAGTCATTTTCATATTGTACGAGTGGGAATTAGCAACTTTCATTTAAAACAAAACAAATATTAAAATTAAGATTTTAAAAAAAATTAAGAATGAAGGGTTTATCAACCCATTTAATATAATTATTTTGCTATAAATAATAACTTGTTTAACTCAATAACCACATCATTTTAGTTTAATACCAAAACCCAACCCTCTTTTAGCGAACATGGAATATGAAATAATTTTTTTTAAAAAAAATATCAATACAACTAAAAAAATAATTTAATAAAATAAAAATACCACCCTTGTAACTTATAACGGTACAGTTCGTATTTCATTTTTGCTCTAACTCAAAATTTAAGTTTGAACCTATGACATGTCCATATTTATTAAATTAAAAAAAAACACAAAGTAATTTTCTCCTAACTCATAATTGAGAAATCTATTACCTATAAAATGAATTAGTTCAACTTAATAAATCAGATGAAAATGTTGCAAAGAATAGTAAGAAGAAGAAGCCAAGACAGAGTTGACCTAATGTTATGGCAGGTCATGAGTCAAGGTGCTGATTCATGCTTTTCAGGTGGTGAACATACATGGACCACAGGCATGCATGAATCATGCATGACAATTATGATAAATAGATACATTAGATAAGATAGCTGGATTAAAAAAAAGAAGTCATGCATGTTTGTAGTATGTCTTCATTCTTGTGACATCCTTAACTTCTTTTGCCAGAAAGGCACTTCTTTCTCAAGTTTTTTGAAGACCAAAGACGCACCCAACTTGATGATCAAAACAAGACAATGAAGGGAAGAGGAAGTAACTAATATGACTCTTTTGGATACTTACAAACTCCATAGATGATCTCTAGAGTCTTCATAAATTTATAAATTTTCCTTCAAATTAAAAAACCTTTCCTCTTATTCAATCTCGACTTAAATCGTGTTATTTTGTACTGGAAATTAAATATAATCTTGACTTCTTGTACACCTCTCGTAATGCTATTGGAAGTTCTTTAACTAAGGATACAATCAAATATCATTTACGTTTCAGATTAACAGTGAGACTATGGGTAGATAATCCTTTTATACAGTTATTTTTTAAAAGCTCTGTCATGCTCTCCACCTCCTCGTTTATCACTATTAGATCATGGTTTGTATTATGTATTTTTCCATACACTTTAACTTCTTACTTTTTATGATCACTTATTTATACTTATAATCATTTTTTTCTTAAAAAACATTTTAGGTGATTTATTTTTTTAAAAAAATTATTATTTAAGTTGGTTTAGTCAAAATAATCAATAAAAAAAATTTCTCCAAACCTACTCTTCCTAGGGTACTGTTAACTTTTTATATTTTTACATTTATTCTTCATTTTCTATTTTTCATCTTTGCTCATTGGGTTAATTTTTTTTGAGTAGTCCCTCAACTATCACTTTTGTTCAAATTAGTCACCTAACTTTAATTTGAATCAAATTGGTAACTTTAATTTAATTTGATTTCACTTGTCAGTGACCCATGCATTTCCCGGCACCTAATGCTAATGTGGCTACCGGAGAAGCCCAGTCAGCAACTTAATTACATGACACCCACCATCAATTAAGTTAATCCACGTTGGATTTAGCCCGCCACGTGGAGAAGAAGACATCCACGCCAGCCATCTTCTTCATCATTTCGTCCCAAGAGATGGCAATCCTCAATGGTTGTTGACATCGTCGTCTGGCGGAGAGAAGAGGAGCACCAACCATTGTGGCAGTCATCCGCGTAGGAATCAGTAGAGGGGCCACGAGAGAGAAAAGGAGGATGGTGGCCGGAGAAGAGAGGACGGTGGCCCATCATCGGCATCAGAATCAGTAGGGGAGAGCGAGAGAGAAAAAGATGATGGTCATCGGAGAAGAGGGGATAGTGGCCAGAGAAGAGAGGACGGTGGCCGGAGAATGAGTCTAATAAATCAAGATGGCTTACAAGTTGATTCTAAGCAAATAAAATGAAGACTTTAATCTCTTGCATTCATATGAGAGAGTTGATTATTAGAAAATTAAATGTTAATGATTTAGTTTTCATGCATAGCTAATATAATCAAATCAATGACCTTAACCAAAACAATCCATTTAGTTAATGATTTAGTTTTCATGCTCAGCTAATATAATCAAATCATTAACCTTAACCAAATTTTCATGTGTTAGTGCAATTTGCAATCTCATCTGGTATTTCCAAACATATATAAATTACATATGATATATATTCTAAAACCACCATCTACAAAATTACAGTTGATACTAATTGCAATCACCTTTGCATTCAATAATTAAAAAATAATTTGTTTATATTATAATACAAGATTGCTCAGATAATCTGTTAGAAAGTACTAAACATACTAATTTGCCAAGCATCTTCATTAACATAGGAGTTTGTGTCTTAACATACAAAACATACTAGCAAAGGGGAAAAAACCAAAAACTTTAAAAGCCAATGGTCAATTGATCAATGTGAAGACATGCTTTAATTTCTCAATTAGCTCTTCCTGGGGGAGCCACACTCTCCTTCTCTTTGTAGCATCACTCTCTTTGTTACTTTGTCCTTCCTTGTCTCTTCCATGAGCCTTGACACTAATGGTCTTTCAGCATTTTGTGAAAATTTTTTGGTACTCTCTGGAGTATTCCTGGTGTTTTTGCCCCCTCTACTATTAAGGTTTGGTCTTGTAGGAATTGTTTGGTTGGACTGGCCTTGATCATATTCATTTATGACCTATAGTTTTAACCAACAAATATAAATTAGTTTAGAAGAATATGCAAGCATTCTAAAAATTAATCATGATCATAATTGGAGCACACCTGTGACATGGCTTCTTCAAATTCGTTGCCTAGCTGTAAGGTTTGTGAAGGATATCGATCACCGAAGGCTAATGAATCAACCTGTGTCATGTTAAGCATAAATGACTTAAACATTGGATTATAAAGTTGGTGGTTTAGTTTAAAAAATAAAAGAAGGTACTTACCATTGTAAAATGCTCTTGTAGAATTTGGGAATCAATGTTGTCCATGGGATTTTCGTTCTGAACGTCACTTGTCTCTACATTCACCTACCCATGCACACTTTCATTTTTCCTTTGCATTGCACATTGTAACAATTAATTAGTGGTAGCATTTTACAAATAAACAAATAATATAAAGTAAAAAGGATCACAATTACCTGTCCATGGTATCATTTATTATGCCCTACATTTCCACAAATACTACATCTCATTGTAAGTCCCTTCTTGCTGACTTTCCCATTGGTGTACCCTTTACCATCTTCATCTGCTTCCCTTCTTCTCATCATTGTTTTCCTACCCCTTCTCTTATTAATTGGATTAGGGGCAATCATTGGTTCTTGATTACTCTTTGGCCAAGAGTCCCTGCCATGAGTTGGGTTCAATGTGTGGCTATATGTGTTAAGGTAGGTGCTCACCTTGTACTAGTCATCCAAATAGGTTTCAGGTTTCTTCTTATTATAATAGATGGCTGAAATGGCATGACTGCAAGGAATGCCAGTCAATTGCCACCTTCTACAAGAGCAACTCCTTTTATCTTTATCAACTACATATTGGACATCTGGTCCTACTACTTGGTATTGTGACCCTCCTGACCATGCTGCTATATAGAGAAAGCTCATCTCCTTGAATTTTTCTAACTTCTTCAGTATCCTAGGGCAGTGGGTAGTTGTGATTTTTTTCATGAAGTCTCTTCTTCTTTGTATTCTTATCATTAATTGGGTTCTAATTAACTCATTCACAGTAACAAACCCCTTGGTCCTAGCCCCTAGGATGTGGCAATTAAAGCATTCACACATGTTGTTTAGAAGGACATCACACTTGAATTTTGAATGAAAGTGTGATCTGCTCCAATGTTGAGGGTCTACGTTATTCATATACTAAAATGCAACTTCATATAAGTCTTTCAATCTAGCCATAGCTTTCTCAAATGCAGGTATGTTTGTTGCTGTGGCACAACTCCAAAGCAAGATTGTCAGACCCGGACCGGCCCGGCCGGTTCAACCGAAAAAACCGGGAACCGCCATGTGGTCACGGCAGGGTACTCCCATCGACCCGGGTATTAAAAACCCGGTGTTAACCCGGTGATCCGGGCGGTTAAACCAGGAACCGGTTGACCCGGCCGGGTCAATCGGGTCACAATGTTTAATTTTTTTTTACATTATTTAATAATTTATTATTATTTTTCTCATTAAAAAAATCACAAAAATCGTGTATATTTATTAATATTAATTTATAATTTATAATCAATAAATAGAATTACAATATATATATATCATAAGCATACCAACAAAAAAATTAACATTTAAAAAAATAAAAATATATTAATGTGTTATGTAAATACTTTTCTAAAAAAATTTAATTTATTAAGAAAATAAAACAATAAATGAGTGTAATTTTTATTATAAAATATAAAATTAAAGTATTTTAATTAAATAAAAAATATAAGAAAATTTAAAACAAAATAAAAACTCAATTGAGATATAAGAATTAGTGAATTAAATTTCTTATTTATTTTAACAAAATCAACCAATAAACAAATAAATAAATACATAACATCGAGAGAAGTTCGATAATTATATATTAATATATTAAATTTATAAATATTTAAAAAATGTAAAAATAAATGACATAATTAGAAAACTCTATTGTATATAAGGTCATTTATCAATTTAAATATCAAATTTGAGTAGGTTTTTATAATATAATTATGGGTTTAATATTATATTTGCTTATTATTAATTATTATAATATTTTTTATATTTAATTATTGACCCCGGTTCAACCCCGGTTCGACCCGGTCGAACCCATTGACCCCTGACCCCTGGGCTTAGCCGGGTCTGACAACCTTGCTCCAAAGTTGGCCTTTAACAACTTTCACCCTAAAGTTTTTTCTAAAGTTGGTATGGATATGTTTAACGCAAAAGTTGGCCATAGCTTTCTCATATCACTAAGTTCCAACATACCCACTACTCTGGATATGCACTTAATGCTGCTAATCCTTGCATTATAAGACACCAAAGTCAAATAAACACAATTAGCTTAGAGAAAATACATGCATAATCTAAGAAGTTTTTTTTCACTGACTCCAGGTGCCGATTCATTAGAAATAGTCATCTTTTCACTAGCTTCCAACATGATTATTAGCGTGTACATACACTTAGTGTTGCTAAACTAAACCTTTTTTTTCTGATTGACTGCAAATGAAAGACTACCATTAATGATTAATGTGCATATTATTCTTACACCAGGTACTAACACTATAATGCTTCTAAATTTTTATTCTCTACCAACCATGCCATTGTTCTTATCCTTCATACATTCATATCTAATGTATTGATAGTACTTCTCACTAAAAAAAATTAAAATAGAGTGTATTGTTGGATACAAATTAAGAAATGCTAGACAGGGATTCATCTTGAGACCTGCATTGGAGGCAGGCCTGAGGCCTAACTGTTTGTCATTCTATAGAGACTAATAAATTTGGTTCCAGTTCCTGCCACTGAACTCCAGTACTTTTCTTCTTGCACACTGTGCCTACCTTTTATGTTTTTATGATTCCATGCTAACTTTAACAACAAAATAAAAGTACAAAAATGGCACCATTTCTATTTTCTAACAACTCTAGTGATGTATCTAGCCACGAAGAACACATACATTACAAGTAGTTTTTCTTATCCCTTACTAATCATTGTCATTCATTTAATCCATGAGGATCATAACTAAACTTTGGTCCTCTAGAACTACATTTGAATGAATGCCCATGAGCCCATGGATGAAACCAGAATCATAAAAAATCTAACCATTATAGAACTACTGAATACAAGGTCTGATGTTCACAATTTGAGACCAGCTACAACTTTAATCAATTTTCTTTATAATACCCAAGATTTTTATGCTCTGTAATTAAATTATTGATATTACAAGGAGACAATCATCTTGGTTGCCACATGTTACTTACAAGGAGTGCCAAAAAAATACTCATACTCATAAGTATAGAATTAATTAGTTACCTTATGTTGTGGAACACATACAAGGAGACAATCATCATGTTGAGGGACCAGACCTCTGGTTGTCCCTCCTTAAAAGACATATCTATTTACTTAAAATGCAGAACAACAACAATGCAATACTCTATACTTTAAATGTAGAACAACAACAATACTCTTACTTCAAATGCAGAACAAATACACCGTCCTTACAATAAAATGGTAAAAAGAAAAAAAAACCTACAACTGAGAGTTAGGGTTTCCAAAGATTATCTTATAGTACTAGGGTGGTTCCTCATTTGCAGCTCGTCTCTTGCAGTTAATAGCCATCACTTCCAATTGCTTGGCCCTTGCTTGAAACCCTCACCAGTTACGAAACTCCTACCTTGTCTTCCTCTTCTTGAGATTTGGTGAGGAAACCCAAATCATCTAGGGCATCGGCCTTCTCGCCCTTGTCTTCCTCTCATGAACAACACTGTCCCTAGCCAACATGGATGCTGGTTGACATGGTATAATGCTGGCATGGAGGATGATTGATGTGGAGGGTTCATTGTCCATATGGCAAATTTTGTCTATGGAGGCATGCCACTTATGCTAAATGATGTGTGATTAAGTTGCTGACTGGGCTTCTCCTGCAGCCACATTAGCATTGGTGGCTGGGAAACGCACGGGTGACTTACCGGTGAAATCAAATTAAATTAAAGTTACCAATTTGATTCAAATTAAAGCTGGGTGAGCAATTTGAACAAAATTGATAGTGGAGTGACCACCCAAAAAATTAATCCCTGCTTATTCTCCATCTTCTCTATTATGTATTTGCTTCTTATTATAATTCTTCTATTTTGGTTATAATTCCCTTAAATCTATTTTTTTTATGATGTGGGCAAACCACCCCACACACTCTCTTTGTTATTATTTGACTTCAACCATACATTGGGAAGAGTCAAATCCTCAACCTCCTATAAAGAAGTTAAGTATCTTACCACTAGACTATTGTCGCCGTGACCTAAATCAACTTATATAATTTTTCAATGTTATATTTTTATTTTAATAATTTAGAGTCTTAGACATCTGCTGAATATTATTATTGCTATTCTTTTTTTCCTTTTTTTAACTTTAGCAGAACAATGTTTAGAACTTTTTATATTGTAAAAATAATAAATTTAGTAAAGAACATGACATGTTGAAATAAATAACATCCTAAGTCACAAGTGCATACACGCAAAAAAAAAGAAAAAAAAAAAAGAAAAAGATTACCTTAGCAATCGCTGCAATTTTGATTGTATATATCTCACAGGGTAATTCACATGCTAGCATGGAACCAACATACATGAAGGACCTGTCAAAAAAAAAAGGATGGCTTTTATATAACAGGTGAATAAATAAGATCTCATACATGCATTCTAAATGCCAAGCTTGTGATTCTGTGTTGTTTGACAAATTAAATCAACAAATAATTTGATCTACCTAATATGTGATTTTATCTACAGATGCAAATTATATGTTAATCTCAGCAACCATATAATCTAATTGAAAACTTTCAGTGAAATTGGAAAGTTGATATGACTTACAACATGATAGAAAAACATGTATAGAAGATTGGCAACTTTCATATCCATTTTAAAAATCATAGAGCATGCGTACAAATTTCATCTTATGTTGGAATTTTGTATCAAAATTAGTTCTTATATTTTTATTGTATTCCCCCCCAACTATGATGATGGATAATTGCAAGGGAAAAGTGACTCTGACGTGTTTTTCATTTTTGTTGAGTAGTGGTGTGTGTGGTCTATGCTTCCCCAAGCATAAGAAAGGAAAGGATATGAATTTATTTTCTTAAACATTGTATATGGTTTTGCTTGGAGTGTTTTGTTTAACCCTAAATTAAGTTACTCTTCCCTTGTCTTGTTTTATTGTAATAATTATGTTTGCCAATTTCTAAAAAAAACATACATTACTCTTTTAAATACACAATTTATGTTTTATTTTTTCACTAAAAAAACTAAATTAATTAATGGATTACAAGGTTGATATGAGGATAACTTTTGGTTCACATTTGCACATTAGGGGATAAAGTATGTGTCTATAATGACAGCATATGAATTCAAATGTTGTATAGTTAAACAAAAATTTCTTATAACAAATTGAAAACCTTTTAAAAAACCATCTTTCAAATGGATTGGCGAAAGGATGACATGAAGAGTTGTATTGAATCTCACCAAAAAAATGAGATGCCAAGCTTTGTAAAATCTAAACATCCATTCATGAGAAAAGGATACCAAGCATGTAAAAATCATTGTGCTTGTAATGAAAAGCTTCATATGGACTTGCTTCTTTGTCCAAACCTCAGCAACTCAAAGCATGTGAGGAGAACAATACCTGGACATGGGAAAGAGAAGAGAGGAGACGAGAAGGAACCTTAGATCGGCTGCTAGAGCTGTCAAAACGGGCCTAACCAGTTGGGCCGGCCCACCCCCCAACAAAAAAGTGGCGGGTTGGGCTGACCTTTTCTAGGCCCGTTTAAAATATGGGCCTAGGCGGGGAGGGGCTGGCTGGCCTGCCCTTTTAATTTATTAAAAAAATAAATATTTTAAAAAATCTTTCTCAATCATTGAACCCTAACATCTTCGGTCTTCTTCCCTTCGCTTTAGACTCGAAAGCGGGTCTTCCTCCCTTCATTGTAGACACCATCAATGACGCTTCAAACACCGCTGTGATTTGAATTCTTTTTCAAGTGAGGATCCTTTGTTCTCGATGCTTTGAGATCCATCGATGGAGTTGATGATGAGGATTTGTGATGTTTTTAATTGTTGAATTATTTCGTAAAGCAACTTGGAACAAGTTCCCACTGTTGTTCACCAACAGCAAAGAAGTTCAAGATTTAGCTTCTACTGCAGTTTACTATAATATTATTATCTGCATTCAATCTACATTGATAGGTAATTTAGTTTAACTAATTATCATTATATTGTTTATATACACCTCTGTAAATGATATTTACTTGTATGCTACTATATAATCATCCACCAACATAAACTAAAAGAAAATTATTTTAACTCTGTTTAAAACATCAAAAGTTATTTTAGGACTTGGTGGCAAATTAAAACCTTTGTAAAATCTTTTTTTCCTTCTCATGCATTGATTTAATTCAATTGATGAATTATGAGCAGGAGCAATCACTGGAACCGGATGGCAAGGTCATGTTGCTTATATTAACTTAGGTTGCTATTATCTCTTTGGTCTTCCTCTTGCTAGTGTTTTTGGATTTCTATTTCACTGGGGCTGGCAGGTGTCTTTCTCTCTCTCTCTCTCTCTCTCTCTTTTTCTCCATCTTGGCTTTTTAAACCAGTTTGGTATTGTTCTGACAAGTTTGGCTAGATTAAGAATTTATCCTAAATTGATATGAACCAATATATATGAGCATCTCTATCTAATGACATGTATACTTTGGCTAACATATATAGCATTATGCATACATATGCTATTTATTTTATCATGGAGATTGGTAAAGTGTTCTATATATTTTTAATTATTACGTGAGCTCCTAGCTATTATTTTCTAGAATAAGTTAGTCATTTATTTGTATTAATTAAATGAAATTACACATAATGTGGAGGTTCAACCTTGCAACTTGCTATTGCACTCCTTTTCTTTATCTAAATTGTGGGATTTTGTACTTAGGGAATATGGACTAGAGTTGTCAAAACGGCCCACATGAATATACACTTGTAAAGTTATGAAATAGAAAAAAAAAATCAAGGTTTGGTAAATATCTACACTCATGATTAATAGCTACTTCATTTTTTTTTTCTTCATAATTAATTCTGTTTATGAAACTTTAATCATATGAATATGAAAATATCTCAAGGTATTAAGTCAAAACTTTAATAAATCCAATTTTAGATTATTACTTGAATATTTGTCGTTTTGTTATACATTGCTAAGTGATGTAGTTATATTTAAAATTATATCTTATCATCTTATCATGTATGATATTTGTTATATTTTTCGTACACATTAGCAGAATAAATAAAAAAATCATGAAATCCGCCTCTTTGAATAAAAGTGTGAACTTAAATGAAGAAGAATTGGAAAGCACTAAATCTGGTAAAGAGACAACTAAAAAGGCGAAATAATTTTCAGATGTTTGGAATTTTTTTATAAAGAAGGGGGTGGATTAAGATGGCATACAAATAACAAAATGCAAGAGATGTAAGAAAGAATATAAATGTGGGGGTAAAATGCATGGGACTTCTTCTTTGAGATGCCACAAGGATAACTGCAAAATGATTAAAATGAATGATGTGGGACAAATGTTTTTTGATCATAAAGGGAAGATGAGGTCTAAGAAAGTAGATCCAAAAATTGCACTTGACTTATTAGTTGCAACAATTATGATACATGATTTGCCATTTTCATTTGTTGAATATGATGACATTAGAGCTTGGATGAAATATGTAAATCCTGATCGTGTTTGCATTTCTAGAAATGATCTTGTTTCTGATATTACAAGAATATATATGAGAGAGAAAGAAAAACTTATGCATATTTTGGGTAATATTCAAAACAGAATTTGCTTAACTTTAGATTTGTGGACTTCATGCACTAGTGAGGGCTACATTTGCTTGACTGGACATTTTGTTGATAAAAATTGAAAATTGATAAAATAAAATTCTGAATTTTGTTGAAATACCTCCTCCACACTCGAGAGTTGAATTGGCTGCAAAGTTATTTACATTTTTGAAAGAATGGGGAATTAAGAAAAAAGTGTTTTCTTTGACATTGGATAATGAGTCTATCAATGACAATATGCAAGATATTTTGAAAGAGCAGCTGTCTCTGCATGATAGTTTGTTATGTGATGGTGAATTTTTTTCATATGCATTGTTCTGCTCATATATTGAGTCTTATTGTGCAAGAAGGTTTGAAGGTAGCTTTTGAAGCTTTGCATAAAATTAGAGAATCTGTCAAATATGTGAATGGTTCAGAAAATAAAATGAAAAAATTTGAAGAATGTGTGGCCGCAGTTGGCAACATCGATACTAGTATTGGCTTGTGATTAGATGTGTCCACCCGTTGGAATTCGACATATTTGATGTTGGATAGTGTCCTTAAATATAAAAGGGCATTTTTTTCTCTTTAATTGAATGATAGAAATTACAAGTATTGTCCTTCAAATGAATAATGGAAAAGAGGAGAGAAAATATATGAGTTCTTGGAGCCATTTTATAACACTGCCAACTTGATCTCGGGATCTTCTTATCTTACATCAAACTTGTATTTTATGCAAATTTGGAAGATTGAAGTTTTATTAAAAGAAAATATGTCAAGTGAAGATGTGGTGATTAGTGACATGTGTAGAAGGATGAAAGAAAATTTTGATAAATATTGATGACAAATATAGTATGGTGCTTGCATTTAGGGCTATTCTTGACCCAAGAATTAAATTGTCAATGTTGGAGTATTTTTATGGGAAGGTTGAGAGTGATTCTACTAAATGCCAAAAGAAGGTGTTACTTGTGAAAACAAAGCTATACAAACTTTTTAAGCATTATTCAAATGCTAATAAGTCAAGTTCTTCACAACCACAATCTTCTTCTATCATTACACCTACATCTATGTAAGGTGGTGAAGGAATTAAAAGTAAAGGCAAAAGAATCTTTGATGTAAGTACTATAACACTTTCTTTTTTTCTTTTTCTATTTCTCTAATTTGTTTATATTTTTTTATGATAACATATGCTAGTTATTAAATGAAGGAAATTAAAGCATTTGAGAGTCAATCAATTACAAGAGCGGGAAAATCTCAATTGGATCTTTATTTGGAGGAGCCAAAGCTTGAATTTGCATATTATGAAGATTTGGATGTGTTGAAATATTGGAAAAACCATAAGCATATGTTCTCAATAACAATTATTGCATTTGAATCGGGTTTTTTTATTGGTGCTCGTGTGCTCAACAAATATAGAAGTTGTACGCTTCCTGAAAAGTACAAGCTCTCATTTGCACCCGTAATTGGTTGCATGGTTGTAACATTGGTAATTTACTTAAAAGTTGTTAATTTAAATTGTTTGCTTGGTTGAAATCTTGAAGTATTGGTTTATTTTAGATTTAATTTTTAACTACTTTTCATATTTGGGGTTTTTTATGTAGATAATGAAGATAAAGCAATTACTAAGCCAACTATATCGAGTGAGGGTTCAAACATTTTTGAAGTTATTGATGAAGATAAAAGGGAAGGAGGAGATGGAGAAGAGGAAAATTTGAATGATTTAATAGTTGATGAATTTTAAATTTTTAATGAACTTTATTATTGTATGTCTCTTAAAAGAGAGATGAAGAATTATGAAATATATTTTTGTCTTATGGTTGATGGACTGTTGCATTATTGATAGGAAGATGGCTTTAATGAACTCTATTATTGTATGTCTTGAGAGAGAGAGAGAGAGAGAGAGAGAGAGAGAGAGATAAAAATTATGAAATATATTTTTGTCTATGGTTGAAGGATTATTGCATTATTGATGGGAAGATGTTTTTTGTTGGAATTTTAGAAGATGGTTTTGCTTATGAATAGGAAGGAGGACCGATTTTCATCATCAATTAGCAATTTAAGTTGTCATGTGGATGTAATTTTTGTTGCTTTCAATGGATGATAAATGAGGGTAAATGTTTTAGGTGCTTTATGTGGTAGTGCCATGGTATTTATATTTCTCTTATCTATGGCTTGTTGTCTTGTTGATGTGGGAATTTTTGTAATGTTATGCTAATTGGTATTTGTGGGTATTTTATTAATTACTTCTTTTGTTATTTTAGTTGTGTGAGATTTATTGTGCCTCATATGTAGAAACTCTTTTGTTATGTATTTTTTGTATTATGTTTTGGGCTTTAATAGATTTTTTTAGTTTGGTTTAATTAAAAATAATAATAAATATATGAAATATATAATTTTAAAATTGTTTTATATTTTTGCCGGGCCGACTCGCTCAACCCGCCAACCCAAGGTGGGTCGGGTTGGGCTGGTATTTTGTTAGCCCACCAAAATGGCGGGTTTTGGCGACCCGCGAGCTGGCCCACCCCGCCAACCCGTTTTGACAGCTCTATCGGCTGCAAAAGGAGGAGATCAAAAGAAGCTTAGCTTCACGAAAGAGATCGAGATCGCAGTGACACCTCGATCATATAACTTTCATAATGATCTTAACCTCATAAAGCTTCATTAGGATTTGCTTCCTCGCTCCAAACCTCAACAACTCGAAGCATCTTTCTCTCCTCTTTCAACTCCTCCACCTTCTTATTAACCTTTTCTTGAAGCTTAACACGAAGGCTCTCAGTCTCTTCTCTGCCCTGCGTTCCTCAACCTCTTCAACAGATGACAAGGTGAACGAAGAAGAAGATGAAAAGAAAAAAGAGGGAAAAAGGGTTTAAGGGGGTAAATACCTAACTTATTACGCCCCGACCCACGGGCCCAAGGGACGTGACAACCACCATGACAACCTGAGGAGGGATACCCCACTACTCAACCCTCGAGTCGCCGCAATACTAACCAACAAACATGAAATCAACAATAATATACACAAGAACAGAGTAGAGAAATACAAAAAAACACACAGTGGAAGTAACAACAATAACAACAATGAGTACCGAAATAGAGTGGTTCACAACCACGCAAGGAAGCAACAACCACAATAATAGCAACTACTTATACACAAGAGTTTAAGTAGGTATTCAAATATTCAACCATGCAACAGAGTTTTCAACATACTAGTGGATCCAAGACTCATTTAACATGTTCATGACCAAAACAACATGAATTAAAAGAGAAACATAAAAGATAGGAGGCTAGCATATGCCCAGCACGCTACCACACAGTCGCACTACTACCTGCAACAACCTAGGAAAAAAAAAGAGGGGTGAGCAACCTAAGTCACTCAGTGATGGATTAGTATAACTCTACAAGAATATACCAAAATTATAAACATATCTTATCAAAATAATGTTTTACTAATAATACAAACAATTTAGAACATAATAACATAAAATATTAATCCTCAATATAGAATAACAAAAGATAGTGTCAAGAAAAGTGTTTACAACATCAAATCCATGAAATATTGTACTCGGGGTAGCTGGGTTCGTCCTCTCACCACAAATTTAATATGACACTACAAAAAAAATGCAACATGGTCTAAAAACCTCTCTAAATCTTCGCAGTAGCCGCGGCTAGGTTCAGAGTTGTCAAGGTATTCATGTTCTTGACATTGACCCATCGGTCCACCCGTGTGGTGACCCTGGCTTCCTGATGAACATCCACTTAAGGCTCTACACTCCCACCTGAACTAGACCAATAAGTCTGCTGGTCTTCCACACTACCTCATCAGGCTGGCCATAGAAACTGCCTACTGTAGTAGGATATCACCAACCAAATAATACAAACTTGTTTTTCATAACAAAGGGTCCATATCTAGAACAACAATCACAATAGAACAACTGTCATTTCCATACAAAGGAAATGAAAAAACACTAGCATACCCAAAGCTTTGCAAAGTCAATAATTCACAACATTACAAAACATGCATCATCATGAAAATCCTTCCTTTTTAACAACAATACTTGTAAACATGAAGTATGAAATAAATAACTCATTTCAAATCAAACAAACCTCAATTCAAGTATAAAACCAATAAAACTTTACTCAAGTAAAATATATATATATATATATGTATTCTTCTAATAGATTTATGCTTAATTAATCCCACTCACAACTTAGATTATTTCACTTCCCCGAATGTTAATCCTCTGCAAGTTCCTTGCCTCGAGCCAAAGCTCCACCTACTTGCCAAAGCACAACAAAGCATCAACAACAATTAGCACAAAATAAATCAAACCCTAAGTTTCTCTAACAAACAACCCTAAATCGATCCTAGGGTTGCCTCAAACTAGATCTAAAGGTTATCAATGAATTTCTAAGGGTCTAAACTTCACTCTAAACCAAAAAAACCAAAGAAATAACTAAAGTTCACTGGTGTTACAGTACTGCTACAGTAGCTAAGACCTGATATAGTAAGCCGGCCCTAATACAAAGGTTTTCTCTCGATTTACATCATTTAACCAATAAGTTTCTTCACAAACATTCACAAAACTAAATAACAAGAACAAGGGCTTCAATTTGAGCCTACAATCATCCACATCAAGATCTAAATCTAGGATTTACAAATAATCGAAAAATGATTAAATACAAGTAAAATACGGAAATAAAAACTTAGATAAAGCTCTTAGGATACTCACAAGTAAGGGAGGAAGAAGTTTCTAGCTCTTGGTTTGCCAGAATCAGGTCACCAGAAAAATTTAAAGGAAAAAGGTTGGTTCGGCCTAATGAGAGAAATGATGATGATGATGATGATGATGATGATGAAGAAGAAGAAGAAGAAGAAGAAGAAGAAAGATGGAGAAAGTAATGAAAACTTGGGTTGCTACGATACCAGGCTGCTACAGTACTGAGATGGAAAAACTACACTGATGGACTGGTTTTAGCTACAGTACAAGCTAGTTATAGCATAACTTACCTTTAATAAAATGTTAAAAAAAAAAATGTTTTTTTACTGTAGATATAAATCGTGTGAAGCTTATTCACACATGTCTCTATTCTATCTTAAATCCCACGAAACCGAGCTCGTGGGATCACCACTCTTGCTCTGTGCATGTTCTTGATTTGTCTACTTTGTCTTAAAAAATAATTATAAAAAAAAAACCAAGTGTGCAACCTAATGAATTCATCTGATAACTTGTCAACTAATTCTCTGGAAAAAAAAATGACCGTAAATCAGTAATGGCACTTTAAATTTTGTAACTGAATTATAATTAAAAAAAAATTTAAGATTGGAGGAATGTTGGGATTATATATTAATATTATATGAGCACCGATCTTTTATGAACGTTCGTATCAATCATTGGATTTCAATCCAACGGTTGTGCATTGTTCATTTAATAGAACTACTGTACTAAACTCAACGCACATTAAACCAACCCATTTGATGCTGGTACAAGGATTCTGTTACTATTCAACTAACTGTTTGTTCAACCCTTTTTCTTGTCTCACTCATTCAAATAAAATCAAATTCCCTCTCTAGGTCGGAGATGATGTATTACTATATTATATATATATATATTATACATATATCATATTATATAATATAATATAATATAGTATATTTTGGCTGATGTGGCATGGCGTGTCCGTTCGACTCAGTTAGTGCTGGTATAGCTCAGGGCCTATCGTAAAAAAGTACACCCACTTGCCAAACTTCTTCACCGTCTCCGATTCCAACAATGATGTCCGACGAACTCGTCGGACGACCAGCAAAGAAGGCTCTCGAGAGGTAGTGCAACTCCTTGAGAGGGTGGAAAGGAAGGTCACACACGTTCGTGACGTCCTGCCGAATGCTCATGCTCCCTTCGTTGTCCATTACCACCGCAAGGTCATCAACGCCTACACCCGCGTCGCCGGAGTTTGGCAAGATTACTTCCCTTATCGGCCAGGTCTAATGTTAACTCCAAGACTGGGAATTGACGAAGACGCTTGTAGATGAGAGAAAAACACAGAGAAATAGAGAAAGAGAATGGGTTGATTTAAGGTAACCCCGCCTCCTAATACTTACTTATTTTATTTATTATTTATTTAATAAAGCACGAGAGACATTTCTCACATATTTCTTCTTTACTTTTTTCCATTCCCGATGAATTACTCTCCTATACTCCTCCAAATCAAAACATAGTTTTTCTTCCATTCCTAATCTATTCCCCCTTATTCTCATTTCTATCTCATTCCTACTCAATTCCATTCTTTGCAAACAAACGGCACCTTAATTGCTCAAAAGGCTTGCTTATTCATCCCCCAGACTGGTAGTTTTATACAACGCATAAATAACTAACCACTTGTAGAATAGCACCTTAGATGCCCTATTGTTCAGGCCCACAACTCCCACAAACATTAACTACTTAAGACCCATTCAAACCACACTAATTCAAACATTTATTCTGACTTGTAACCTATAACATCTGATATGTCCAATACCTCAACACCAATAAGGCTTGATTCCTCCTTGAAAGCTATGCTTTTATGGTGCAATACTTAGCAAGGGTTCCTTCGAGGTGGAGCTCGGTGGCTCATGCTATATGATCATGGGCTTAGGTTCAAGCAGTTGAGGTTTCATGTGAGGTTTTTAATTGTTTCCATGCTTGTGAATCGTGGTGATGTGGTTAGGGATCTTACCGAGAGGTTTGAGAAATTCATTGTGGATTCCAAATCTTCATTTTCGGTAACTCTACAATCCTTTTTTTTTTTTATCTTCTAATTTTTTTTATTAGTTAAATGTATGAGAGTTTGAGCGTTGATCCTTAATTCATAGTTGAATTTCATTGTCACATTGTAGTTTTGAATATCAATCAAATGATCACCAAGACTTTTACCAAGTTATTCACTTGCAAATTCCTGTATTTGCAGGTACTTGCAATGATCTCTAAAGACTTGTCTCCAGATAGCATTAATGCATTATACTAATTTATTTTTTCGCATCAAGTTTGATATACATGCTCGATTTTTATTTTTATTTTTTAATTTGTGGATGTATTGTTCTTGCTTACCAGAAAGAAATTCCACAAACTTCTAAAACAAGGTAGTTCATTATATCTAACTACTGTTTCTGATAGGCTGAACTCAAGTGATTGTCAAGGAATTTATTTGTGTTTCAGTTCTTAATCAAGTCTAGGTATGTCCATTTTCTTATTGAGATCAAGTGGATCTAGCTAGAAGTATGTCATTGCCTAAAATATGATTAAAAATCTGAGAATGCTAATTCTGTTACTCTCCCCTTCAACACGAGATACTTTAATGCTAAGATATGTTTATTAGTCTCCCATCTCACTTTCGCATTCTATTTTGATATCAGGTTTGAGCAATCTATAACCTGATGATTTAATTGTATTTACATGAATTCTACTTTTCATGATTATTGATAGTAATAATAGCCAAGCATTCAAGTCAAGTTCGTCAAAACTTATTTTAGATTTGATATTTGGTTTTTTTCTCCTGAAATAGAAAACACCTTGTATCTTGTAATTTGAAACCATAGGGAGAGAGTAAGGGCATTTGACTCTTATAATTAAATCCTTTTTGTCTATATAGTACTAGAGATGGTGGTTTTCATTAGAACACTGACTTCATATTTATGATAAATCTTTCATCTGCTCTGGATTATACTTTTAGATTTACAACTTCCTTCATAATCCATCCACCTTTCATCTGATAGGCTATATAATCAAGAATCTATTCATACTCATGAAACTTGACTCAGTATATCTTAAATAGCCAGCTTTTACATTATTCTACCCATCATCACCGGCTGAAGTTTCAATACATTTTGATGCTTTACTTTACTCTTATTTCATAATGGGACCTTATATGTAATTTGAGCCGATACTGAAACTTGGTGCAATCCTATGAGATTTGCAATTCATTTAGGCTAATTCCCCGGACGGTATCATTTCTCTGAGGTATATATGATGGCCACTGATTTTGAAGGAATTAATGTATTAACCTTGTCAAAATCATGTTCATTTCGGTATAGCCAATTGAAAAATTTACAACCAACACTATGATTGTGATCTTTTGTACATATTTTAGAGAAAATAATGTCATTAATATCATTTCGCTACATAATTCCCCAACCGTTGTGGCATATTGATCTTCTCTATATTTGAATAAATGAATGGTTTATCACTTGCAATTTTGCTACTTTTCATGCTTATTTCTTCCACTTCTTTAAGGCTCTCCTACTTTACTTTCATTATAGTTAATTTTATATGTGAGTTACATTTGGGTGATGCATCATCACTGAGCTTTATGCAGTATGAGGTGGCAACTTCTGACTAGTTTTTAGTGTCTTTGTCATACTCATTTCTTGTTAGCTGACCACCTTTCAACCTTATTATAAAATAATTTGTTATTGAAGGCATTACCCAAAGCACTAAAAGGTTGCCCTCGTCTATCTTTTAAAGAGAAATATTCTTTCTTATATATATATAACATTGACCCCTCTTACATTCTTCTACATTTTTAAAATTCCAGGCTGTACATGGTGCAGAGAGAAAAGAACCAACTTCCTTGCTATTTTCTCCTCAAAGATTATCATCATTATTCTTTGGTGATCCAACACAAAATGGAAGTCAATTTAATTATTTTCTTACAGCTCCATTGCTTGTCTTCTGTCAATTACTTGGTCAATCTTTGCATATTGATGCTGTAAGTTGAACCTAAGCTTAAAGTTCTTCTACTTAGCTTTTGAGACACCTGGCTGATGCATTTGCATGTCCAGGATTTGTACAATAGTATGAAGTTTATGTTTTCCTCTGCCATATCTGAATGGGAAACAATGTTATGCACATTAGATTCCCTAAATTAGGTTTGGGCTCAAGTTGTACTTGAACCACTTCTGAGGTGGCTTTGTTGCAGGAATGGACAATGACAATCAAGGTGCAGGCCTGAGGAGAAGCCAGCGCAGCAGCAAGGGGGTTCAAGGAGAACGGTTCAGGGATTTTGTGCCGAAATGATGGGGAGTATCAATTGGATGATTAGCTAATTAGTATTATAATTAGTTATATAATTAGAGTAATGAATGAATGCCTTGTAATGCAAGCCATTAAGGTTGTTAGAAAGGCATGGATTTCTGGGTAACGTGTCCTGGCACGTGATGTGTTTGAGAATATGCCTCACTGAAGAGGTTGTTACAAAATCATTGTAGAAATCCCTATATAAGAAGGGTACAGCTAATGAGAAAAGCAAGGAATCTTTACTCTAATCCCTCTTTTCTCTCTCTTCCTCTCTTCTTTTTCCTATGCTCTTCTCCTTCTCCCCCTTCTTCCCAGCCATTTCCTACTAAATCACACAGAACTGGTGCGGATAACGCATCAATTTGGTGCTTTCATTGAGCCATGACTGACGGCATGGTGACTCGCGCCCGCGCGATGGAGGAACAATTGACATCTATGGCGGATCAGCTAGCTCGGCATGATTCCGTTCTTGCCAAACTTGATTCATTATGTTCGACGGTCCAGCATCATTCGGAATCCTTTGAAGCCATCCGGAAAAGCAACTCTGAATCATTTAATCTGCTGCGAACCTCGATGGCGTCTCAACAGGCCGTCATGGCTGAGATGATGACCAAATTACAGCAGTTGGATCGCTCTTCCAGTTCATCCTCACCCCAACCTCCACTCCCCCCACTTCCAACCTCTCCTCCCTTACCACTATTCCAGACTCATACACCATTAACTCCATCTCCGTTCCATCCTCCTAATTCCACATCCACTCCTCGTTTACCAAAGATTGAGGTTCCTCTGTTCTCCCGGCGAGCACGTCCCTCGCTGGTTGTTTCAAATCAACCACTTCTTCCACTTCCACCGATACTCGGAGGATCAACGAAGTTTCTATTGCCGCCTTCTACTTGACCTGGGTCGGGCACTTCAATGGTTTCAATGGTTGCATTCGACTTCTCAATTGTCTCATTGGGATGATTTTGTTCGGAAATTGGAGTTGAGATTTGGACCATCCTCCTTTATCAATCATGATGCTGCTCTCTTCAAGCTCAGGCAAACATCCACCGTCTCTGCATACTTGTGCGAATTCGAATGTTTATCCACCCGTGTCACCGGGTTGAGCGAGCTGAAACTCCTTAACTGCTTTCTCTCTGGTCTTCGTGATGAAATCCAGCGAGAATTATATTTGTTGAAACCAGAGACTCTTCATGAAGCGATGGGGATGGCGAAATTAGTGGAAGATAAGTTCAATGCTGCCCGATCGGCTGCATCACGGATTCCTTTCCCGCGTCCATTAGCACTTCCACCACCTCCAACCGCTCTTCGAGCACTTCCAGCGCCCTCGACCGTTTATCGAGCAGCATCACTACCAATCAAACGGCTATCACCGCAGGAGATGGCCGCTCGTCGGGAAAAAGGCTTGTGTTTCAATTGTGACTCTAAGTTCGTTCCTGGTCATAGATGCAACCCTGCCTTGTTTCTCTGTTTAATGGTTGATCAGGAGAATGATGATACTTCAGAGGAGGATCCACCATCGGTCCAGGACGCCATAGTCACTGAGGAGGGTGCTGCGGATATATTGCAACAGGACATTCCATCCATTTTGTTTCATGCGCTGATGGGGCATGTAGTACCATCCACATTGAAGCTCGTTGGTTCCATCAATGGCCAAAAGGTCATTATACTGGTAGATGGCGGTTCTACGAATAATTTCATTCAATCTCGCTTGGCATCACACCTGAATTTGGTGGTGACGCCTTCTCCTCACCGGCGAGTCACTGTGGGCAACGGGGAGACACTCCAGTGTGGAGGTGAGTGCTCGAGCGTGCCGCTGAAGGTTGGAGACGCAATCTTCACCGTTGATTTCATTATGTTACCCATCTACGGTGCCGATTGTGTTTTGGGGGTACAATGGTTATTACAACTGGGTCCAGTGATATTTGATTATGGGAATCTTTGGATGGAGTTTGATTTCAAGGAGACCCGAATGAGGTTACATGGTGTCACTCAACCACAGTCTCAGGTGGCTAGACCGGCATCGCTTCATAAGGACTCAGATGGCACCCAATTCTTTCATTTATCAATTGAACCGATTGAGTCAATTGAGTCGGAGTCGAGTCCAAAAGTGGGTCCAGATGCACCCATCGTCTTCCACAATGACTTCCGGACTCTTCTTCATCGTTTCAGAGAAATTTTCCAAACTCCTTCGGGGCTTCCACCATCGCGCGGTCGGGACCATAGAATTTCACTTCTTCCTGGCACGGCACCAGTAAACGTCCGACCGTATCGGTATCCCCATTTCCAAAAGTCGGAGATTAAAAAGCTCGTAGGAGAGATGCTTCGGGAGGGAATCATCCGGCCCAGCACAAGCCCGTTCTCATCGCCAGTTCTTCTTGTCAAAAAGAAAGACGGCACATGGCGTTTTTGCGTCGACTATCGCGCATTGAACGCGGTGACTGTGAAGGATAGATTTCCAATTCCAACCGTCGACGAGCTATTAGACGAGGTCGCTGGCTCCAAGGTGTTTTCCAAACTCGACCTACGCGCTGGTTATCATCAGGTGCGAATTCATCCACATGATATCGAGAAGACGGCGTTTCGCACTCATGAAGGGCATTATGAGTTCCTTGTTATGCCGTTTGGCCTCACCAATGCACCGTCGACCTTCCAATCTTTGATGAATTCTACTTTCAGGCAAGTATTACGCAAATTTGTTTTGATATTCTTTGACGACATTCTTGTCTACAGTCGTGACTGGAAGTCCCATTTGGTGCACTTGACGGATGTATTTGAGCGGCTGCGCGATCACCAATTTTTCGCAAAACTTTCCAAATGCGAATTTGGGTGTTCGACCATTGGATATCTTGGTCACTTGATTTCAGGAAAAGGGGTGTCGGTGGACCCGCGATAAAATTCAAGTGGTCCGTGATCGGCGCAGACCAACATCGTTGAAGGCTCTGAGAGGATTTTTGGGGCTCTGTGGTTACTACCCGGCGTTTTTGTGCCACAGTCGCATCTCCGGCCACACCATTAACGAGACTCACTACTGGGAAGGATGCCTTCATTTGGACACCAGCGGTGACCCAGGCTTTTCAGGCATTGAAAGAGGCAATGATGACAACACCGGTCTTGCAATTACCGGATTTCACTGTTCCTTTTGTCATTCAGACAGATGCTTGAATGCGGTGTCGGGCAATTCTCCCTACAGTAGCAGTCGCCCTTAGCTTATTTTTAGCAAGCGACTCTCCCTAGATTTGACGCACGCGTCCACTTATGCTCGCGAGATGTTTGCCATCACAGAGGCCGTGAAGAAATGGAGGCAATACTTATTGGGAAGATGATTTACTATTCAAACAGACCACAACAGCCTTCGTTCCTTGTTACATCAGACCATACAGACGCCGGATCAACAAAGGTGGTTGTGCAAGTTGCTGGGTTACGACTTTGACATTGAATATAAACCAGGACGCTTGAATGGTCCTGCTGATGCTTTGTCGACGGTAGGCTCTTACTCTGCTCTGTTTGCTAATTCAAGTCCGCATCCAGCCCTGTGGGAGGCTTTGCGCAGAGATTATATGGCTCATCCAGAATCAGCACAACTAATCAGGGCGGTCACAGATGACCCAGGACAACACCCGAACTTCCTCCTGCGGGATGGCATTCTGTTGTTCAAAGGGCGGGTGTGGATACCAGCCAATTCAGCTCTCCAACCGTTGTTGCTAACGGAATTCCATTCTACACCAACAGGGGGGCATGCCGACATAAATCGAACATTGATGCGCTTAGCCAGTATTTTTTATTGGCCTGATCTTCGACGCTCTGTTCGCGATTTCGTGGCTAAGTGTGTCATCTGCCAAACTACTAAGCCCTTTAACAAAGCTCCCCAAGGCTTGTTGCAACCATTGCCAATTCCTGGTAAGATTTGGCACTCTGTTTCCATGGATTTTATCACTGGATTACCACTATCCAATGGCAAGGCGACAATTCTTGTTGTTGTGGATCGGCTCACAAAGCATGGTCACTTCTCTGCAATGGGGCCTCGGGTTACGGCATTACAGGCGGCGGAGACACTAGTTCGGGATGTTATAAAACTTTATGGGGTTCCAGCACAAATCATTTCAGATCGTGATCCCATATTCATGAGTGAATATTGGCGGGAGCTGTTCAAAATTCAGGGGACCATGTTGGCCCATAGCAGCGCATACCATCCTCAGACGGATGGCCAAACAGAGGTGCTTAATCGCTGCTTGGAGGAATACCTGCGGAATTTCACTGCCGACAATCCTCGGCATTGGACGCGATACCTACCTTGGGCCGAGTGGCACTATAACACAGTGTGGCACTCATCCATCAGGATGACTCCATTTGAAGCTGTTTTTGGTCGCGCTCCGCCATCGCTCGCATGATTATGTCTACGGTGAGTCGAAATCGTAGCCTCGGTTGATGAATTCTTGGTCGACGGGCGACAATTCTTCGAGACACGAAGAATAATTTACTCAAGGCTCGGCGAATCACGAGATCGAGGCCAATGCTAGAGCGAGCGGACGCTTTCGGTTCGGGTAAATGGCTGGTTGTTGTTGAAGTTGCAGCCGTATAGACAGATGTCACTACTCAGGCGACCTGCTAATAAACTGGCATGAAGATTCTTTGGTCCATTCAAATCAACGAGAAGGTGGGGGTCCGTGGCCTATAGATTGAACTTACCAACCACTGCAAAGCTGCACAATGTATTTCATATCTCCAAGCTGAAGAAATTTATTGGAGATCCTGCCGTGGAAGTTAATCCATTACCATCAGATTTCATGAATCAGAACCCAATTCTCCAACCGTCAGCCATTCTGAATCGTCGGGAGATACTGCGTAAAGGCAAGGTAATTTCGCAGGTATTGGTCCAATGGGGACAACAACCAGAGACGGATGCTAAATGGGAAGATGCTAAGGAATTCTAGCATGCATTTCCTAATTTCACCCTTGAGGACAAGGGTTTAATAGAGGGGAGGCAATTGTTGCGAGGAATGGACAATAACAATCAAGGTGCGGGCACTGAGGAGAAGCCAGCTGAGCGACAAGGGGTTCAAGGAGAGCGGTTCGAGGGATTTTTGTGCCGAAATGATGTGGAGTATCAATTGGATGATTAGCTAATTAGTATTATAATTAGTTATATAATTAGAGTAATGAATGAATGCCTTGTAATGCAAGCCATTAAGGTTGTTAGAAAGGCATGGATTTCTGGGTAACGTGTCCTGGCACGTGATGTGTTTGAGAATATGCCTCACTGAAGAGGTTGTTACAAAATCATTGTAGAAATCCCTATATAAGAAGGGTACAGCTAATGAGAAAAGCAAGGAATCTTTACTCTAATCCCTCTTTTCTCTCTCTTCCTCTCTTCTTTTTCCTATGCTCTTCTCCTTCTCCCCCTTCTTCCCAGCCATTTCCTACTAAATCACACAGAACTGGTGCGGATAACGCATCAGGCTTATTCTTAGGTATTTGTTTTGCTGGAATTGTTTTTATTTTCATTGTATCTTTTGTGGAAGTCTATTGTTGCTCATAGTTGGATTGTAATCAAGATGTCATCTCATTTTTAAATGTTTTAGAAGTAAAAGCATCTTTTTTTTTAGAGCTTTCCGTTGATAGCATCAAGAAATATCTAGAAGATCTAAGGGCTTTATTTGTTATGTGCTTTCATATGCCCATATTAACAAATACTCTCACTTCAGTCAATCTAGGTTTGGATATTTAAGTTTGGATCACTCACCTTGTTAGCTAAAGTTTGTTTGTTCAGACAAACTGAAATAATATGTTCGTTTTGTATCTAATAGGGTATCATTGTTGGGTTAATCAGTTTATTTATAACATGACTAGCATGTATAAAAGCAGCTTTAGAGTAACTAATAATGTCCCACTAATGAATTTGGTTTTGAATATTCGTTTGTATCTCTCATCTTTTAGACTTAAACTTTTGAGTTGTAATGAAATCAAGATAATGTGTTTGGTTTGCATCTAACACCTGCCATCTTGTTTTATCTTTTTGAGTTATGCTATAAATGAGCTGAAACACGTACATGTTAATGGACACTTCCAAAACTGCACATATATTTATAAACTGCCATAAACCAACCCCCTCCCCTTTTTGGTTTGCAACTTCAAGCTTTATGGACATTCAGTATTCTCCTCGTATTTATGCTGGATAGTTCCTGATTGAATGACCATTGGCAACATAAAATCTATCTGGATAAAGAAATATGCTTAAATCTAAGGCCTTTGTACTTTTGCTTCAAATAAGGATATAACTTCATGAAGCTAAGCACATTTTTATGTACCAATATCCTGATTCATTCAGTTTGCATTCTCATATGATAATTCTGGTGTAGATGCACATTTGAATGCTGTTTTTCCATGTCTATATTATGTGGAACTATTCTTCATATCTTTCAGTCTCCATTAAAGTGTGGCATAGTCAAAAACATGGATTAATTTATAATGTCACTGGTCACATTGAAATGCATGTGTCATGTACATAATTATCAACATAAGGAAGCTTTATCATTTGTCAGATGTTCATATAAGCTACCACCAACCATTCAAAAGAACTATTCAAAATACCAAGAAAACCAATCTAATAACATTCCAGGTGTTGATATCTAAATTATGAATCTAATAACATTCCAGGTGTTGATATCTAAATTATGAATCTAATAACATTCCAAGTGTTGATATCTAAATTATGAGTAGCTAACAAAATATGAAATTAGATTGCAACTTTTCAAATATGAAATCTAATAACAATATCTGGGCCTGAGAAAGAGAAGATAGAAGACGAGAAGGAACCCCGGATCAACTGCAAAAGGAGGAGATGAAGAGAAGCTCGGCTTCACAAAGGAGACTGAGATTGTAGTCGCCTTGATCATATTACTTCCATAATGATCTTAGTTTCAAAAAGCGTCATCTGGACTCACTTCCTCTCTCCAAACCTCAGCAACTAGAAGCATCCTTCTTTCCTCTTCCAACTCCTCCACCTTCTTATTAACCTTTTCTTGAAGCTTAGCACAAAGGCTCTCAGCCTCTTCCCTGCCCTTGCGTTCCCTAGCTGCTTCAACTGACGACGAGGTGAACGAAGAATAAGGGGAAAAGAAAATAGAGGAAAGGGATAGAGGGGGGTAAATTACCTAACTTACCGTTAATCATATTTTAAAATAAAAAATAGTTTTTTCACTGTAGATCTAAATCGTGTGGAGCAAGCTCACTCACGTCTCGGTTCCATCTTAAATCCCATGGAACCAAGTCCGTGGGATCACCACTCACACAATTTTTTAATACACCTCTACTTTCATTTGCGTGAGTTGAGTTTGAACCAAAAACATAAACACTTTATACAAAAGACTTGTTGTCAATAAATCAAATGGTCATTTACCACATTTGGTATTATATTCATATTTTATTTTTGTCACATAATCTTGTAAATAATCCATTTTTTAAGAAAAATCAATCAACGATTATCTTGAAGTTTTTTTTAAATTTTAAATTCATGTGTTTTTAATGTAAGGTGGTTGCTATTTTGTCAAATGGTGGATGGTGCACCCTAAATCTAAAACACAATACTCCCATTAATTCATATAAAAATGCACTCAAATCCACAATTGATTGGTTTATATATTCACAAAAATTATCAACCATAATAGAAAAAAAAAATTGGTAAACCACTTTCATTCTTAGCCCCGTTATTCTAATTTTTTTTTTAATAATTATGTCTAAGAGTATACAATTTATAAACATGTAAATTTGTTACTTGTCACTTGATATTTTCATTTTGACCAGTTAATTTATATACATATATATATATATTTAATAGCTTAATAGTTTTTTTTTATCAATATGCTTATTTATGAAGCATGGAGAGTTATAATTACTTTTTCCATTTATAAAACAACTGAATTAATTAATGTACAAATATAACCCGTTAAAAGAATCAGATTCGCATAGAGATATCGGATCAGAATCCATTACTGAAATCGGATTCGGATCTTACATTATCGGATCCATTTGCTTCTTTTCTCCGGATCCGATATCCATGTCCTTATAAACGTTTGTCTCCGGCCACCTGAAGCTTCGTGATCGGAGACGAAGAGAAGGAGAAGAGGAGGAGGAGGAGGAGCAAGCAAGGAAACTCTAGAGATCGAGAGGCGGAGGAGGAGAAGGGGATAGATGTGGCTTTTCTACTTGATCTCGTTGCCGCTGACGATGGGGATGGTGGCGGTGACGCTGCGGTACTTCGCCGGGCCGGACGTGCCCCGTTACGTCCTCTTCACCGTGGGGTACGCCTGGTTTTGCTCCCTTTCCATCATCATCCTCGTTCCACCCGACATCTGGACTGTACGACCTCTCTCCTTCTCTTTTTGATCTTTTTTCGATCGTTTGGATCTGGATTTGTTGCATGTCTTGGTTTGATTGATCATTTTGTTCGGATTTGTGATCTGGTTGTCTGATAATTAAGGTTTTCGTTGTGTGATTTTGAGAATTTGTTGAGTTTTGGGTTTTCGGACAGTCAAAGAGGCAAAACAAATGATACGGAGTTTTACGTTATTGTATATTAAGTTTAGCATCAAATTGGATCTTTTTCATCTCTTGGATGGTTGCATGCAGTTGAATTTTGGGTTTTGGGGAGCTAGCTACAGATTTCTTGTGGCTGTAAATGCATAATTTGATAACTTTGGTCTAGTATATGTGTTCACCAGATAGCTTGGGAGGATTGGGAATTATCAGGAGTGTCTATACAAGAGTTCTCTTTTTTTTTTTTCTGAAAATTATTAGGTGATCCGGTTATAGCCTATGATGGAAAGTGAACCTATTAATGGTCGTAATATTGTTTTTTGTTTTGATTTTGTGAGGATGATTTCATGAGATAGCTATCTAATTTATTGATGAGATGATTAGATGAGAAGATTTTAATCTAGAAGTGGTAAATGACTAATCTAATGACTCTAATGTATGGTTATGTTTACATAAAGTTATCAACATCAGCTGGTTGTCTAACATGAACAAGAAATTAGATTATTTGGATGAATATCAAGGTTGACATGACTTGGGAATACATGACAATGTCAAACATCAAGCTTAATGTGTTTTGATGAGAGAATGATGCATATGATATTCTGTCTTTGGTGAGTTAAGGATACATTCTATAGTTATCAGTCATATATTTGCCCTTTTTTGCTAATGATATCTGATTGCCCTTCCATTATAGCTTTAGGTTTGCAGAAGGGGCGTTTATGTTTTTGCTTATTCATGAAAGAATAGAAACTAATTGCAATTGCTTTCCCTTAGGACAGAGTTTATTTCAATTGCCGAATTTGCATAGTTGCATCTGCTAGGTGATAATATGATATTTATTGCATGATATGGTATGCTACCTTTCAAAATCTATCACTTAAGGAAGCAATGCTATGGCATTGTTGAAAGGTGATGCTCACACTTCCATTTTTATGCATTGTATTGGTTTTAGAAACTTCCAATACCTTTTTCTTTGTGGTGGTATTTTTAATTATGTTTTTAGATCTGTTATAATTTTGCCATCATATATTATTTTGACCTATTATTCATTCCATCCTTTATATGTAAGCTGCATTTTTACTGTATATTTTAATACCCGTTAAGAATTATTTTTGGTAATTGTATTCTTTCTCACCATGCAGACTATCATTGGTCATGAGAAGAGAGGCATTACATTCTTTTGGAGTTGGTCGTATTGGAGTACGTTTTTGCTGACATGGTATGGATATGAGTCTAATCAACCATAAGCTTCTTCACTGTAGGGTATTCAGATCCTTACGATATCTGTCTTGTTTCTATGACATTTGAAGCCATGCCTTTTTTTTTTTTACTATCCTACTTTTCATGTTGAATAAACATTTTTGGTAGTGTAGGTTGTACCATTTAGATAAGTGATACGCAATTATCATCATCACTATAAATAATGGAATTAATCCTTGACTATGTGCCTCTAAATACATATATCCGGAAGACATAGACGAGTGCGCATGTGTATGGTATATACTTGTCTATTCCAAAGGATCTATATTTATCTTGTGTGCTTATGTTTGTGTGTGAACTCTTGTGTATGTGCAAGTACTTGTGTTTATGTATTTACAGTTCAATTAGGCACATATTCTCATGGCTTTTAGTTATTTTTATCTCTCTAAGCAGGGCTGTGGTTCCCACTATTCAGGGTTATGAAGATGCTGGGGATTTCAATATGAAAGAACGGCTTAAAACTAGTATTCGGCAAAACTTGGTCTTTTATCTATGTGTTGGATCCATCGGGTTTTTTGGACTCATTTTACTCATTATCATGCGAAGGAATTGGTTTGTCTCTCACCTATTCTTATATCTATTCTTATCTATTTATTTTCTGTGACACATTTTGCTAACATGAGAGTTGGGTTATGTTGTACCATTTTTACAAAATGTCTAGTCTTCTCTACAAGTAGTTTTTGACAGATTTTTGTTTTTATTCTTTGATCTGTGACATGGCCCTTTTTTTCCAACAACCGTAATTATACTGCCATTAAAAGTGTACTTTGATGCTTTTTGTTACCCCTCATGCATGCATTTGTCTTAACCACAGACAACGTATAGCAGCAAGTACAGAATTTCCATCAAGTGTTTCAATAAATACTAGCCCTTTGGTTGTTTTCTTTCACTATGCCCTTCATTTTTGCAAAATAGTGTGACCATAAGATACTTCCTTTTCATTTATTTTTTATTTAATGAATGTTCTGTACCAAAGTGATTTTTCTACGAACTAGTCCCTTTATCTTGGAAGACATTTGGCAACTTCAATAACATGGCTTTGAATTTGTGGAATGCTCTTGTGAATACCTAATGCTTCGACTGTGTATTTGGTTGTGTTGTTCTTTGTTTCTTGTTTCATGTGATTTCCCATTCTATTTACCCTTATGGTTTTCTCTATTTGAACTTCTCTTTCTTTGATCATAGTTTAATTGTTTAATTTTTAAAATTTTATTTTCGATAAATCTACATGTTTCAGAGAAAAGAGTTCTCAATTAAGAAAAAAAACTTGCCTTGAAATAAAGTTTAAAACATTTTTAAAATGAAATAAAAAGAGGACTATTTAATTAAAGAAATAAAACAAGAAACTATAACTGTGAAAATTGCATGAAACAAAAGCTGAAATAAGAAAATAAAAACAGAACAACCAAGTTCCTCAAAACGTTTGTTGTGTACAAATAGAAAGAATTGTGGATTGCTCAGCCAAGCTTGTCAACATTACAATAAGCACTCTCCAATAGTTCTACGATAGAATTAAGAAACATTTACTGCATGTATGGTGCAAAAACTCTTCATTGATTTGGACATTATGAAAAACACTTGCCCAATTGGTCTGTGACAGGGTGATTAGATTTTCTAGTCCTTATTAAGTTTTATCGAAAGGTATTTTGGACATGTAATTGGGCATCATTCTTTTATTTGACAGACAATTTTCCATTTGTTAGTGTGCTATATTAACTCTTCTCTCATTCTGTGATTTACCTTCTATCATGCTTAGAACTAACTAGCCCTTCTTTTTCTCTGTTTCCAGGGGTGACAACATCTTTGGCTTTGCCATGGCTTGCTCAAACACCTTTGGACTCGTGACTGGTGCTTTTCTTCTTGGTTTTGGTTTGAGTGAAATTCCTAAGAGCATTTGGAGAAATGCCGATTGGACCAACCGCCAAAAAGTTCTCTCTCATAGGGTTGCGAAAATGGCTGTAAATCTTGATGATGCTCATCAAGAATTTTCAAATGCCATAGTGGTAATTTAGTCTTCTTCATCCCAAGTGTGCACAATTTTTCTTTGCAATTCATTTTTCATGAACTTCTACCGGTGTGATATTCCAACTTCATTCAAAGTGTATATAGCCTTAAGCTTTCTCTTTTAAAGATGGAAAAGTTATTTGCAAAATTTATTATTTAATCTCAGGTATAACATTCAAAACTGCACTGGTTTCGTACGTAGTTAGAACATAATAGTAATTTTAATGTTTTTCCTTAAATTGAGCTTTTTCTTTGTCATATCTTGCTTGAAATGTGAATAAGTTCTTCTTTCTACAAGTGGTTTTAATAATTAATCCTGGTGCACTACTTATTACATTTGGTATAACTGCTTATAGTTTATCTTATGCATACTGGGCTTAGCAGCTAAATACTGAAGTTATGGGATGGTGGGCACTGTTAGTTGTGCTTGCAAAATATCTTTATAATGTACAGAAAGGATTATTTCAACATTTAGCTAATTTACGTGAATCCTTTATGTGAGTGATGTATATTACTCCTTTCTATGACCAACATCTTCTGACTCCTTTGTTTGGCAGTTTATTTAGGGTTATCTTCAAGAAATTCTTTGATATAATTAACATTCAGGAAATAATACTAACTTAATATTGATGGTCAGAAGCACATTAATAACTTTTCTTGTTCTTCATTTTTGATTCAAGTTCTTTAGTTTTTTTTTTAGAACTGAATCAATTTAATTGGAAAATTTTATCCTTTATATATGTTGATAATCATATGACAGATATAATGAACATTGAAAATTGATATTCTTTGCTTGTGATGGCAGTGTTATTTATGAAAAAGATTGTCCTTTTCTTGCTAGGCTATCTATATCTCGCTGGAGGAATTTTTTTTTTTTGTTGTTGTTGTTGTTGTTGTTGTTGTTGTTGTTGTTGTTGTCAATACACTCCAACTGCAATTATCTTTATTATTCCATACATGATGCTAGTTTAGTCCTATTTAAATGTCATTCAATATCCAATGGAATTTCTGTCTTGATCACTATTCTCCCTTTATTATTCTTTCCTTTGTCATCAGGTTGCACAGGCCACATCTAATCAGATGTCAAAGCGTGACCCATTAAGGCCCTACATGAATATTATCGATAACATGTTGGTCCAAATGGTAATAATCCATTGTTTACATCTACAGTTATGGTTAGGATCTTTTTTAAGGCTGCTTGAGCTCTATAAACTTTTTCAAGTTTTTATTTCTCTTTTCAGTTTCGAGAAGATCCATCTTTCAAGCCATCTGGCGGTAGATTGGGTGAAAATGATATGGATTACGATACTGATGAAAAGACAATGGCCACCCTCAGACGTCAACTTAGGATAGCTCGAGAGCAGTACTACAGATACAAAAGGTATTGTGTCCAATTTGTTACTGCTTAAAATTAAGGTTATCTAAGATGCTTAGTTTTCTAATTGAATTTTATCTTTTTCAGTGAATATATGACATATGTCATAGAGGCGCTTGAGCTGGAAGATACCATTAAAAACTATGAACGCCGTGATTCCACTGGATGGTGTGTTACTAATTATCCCTACACGTTAATCTTATTAGTGTGTTTTAGTCATTGACTTCGTAAACAGATTTTTTAATTCCTTCTTGTAACATATAAGTTGATTATTTATTTTCCGGTGAGATAAAAGTTCCTATCTTCTTGCCCACTATGGTTGCCTCTGGATACATCTTTATGTGAAGCATGTAGCTTATATATTTACCCTTAATGATACTTTATTCTGCATATTATGACTTATACTTGTAAGCTGATGTAATTGGTAGCACTGAATGTCAAACTGCCACCTTTAAAATATGACATTTCGAGCACCGTTTGTTATTAATTTGCCATTAAGTTGTTTATTGAGACTAAAAGGAAGCTAGTTTTCGTATTATAGGAAGGTATTAATGCTGTCTTGAGTTTGCATAAGGGTTGTGGTAGAGATCAGTGTAGCCAGTGATATTTGGATAATTAAAATGCTGCTTAACTATCTTTTGGGAGTAGTTAGTTAAGCATCTTAGTAGCCTGAGACTACTTGGCAACTTTTGAAAATAGACATGGGGCATCCATGGGTTGTGCTAATGTAAGTCATCCCTTCAGATCTAAACTATCAGTTGTTTATGTTCAACGCTATAGAATTATAAATTAATGTGTATTTAACCTTGACTTGTTGGAGGAGTACAAAATCTTTTTTTAGACATTTGGTAAAGTGGAAATCTTTTGTAGGAATTATCAGCATGACTTTCTTCCATGACGTATTTCTTATCATCCTGTTTGCACATCAAAGAAATTTGTGTACAAGGTATATGACTAATACTTGGGATTCAAAATTCACTCTGGAGGACACAGAAATGTGTAGCCTGATCACTATTGGATAAGGCATTTTCCTGTGTATGCCAATCTTATTATTATTAAACTAAGCTTATTGTTTCTTGACTTGAATCCATAACAACAAATAATATTCTCTTGGGTTTTTTTTGTGTAGCAACTTCATTTACAGGATTTTGCAGCTTTCCATGGGCTTCGTGTAATTTAACCCTCCTGCGAAAAGCATCTGAACATCACATCTACCTTGACTTCATCTCTTGTAACATGTCTTTTCATGTCCCTAAGTATTTCTGTATTCACTGTAGTGACATCAATCTGGGATAAGTATGGTGTAGAAGATGTGAGGGGCAATTGTTCACTATTATGTTTTACCGAAAGAATGGCTTCCTAATGAGGATAATTGACAGGAACATATGTAAAGATTGTCTATTTGTGTAGCTTCGGTGGATAAATTGTCTGATATCACCAAAAGCCAAAACAAAAATTGACTCTTCGTTATGTGATCCAGAGATGCACAAATGAGTCTTTATTCACTAAGTAGGATATAGTTTCCATTGTTTCAATCAGCCTGAAGCCCTTTACTGCATGTTTATAGAAATATGAAATGAAAAGTATAGCGCATTATTGTTTTCATATAATTCACCACATCTAAGATCTATGCAATATTTTGCAATCTGTTAGATTACTCAACATCAACTGCACTGTTATTTTGGTTCTCTTTAATATTGCTTAATTTATGAGAAATAACAAGAATCTAAATTTCGTAAATGTTGCTGCCACCTTAAAACAGCTGTTATTTTTATGAAGTTCACTGTGCCTGATTAGTTGTTTAAGTGGAATTTTCTTCTCCCAGATGCAGTGTACTCATTAAATTTTTTTTATACTTTAAAATATTCTGTTTCTGGATATAACTTATTCTTGTGAGACTGTTATTGCAGGAAGTATGTTTCAAGTTTTAGAGAAAGCAGGTCGGGCACTCTAGGATCATTTCTTGATATGATAGGTATCAATCAATTCTTAGGTTCAAAATTTATTTTGTTGGGAGATGGCCTCATTGTATAATTTACAAGTGCTCAGCAAATCACCTTTATATTCTAATATTTTGTCAGCTTCTTTCTGTGTTTGGATACTGAAATCATCAGTTTCTGATGACAGAGTTGTTATGGCGGTGTATACTCAGGAAACAGCTCGAGAAACTATCTGCTGTGATCCTCGGTTGCATGTCAGTTGCCATCCTTTTGGCCGAAGCTACCCTGTTGCCAAGTGTTGATTTATCTTTCTTTTCCATCCTTATAAATGCTGTGGGAAAGCAGGAGATGCTTGTGCAGGTGATTTTAAAGTATATGTAACCATTGGATCTGTTGACTATCACAACAAGGTTCTTCTTGAGTTGCATGTGGGCAAATGCATCTGCTTCATTTCATGATATTGAAATACTTGTCTGCTACTCTGCTACTGTTGAAGTGATCTTGTAGTCAATGTTTGAACATTTTAAAGTGCTCTATTACGCATAAGAAATTCTGGTGCATTTGGGTTTATATGAATGCTAATACTGAATCAGGGCTTACTGTAGAAGCAAGGATTTTTTTCTTTCTTTCTTTCTTTTGTTTTCTTTTTTCTTTTTTTCTATGGGTTTTGGGTTTTTGATTTTTTTTTTTTTTTGTTTTTTTTTTTTTGGCTCTTGCTTAGGTTTTATGAGAACTCAAATAGTTTCCTGAAGTTTATCAGTTCTCATTTTGAACTGTAATGAACAATTCCTTTTATTGGTCTGTTTATATCCTGTTAGTTCACTAAAACTATAATGATTTTTCTAGAATGTCAGCTATGATAGTTTATACCATTTATTCAATAGGCCTATGCGCCACATTTAGTTGTACTTTCCCTGTGTTTCACTTAGATGCAGAACAAATAATTTGTGGGTTGTGTTGTCTTTTGATGTTTAAGTGAAGTTGACATGCTAAAACTTCATGTGATAAATTTGTTTTAAGGAAGTTAAGCACTACTTTGTTAGAGTTATTTTTCATTATAAGATCTAGTTATGTTATTTTTCTTAGATTTTCTTAGCTAAAATAAGTTTTTTGGCCATTTTTTGCAGATAGCTGCCTTTGTACCTCTTATATACATGTGTGTTTGTACATACTATTCCTTATTTAAGATTGGAATGCTGATGTTTTATTCCTTGACTCCAAGGCAAACAAGCTCAGTGAGCTTGCTTATGATTTGCTCGTAAGTTGCCATTCATTATGCTGGATTATTTTGTTCAATTTCACTTTTTGTAGCATGTAAAAATGTTTTTAGGCAATTTAACTTTTAACTGGACATTTTATATCTGTGGCAGAATGGTTGCAAGATACGCACCACCAGTCTGTTATAACTTCCTTAATCTCATTCGTCTTGGTGGCGATGCTAAAACTACATTTGAAGAGGTGAATTACTTTTCTAATTGTTTTCTGGTTTTGATGTATATTTGTTTGCCTTGAGCACTTATCCAAGCAAAAATTGGAGTCACTTCATTTTTATGTTAAGCAGGCTGCATGTGCTTTACAGGTTCAATTCCATCATTTATTTTATTTTTTTCCCAACCAAGCCTGTCAATGAACTCTTTATCCAGTAGTTTAGATATTAAGTCTCCCATAGCATTCAAAATGGAATCAATGTTAACATATGTTAAGCTGAAGCCCCAGGATCATCAATTTCTTCTTCACTCATAAACTCCTGTCGTTTCAAGCATCTCCTCAGTAATTGGATAATGAGCTGATACTATAGTTTGGGAACTCAGTAACTCACCATATAAACAATCTCACAATAATGCTATACAAAGCTAAGCTCTTGAAACCACGAGATTAATTATCTTAATGTTTGTTTCCTAGTTTTAGACAAGTCTGAATTATGGTACTTACTTTTCTTTTCTTTTCTTTTTGACTTCATTGTGACTCAGATCTCTTGTTTCTAATCTTTCTGTTATTTCTATGCAGAGGATGGGCAACATTGATCAAGCTGTGCCTTTCTTTGGCAAAGGGTTTAACAAAATTTACCCTCTTATCATGGTTATTTACACCCTTCTGGTTGCAAGCAATTTCTTTGGTAGAGTAATTGAGTTTTTTGGAAAATGGAAGAGATTCAGATTCCAAAATGAGGAAGAAGATTTGGATGGATTTGATCCATCTGGAACGGTTATCCTCCAAAAAGGCAAGTTGGAACTGTCCATCGGATTGCTTTTTCTTATTCATATTTTTATATTTTCAACTTCCACATCTCTTTCTCTAAGGCTTCAGTAGTGTTATTCCATGGTCTAATAGTTTGTCTTCTGTCTCATGGATTTTTCTTTTCTTGATTCATTTGCCTAATCCCCTATTAAGTTTTACATGCTGGGATATGCCAATCAGGCATTTCTTGATTGTATCATGGATGAAGTGACGTGCATCTGATTATTGGCATTTTATGTCTTCCAGAAAGGACTTGGATTGAACAAGGACGGAAAGTTGGAGAGCAGGTTATCCCATTGGCAAGAAATTTCAATAACATTAATGATGATATCGAATCTGGCAATATAACAATGGTATTTTACTGTCTCTAAACTACTGATTATTTTGATAATATCTTTGCTGGTCCTAAACTACTGATTATTTTGATAATATCTTTGCTGGTCTTACTTTTCGGATACTTAATTTTTTTGTTATGATGCCAATATTTTAAACATTGCACGGTTGCACCTTCATATTAATGATATATTTTGGTATCTCTAATATTTGAACTTCCTAAAAACATCAACTGTGGGTAAACTGAGAAGCTGATGTTACCCTTCATCAATAATTGCTGTGACTGTCTTATTGCAATAGTTTTAAGAACTCTGATTTCTGAACTACCTAGAAACATTAAGGATGCTACTGTTCATGCAATAATGAGTGTGACACAGTGTTATGCGATTTCTTTGGATCTTTTATGGTCCTTTTATGTCTCATATATATATATATATATATAATTATTTTAACTATAGTGTTCAATTCAATAATCTCATATAGGACAAGGGCATAATGGAGATGAAAGGTGCAACAAAACAATCAAAAGATGATAGAGGGAATTATTCAAAAGCTCCGAAAGAAGAGAGCAGTAGTAAATATGGTACTAACAGAGAGACCATGGCAAACAAGTACGCTGCAATACGAGAACAACAAAGCAGAAAGGCATCCTCCACTGAATCAAAAGACGAGATTTCACCTGTTTCGGTCTCTCTGCTCGAGCCAGACGAATCTCAAAAGCCGTCAACTGGCAAAGTAGGCGGCTCACCTGCGGCACTAGCCTCAGCATGGGCATCAATGAAGACCAGCTTCCAAAATGTAAAGGCCAACATCGGTGCAAAGAAATTCCTTCCTTTGCGCCAGGCTCAGGCTCAGGCCCAGGCTCAGAATAATGATCTCCACACCCGCAATGACTCATCTGAATCCCTTGATGAAATATTTCAAAGATTGAAACAACGACCAAACCGGGACCAGAAAATCGAGTTTGACTTCGATGATGACGTTGACAGTAGTAGGATGTAAGTTCTTCAACAAATAATACTAGACAAATCTTCCAGACAAGCTTTTACAGATTTTTGGAGGCTTCCTGGCATGAGTACTACACATTTGGATTCGGTTTTGGTTTAGTGAAACCATCTGAGAGCTGTACAGATTTCATGGGGTTTGCTCATAAAACTGGATTCTTAACCCGGCCCTTTTGTGCTGATCTTATACGGAAGACGATCATGGTGTTATTATAAGGAAAGCTTGTATACATGTTCAGTAAAAACAAACAAACAAGCAAACAAACACTAGGGTTGAGAAGGTTCAATTGTATGCTTGTGATTCTCTGCTACCCATTTGATCTTTGATTATAGTTTGTTTCTGAGATTTGTAAGCATACCTCATTTTATCTTTTGAGCTTTATTATTACAATACCATTTTGCTGGACACACACACACATTATAGAATCCCATAGAAAATTTTATAGTGCCATTTTTTTTTTTTTATTTTTTTATTTTTTTGTATGTGTTTGGGGTTCTACACAGAGCATCAGGGTTTGTTGGATTGATGTAGATGTGGATTTTGATATCTGATTTTGCCCTAGTTTTGGTAGGGTTTCCGTTCTAATTAGTTGTTATTATTTAACTTTTTGTGTTTTTCATGATAGTGATACAATTTTATTTTATTTTATTTTTGATCCAAGATATCTCATGCTCTTGTTTGTGTGATTGTTGTTTTGTTAGGGAATTTTTATTTTATTTTATTTTATTTTTTAATCAACATAAGGATGATGAGTCATTCCTTTGCGGTTGCTTGAAGGCACAATATAGAATGCAGAAAAACAAAGAAGATTAGTTTGACTGAATTCCTCATAATTCCAACATCTGTTTTGTTGATAAATTCCATCATAAAAAAACTATAAAAAAATCTAGCTTCAATCCAGCACAATAAAAAAAACATAATATATATACAAACCAAATCCCAACACAACCCATACAAAGTTTAACCAAATGCATGCACTTCCTTAACTAATTATCCATATTCATTTAAAATATGGAAAAGAAAACTACACAAGGTATTCAGTAAACCAAAACATGTATTTAACATCCAGAAAGAATCAACCCAACCAATAAAAAACTAAAAATAAAAATTAAGAGAAAATAAGCCAAAAACTTGAAGAAGACTTCTCCTTCAAAGTCTTTGAATGCTTCAAAGAAACATCACCATCTTCATGTCCATCTCTCCTCTTCCCACCACTAATCAACTTTGCCCAAAACCTCTCCTTCTTCTTCTTCTTCTCCTTATTCTTCATCATCTTCATCTCACTCTTCCTCTTTTCTCTCAACTCCTCCTTCACCTCCTCCCCTATAACTGAAGCCAAGGACCTACTTTTCCTAAGAGTCTCTTGCTGTCTCTTTGGTGACTCAGACACACTACTTGACATAGATGATGATGATGAACTGGTAGAACAAGCATCTAATGAAGATGAAGCTGAAAGCTGATCCAATCTTTCTCTTAGACAGTTTGGACATACTCCTTTTGTTTGTTTATGTTCTGGATGCCTCTTGCACCTTCTCTCTGCCATCTTCACAGTATCACAAAATATAGAGAGGACTTCACAAATGATCAGAGATATCACCCTCTTTTTCTCTCAAATTAATATAACCTACTTTTCTCTATAATATATGTATGTGTGTGAGTGTGTGTGTGTATATATATATATATATATATAAAGATGAGAAGATGATATAAAGAAAGATAAAAGAAAGGAGGTGATGGGGAGTGGTGAGGATGTAGGGGGAGTTTCCAAGATTCTTCAAAGGACTTCTCTTTTCATACTCTTCTATTTATTATTTATTTATTAGTGCTTTATTTTGGTTTTTTAGGTGGACCAACTCCATATACCAAGTCCAACCTTCTCATTAATTAATCTTATTTGTCGGCACTATTTCTTTTTATTTTTTTTCTTTCTTTGTTCCTTCAAACATGCAGACGTGTGGGTTGCTTTGTTTACCATCCATCTCATTACTCATTCTTTTATTTATATATATATATTTTAAAGTTATTGTCTTTGTTTTTAAACATTTCATTCATGTTTGATTACTTAAACTTATCTCTGTATATGTTTATTATGGCTTGATCATTGTTCTCAATGACTTTGTTTTGTTTATTATAATAATATAAGCAATTCTTTTATTATTTTAGCATATAACTTTTCTCTTTGTTAAGAAATTAAATTAATATTTAGTGCATACATCATGTGAGAATTAACTTATGTGAATATTCGATGTATAAAATTTTAAAATAATCAGGCTAAATATTTGATTGCTATGTAATTTTGATGCTGAATTATGATGAATATTTCATGCATTTTTTATTGAGATTAATAATGCATTTATTTTTATCAAATAATAATGATAATGACTTTTTTTTCTTTTTATATTTCATTTATTAATTGGGCGATCAATCGGACGGTCAGGATTCATTAGTTTTTAGATCGGCAGACTAGTCGTCGTCCAAGATCGGCGAGTGACGTGTGAGCGCGTGGTACTCAGTTGGTGGGCCCGCACGTGCGTGGTAGTCAAAGTGCTCATGGGTACAAGTCACACACGTGCGTCCACACGTGTCAATTTTTTTGTTTTTTTCCCACATCGGTTTCACGTGGTGTGAGTGTATTGTCTGGGCCCGCACGTGCTCTGTCCCCATTGCGAAGAAGAACTAGTCCTATCTGTTTACTTGTTTATTTATTTATTGAAAGTCAGATTTTATATTTTAAAAAATCATTCTTTAACGTGTGTGGTATATTAGGAATCGTGGGTTATCCGTATTTATAATTAAAAGGTCTTTGGATTTTAACATCTTAGATTACAATTCACTTTTCTAGATCTCTTATAAGAGTTTTGTATAAAAAATACCTCTCATTCTCCTTACAGAGTTGCATAGCAGGGAGTTTATCTTTAGAAAATTAGTTAAACCATTATAATTAGTGCATTTTCGTATATGTTTATTTTTTGCCTTTGTCGCTTGTCGACTTTGAAAAAAATATATATATGTGACATATTCGTAATGTATTTGATAGTCTTGTATTAATCCTTTTCTATTTAACAAAAACCCGGACTTTAATTTTTTTTTCGAAAAGATAAATGTGTGATATGTTTAGAAAACACACTTTGATATATAACTTGATTATATTGATCATAAAAAAAAAATGATATATTCTGCTGTTACCTTTCATTGGATTTCAATTATATTAATTTATTTTTTTAATGTATATGTATATTTTTATTTTTCATTAAATAAGTGTATACGGATAAAATCATCATGAATAATATTAAATAAAAAAAATATTTTAAATTCATAAATATATATATATATACACACACACACACACACAATTCATTCCATAGACTCCCATAAAAAACAAAAAATAAGAGAGAAAACTAAATGTAAAGGGACATACAACAGATGAAGGGTGTTTTATTTATTGATAGTGAGATTTTTGTGTTTGAGAAAAATCATCCTATGAATTGTGTAGCATATTGTCAATGATGTTGATAATTTTCCCAAGGCTCAATTAATTTTTGACAAAATAAGCATGCGCTATGTTTAGAAAAATCGTACACACCCTGATATATAAGTTTATTCATACTTATTAATTAAAAATATTGATGTATTCTGCCGTTATTTTTATTGTGTTTCAATCATAATAATTTATCTTTTAGTATTTGGTCCAATATATATTTTTTAATTTCTTCATTAAATAAGTGCATAACAAGAAAATCATCATAAATAATATTAAATAAAAAATATATATTTTAGATTTATATCTTATTTTATCTAATTTAATGCATTGCCATACATAATTTGCTTAATTTACTTTTTTTTATTTAATATATATTCTCATTTATTTTTCATTAAATAAATGTACATTATTATTCCATATAAAATCATCAACTTATATATATATATATATATTAATAATGATTTTATTTTTATCTAAATTAATGGTTTTCCCTATATGATTTGCTTAATAGGTGACCATTATTGAAAAATATATATATATATATATATACGGGAAAAGTACCTTTTTCATAAAATCCGTACACATATAATTTAATTAGTAAAATCAATATATACATACATATATAATATATACAGTGTAAAAATTAATATACTAATAAAAAAAATTCAAAAATATCGGATCTAGATCCGAATCCTATAACCCGGTTCTAAACCCGAATCCGACAACGCTCGCAAGACCCTTTTCCATTTCCTTCCCATTTTTTCCCGCCGAAAAATCCATGGCGGTGCCGTGCGAACGCTCTGCCCAAATCCACGCCTTCGCTCGCTTCCTTCTCTCCAACCACTCGCCCGAGCTCCGCTCCATCCTCCTCTCCCCCGATCCCATCCTCCATTACTCCCTCACCATCTCCTTTGCCTTCCTCCTTGACTCTGATCCATCCCTCGCTGTCCTCCTCTCCTCCCAGCCCTCCCCCCTCCTCCCCCTCTTCGATCACGCCGCTCGCCTCTCCCAGGTGCCAATTTATCCAGATCTCGCTCCCCCATTCCCTTTTTCTTTTGAAATTTCTTGATGTCTGTGATTGATTTTGTAGGGTATTGTGCTGGATGGATCAAAGGATCTGGTTGATGAGGGAGCAAGCGTCAAGGAGTTTGTGCATGTTAGGGTTGATGTATGTGGCTCGCCTCTTGAGTTTCCAGGTGAGGTTCTTGGTTTTCTGGTACTTGTTGGGTTTTAGCTGCTGATTTGTGGTTTTATTGCTTATAGAGATGTTTCCGAGTATTGGGAGGGTGAGAGTGAAGCATAGAGGCGTGCTTTTGACGCTTAAGGGGACGGTGATACGGTCTGGGTCGGTGAAGATGATTGAAGGGGAAAGGGAGTATGAGTGTAGAAGGTGCCGGCACAGGTAAGTGTTTTCATGGAGTTCACTCATCTGTTTGTTTAGTTTTGATTCAATTTTGGAAAGGGCAGAGGTAATGGGATATGTGATTTTTTTTTTTTAGTTTGGGCTGATTTATGTGCTTCTGACTTGTGACTTTTGTTTATATTGATTTAAAGGTTCAAAGTTTACCCAGAGTTAGAAACTGGAAACACAATAAGACTGCCGACTTCTTGCCCATCGAAGGTATGTTTGGCTGCCTTCTAATCTCTGGTAAAACCTTTTTGGTGATGCATGAGGAAGTTCTTGCATGTAAGAAGTTCTTTAAAGGTGCCATTTTTGGTTTACTTTCCAGTGATTTATTATCAATCATTTCTTTATTTCTGATAAGAGACAGGTAAGGAAGTCAATTATCCAGATTCTTTCAGCTTCTTGTGGGGATGGCAAATTTTCTGGGGTGGTTTGGGTAACCACCCCAGATTAATCATGATTGGAGTATCTTCTCTTTCAGTGCTACCATATCAGCTCAACTGTTGTATATGTTTTCATTTTTGTTAAGATTTATGCCAATCACAAAGGGTGTATATATATTATTATCATCATTGTTTCTCATGCTCAACATGTGTGTTTAGTCATTAAAGTGGAGTAGCAATGTAGCATGTGAAATGTCTGCATGTCAATGAGTCTGGGTGCTTCTAATAGTCACTCAAATGAGTAAGTTTTCATATTTTTTTATTGACACTTACTACATGTAGTTCTGCAACTTTGATAATAGAGTTGTCTTTATTTCCTTTCTTCATTTTTTACATATTGTTTTCATCCATTTAACTATCTTGGTTATATGTTTGTCTACAAAAATAGCAGAATCTTCATAAAAACTTGTTGTTTTCAATGGCAGGGGTCTAAAAGTTGTGAGGGAACAAATTTTCAGTTTGTATCTGACAGTATAATTTGTCATGATTATCAAGAGATTAAAATACAAGAAAGCACACAAGTTTTGGCTGTGGGATCAATTCCTCGTTCAATTCCTGTTATCTTAATGGATGACCTTGTTGACGTTGTTAAAGCTGGAGGTATAGCATCCTACACATTGAGAACTTCCATTGTGTTATATTCGTCTTTATTTATATTCACAATTTTAGGTGTTTAAGTGGACAAGTTCTGTTCTGGGCTTTTTTCCAATCTAATGGACAATTGCTGATCTCTCAGTCATCAATATTTCATTTGAAAATAATTTGTTTTAGCTGTCATAGTTGATAGGTAACTGTTATGTGACTGTCTACCCTTTCTGTTTTCTTGAGAGAGAACATGCCTCCTTAATGAAGATTTTTCCATCAATAATTTTGTGGTTCGGATAGTTAACTACCAAAGGTTTCTAGCATCTAGTCTGTTGTGTGTTAATAAGTGGGCTTCAATACAGAAGGAAAAAAAATCTCCATCTTGCTGGCCTTTTTTTCCTTTTTTTCATTGATATACTAATATTTTTAGATATATAAATTCTATTCTATACCAGCCTTTTGACCTGGGTCATCAAATCAGCTACATACTAACATGGTATCTGCCAATTAACTTAGAGAGCTTCCTCCAAGCTTACCCTTTTTCCCTTGTTGATGCGTTGCTGGGTTTAGCTGTTTAAGAAGATCATGGTGTCCTTTAGGATAGCACAAGAGGAGCATACACATGACTTCTATTCTCAATTGAACACTAGATTGAAGTTGGATTTCCATATTTGAATTTTCTGTTGCATTCAATCCACAGTTCTGTTAGTTCTGTTGGTTCCATGATCCAACACTATCAGGACATTCTAAAATATTTGGACGATATCATAGGTACCAAATTGTCCAACAACATAGTAAATATTCTACAAATATTTTTCTCCATTAATGTCCTTGTTTGTTCGAGAACGAGAATCTAATGGTTATTCTAATAATGATTAGATTGTCCCCAATATGCTTAACTAAATTAATAAAACTTTAGTTGTTTAATGCCTCTGTTTGCAATAACTTGTAAAATCTTTGAGTCACTTCATGGTTTCTTTGTTAGCCATAGTTTAGCTTATTATAATTCTTGTCCACATTGCACTCAGGGTATCCATTTTGAATTTCTTAATTAGCTTTTCCTATGTGGGTAAATAAATTGAAGTTAAAGAATCCTCAAGGCTTGTGCTTTATTTCTATTAAATATATCAAAACAGAGTTTATGATCTGGCTTACATTCTGTAAAAGTGACATTTGTTGTTTGTCTTGATACATTTTTGTCTCAGATGACATCATAGTTACGGGTGTTCTAACAGCAAAATGGTCTGCAGACTTAAAGGATGTTCGTTGTGACCTTGATCCTATGTTAATTGCTAATCATGTGAGGTAGGTTTAGTACCTACACCCTTCAATTATTTTTAATTGGAGCTTATTTCAGGTATTAAACTCCTTTAGATACTTGACCTCGCTTTGTTAGATTAGGCGGCATGTCCCTCTCAAGAGATGTTTTAGTTCTTGCTGATGATGATTGGATTTACATATAATAGTGCTTTATTGACTCTTATTTTTATCTGTTCAGGCGGACCAATGAACTGAAATCAGAAATCGACATTCCCAATGACGTGATAAAAAAGTTTGAACAGTTCTGGTCTGCCTTCAAGGATGCTCCTTTGAAGGGTATGACTGGACTTGTTTTATAATTCATATGGTACTGCCACAGTATTGACATTTTCTTAAACTTTCAAGTTGAAGTGAAGTTTGTGAAGTATTGTGACAGTTTATAGGCTTTAATTTGACAACCCGTTCTCATCAGACTTATTTAAGTTCATTGCAGGGAGAAATGCCATACTTAAAGGAATTTGCCCTCAGGTTTTTGGCCTTTTCACAGTGAAGCTTGCTGGTACTGATTTATGCTCTTTTGTTTAAAAAAATGCATTATTTTTATTGTTGTAGGCATAAGGTTTCAACAACTGAGAATTTGTATATAGTGTCTTTTTCCTGAAAATATCTTCTTACTCTTAGTTTTTTAGTGAATGTCTCTTCATTCCTTCCACTTGTAATATGTAAAATATGTTCAATAATTGAAAATTTTCATTTTCAGTTGCCTTAACGCTGATTGGTGGTGTACAACATGCTGATGTTTCTGGGATGAAGGTTCGTGGAGAATCACACCTTCTTCTTGTTGGTGATCCAGGTACTTGTAATAGTTGGACGTTTGCCACCTAGTCAATTACTTTGTCCTATCTAGATCCAAGTATGTGTTGAAGTCATAACTTACACATTGATTGGATGGGTTAATCATGTTCTTTACAAATTAGCTCAATGTTTGGTACTAGCACACAACATGTGTAATGTTTGTTGAGTGAGAATTCATGCTTTGACTAGTTTGACTGAGGATAATTGGTGAGTGAGCCCCAATTTTGTCTCTTTGCCCTTAATTCCGGATCTTGTCTCCCTGATAAGAAATATTGGAGTCTCATAATTGAGATTTTGGATGCTTTTAAAGGCTTATCTATTAAACCAAATCATTCTTCTCTCCAAAACTCTCTCCTCCTTGAAAGCAACTCAACCTTGGCCGATTCTTTTTTTCAATTTCTTCTCTTGAAGCTTGGATTTTGAGAGGATCTTTTCACCAGCAAGCTTAGAGGTAGGCTTAATTTACAGAAATTCTGAGAATTTTCTTGCCTTGTTTTAATTGTTTTGTTGGTGTTAAAGCATACCCTGTAGGACTGTCATAGTCCATATCTGTATTATCCCTGTTTCTGTGACTCTATTTGTAGTCAATATTATTGTTTCTGTTCTGCTTGTTAGGGTTGACTCTGACCAGGTTAAATCTGAGGCCTTGCACCCAGTGGGGCCCAGTCCCATTGGATGCAGCCGATCTGTCAGTGGACCCGGCTTGTTGGGTTGGGGCGTGACAACATGTCATTATAACTAATGCTCAGTAAGTTAATAATTATCCCAGTGAAAGAGTTGATGGTAAGTGAATGCATGATACAGTAGGCAGTTAATCTTGTCTTGCAGAAATTAGCTCTTCTTTAGTGATACGTACTTAAAAGAGAATACTTATAATTGAATGCTTGATCTTTAGTGATATTTAGAATGGCTCTCATGCCTTTTGTGAAATTTAGGACAGACTGAGATTGTCATGCCCTTCAATGGCATAGAAATTTTTAAAATTGACCTGTAATGGGCATGGACAATATTTCATAACTTTGCAAACATACAAGTAGATACTATATACATACATGTCTATCTATATGTATATGTATATGTGTATATATATATATAAGGTGAAGGACAGGAATAAAACTATAAACTCAGGCAATGCAATCCGATATATGTAATTAATAGTAAATCTAGATTTCTAAAAGAGATACAACCTCGTAATAGAGAATAATAATAGCTAACTATAATAACTGTGGGATGTAAGGATCATAAAGCAATTTTAGGGAAACATGTAATTATGAAGAAGAAATACAGAAAGGCTGCTACCTTTGAAAGAGTCATTCAAACCCTATTCAACCAAACAAAGTAAACCAAGGAATTGAAACTCAAATCAGGGACAGAGAAAATGTCCAAAGATTTCAATGGAGTCGACCAAAGAGAGAGAAATCAATTCCGAATCAAACATGGTTAGTTTACATTAATTTATTGATGTTTATATATGATCATATTAGAAACCCTAAAACTTAAAAAGGGTCTAAGATAACTCTACCTAGCTGCAAATAAAAATAACGATAAAAATAAGAAATTTCAGAGAGATTTCCTATTGAAGCAAACAACATTAGTGAATACACTCCAAAGCTAGTAGGATGAAATTAGTGCTTTTTCCTAGAACAAACTCTTAATTGTTTAGGATGATCCACTGTCTTGTCAAATCTTGTCTATGCATGAGAATATTAACATGTGATCGGCTATTGGCATTTTGGGGATGAAGTTTTCTTTCAAAGGAAAACAAAATTACGTATTTAAACTTTTGTTGAAGTTCCCAGCCCCTGCTGTTTGGGTAAAGTACCATTATTGATATTCATTTGTTAACAAAGATGATTATCTTAACTAGTATCCAGCTTTTTCCTATTTTGATTCATGAAACTTGTTTGAATTGCTAAAAAAACAGTGTGTTCTACATGAAATTATATATATATATATATGTTCATTTTTTTAAACCATGATACAATTCAAATGCCAGGTACCGGCAAATCTCAATTTTTGAAGTTTGCTGCCAAATTAAGCAATAGGTCTGTGATCACTACTGGGTTGGGGAGCACCAGTGCAGGTTTAACTGTCACTGCTGTTAAGGATGGAGGTAACATGTGATTATGTACACCCTACTTGAAATTTAAAAATACTTTACAAGTAAAAAGAATTATGACTTTTCCCTCTATATCTTTTTGTTGATGCATTTCCACTTCACTCATCATTATGGTTGTTTTTTCCCAACCCTTTTTCCCTCTGTGTGCCTCTTATATATATTTACTTGTCTTCTTATCCATGTATAACTTAACAATGGCAGGTGAATGGATGCTAGAGGCTGGGGCACTTGTTTTGGCTGATGGAGGACTTTGTTGCATAGATGAATTTGATAGGTTTGAAATACTTATTCAAGCCCATAAATTATCATGTCCATGAATTCTCCTACAGTTCCAGCTGTTTATCAAAATCTGATTGTTGCTTATTTTCTACTTTAGAGCTTCATGCAATAAAGAAGCTTTCAAAAGCAACAAGAACAAGAACAAAAACTATTAGTCCCAACTATTTGGGGTTTGCTACATGAAGCTTTCCCTTCCATGTTGTAGCCAAAATGATTAGATAAACCAAGAACAAATATATCATTACACAAAATTCTACTTAACACTTTTTAGGTCTACCTCTGTGGCGCTACCTCTTTTATGACCCTTACTTGAAGCGCTTCCGCCATCTTTATGGGGCATCTACTAGTCGTTTTATGACATGTTCATACTTTCTTAAAGGATTTTAATAGGTGCCATTCCTAATTCATTTCAGATAAACTCATTTTTTGATTGGGCTTTTTAATTAATGTATGACATCCATCTTAACATTCTCATGTCATCCATGTTCATCTTTTAAGAATGTTGTTTTTTAACCGCCTAACATTCTCACCCATACATCATAGATGGCCTAATAACATATCTATAAAACTTATTTTTTTAATCTAAGAAGTATTTTACGACCACATAAAACTCCAAAGACTTCCCTCTATTTTACCTATCTTGCTTTAATCCTATATCTGAGGTCATCTACAAGTTTCCCATCATCTTGAATGATAGAACCTAGGTACCAAATATTTCTTATGCTGCCAATCTCAATATTATCCATCTTAATTTCCTTTAGTTCTACTCAGTCTAATAATTGAAATGTAACTGAAATTACATTTCAACTACATTATTAATGCTAGCTTTTACTTTATTGCAATTGTATAGTTAGATTTTCTTAAAGAACACCGCTTGCCTAATGATTCTACGAAAGATTAGAAAAAGTCAAGAAAACAAAGAAGGTGTGAACCCTATATCTGCGAAAGCATTAGGATCTAATTGTTTTCTGCATTATGCAATTGGCACTATGATCATCAAAATGAGTCAATAGCCATTGCAATTGTAGAACCTTGGATGATTCTAGAGTAGGTACATCCAATGCCATGTAAGAACCTTCTTATGTTGGGAAAATGAAACTTTTGCTTTATGACACAATTGAGTACATAGAAATCTTCAAATCCCTGAATTTTGCTATTTGAGATCCTACAAGTACAATACAAATGAAATTATGAACCGGAAGTATCATACAAATGAAACTATGAGTTGCCAAGATATATGGTGAGAGTGAGATTTGACTTGACTTGTATCTATTGGCTACCGGACTGAAGATCTAAGGATTATTTTTAGCCGCTGGTTATATCAAGAACATTAGTTCCAAATGCCATCTTATGGAATTCTATAGATACCAACTTTTCAGAAGGCTGTGGGCACTCAATTGGTGATGCATATCAGGCATTGGCAACCTTAAGTCAGTTGAAGGCAACATTTCTTCAACCACATCATGGTTCTTGATATGATATTTAACGTCAATAAATCAATTGACATGCCAAAAAAATGTTATCAAAGCTATCTGATGCATTGGAATTATGCACTTTGAATAGTTCATAATTGTGAGATTCAAATGATCATTATTAATTTAATTTGCATAAATTTATATTCATTTCTTCATCATAGCAGTTTCTTTTCATGCTTACAACTCTCTAAATCATTGGTATGTTTAAATACAATTTTTGAAAGAATGATTAGACATTTAATTGATTCTTTTCTCATTTATATATAGATAAATGAAATTACTCTATTACTCTTCTAATGAGGTAAACTTAGGCAATTTGCCCATTTTTAATACTATGATAGGTATCATTCTTTTAGAATAGAATCTTCCATGGGCTTGATATGTTTATGTCAAAAACTCTTCGCATTTGGGTGCTCATTTGCTAGATAATAACCATATTTTGTTAAGCTAAAAATGTTGGACTTGTTCTTACTTTTTAGAGGGTAAGTGTGGCATTTTAGTTGAGAAGTGCTTCTTTAAGCTCCTAGTCTACTTATGTATTGACCTAAAAGTTTTTAATAACATTCATTTGCATGTGCAGCATGCGGGAACATGATAGGGCAACTATCCATGAAGCGATGGAGCAACAAACAATAAGTGTTGCTAAGGTACTGTGCAATTCTTGTTTGCTTGAGTATAGCATGCTATTTTATACTTGTGAAGTTCTTAGTTGAAGTATGTAGTTATTCTTTTCTGTGTTACACTATGAAGTTTTGCCTTGGATACACGCATGGCTAGGTGTGATTGCTCCTAAACACACAAATGGCTATTAAACTAGACAATATTGTTGGAACTATAATTTTGAACGGAAGGATACAAGCCAAATATAGCAATTGAAACTGAATAAAGAAGTGTATATCATTCAAGTTTTTTTGCCTTCCTTTATAGCTTAGTAGTAATTGTTTGAGATGCAATACATTCTGGACCAATTTATTGAATCACAATTTCTTGGCTCTTATGTTCACACTTGAATGCTAAATGAGTTTTTATTGTATTAGAGTCTGTCAGAAATGATTTTGTGTTGTTCTCTTAAAGAAGAGTTATATCTATATATATATATATATATATGCCTTTTACAAGAGTAAAATGAAAACCGAACAAGTGTCTATAAGATATTCTTATAATATGTTGATTCCTTAGAATATTCTCCAACATTAAATATACTTTCCAACACTCCCTCTCAAGCTAGTGAGTAGATATTATCTTTTTCCAACTTGGTAATGATAGTCTTGAAGGGCTGGATTATTCAAGCCTTTAGTCAGCACATCGGCAAGTTGTGAACTGGTAGGCACATACGATGTGCATATCAAGCCACTGTCTAGTTTTTCTTTAATGAAATGTCTATCAACTTCAATATGTTTTATACTATCATGTTGTATATGATTGTGTGCTATAATTATTGCTGACTTATTATCACAGTAGAGACGCATAGGTCCATCCCATTTGACCCTTAAATCTTCTAGAATCATTTTCAACCATAGTAATTCACATATTCCTTATTCCATGGCTTGAAATTCTGACTCTGCACTTGACCTCACTACCACATTCTGTTTTTTATTTCTCCATGTGACAAGATTACTTCCAAGAAAGATACAATAGCCTGTAGTAGATCTTTTGTCTACCATTGATCTGCATAATCTGCATCAGTATAGGCTTCTATAAGTAACTTGTCATTTTTTTGAACATGATTTTTCTTCCAGGTGTCCCTTTTAAGTAGTGTAACACCCTATATGCTGCTTGTAAGTGCATTTCATTAGGTTTGTGCATGAACTGGCTTATCACACTTACTGCATAGGCGATATCTGGCCGTGTGTGTGACAAGTATATCAATCTCCCAACCAATCTCTAATACATTTCTTTGTTTACTTCTATATCTTGTTCTGTTGTTCCCAATTTATGATTAGGGTCAATTGGAGTGCTGGCTGGTTTGCTTGCCAATTTACCTGTCTTTTTGCAGACTCATTAACATATTTTTGTTGTGAGATGAAGATTCCATATTTTGAGTGGGTAACTTTAATCTTCCTAATTCCTTGATCTCAAATTCCTTGGCTAGACATTGTTTCAACACTAGTTGTTCTTTCACATCAT
>NC_052476.1:2259101-2267745 GCF_009730915.1 Dioscorea cayenensis subsp. rotundata | reverse complement strand
GGAACTCTCACATGTCTTGGAACTCTCACATGTCTTGAAGTTGTCTCCTATCTAATCTAGTGCCTTGTCTTGTTTCTAGATTATTAAAAATATCCCTATCTATTCTCCATGTTTCCAGCTGTATGTTTCTTTAGTGACTTTATGCTAGATATATGTAAGAAAAGTTTGAGAAAATAAGTGAGGAAGCTCTTCTAGTCCTTGAGGAGTAATATTTTCCAGCAGTTGTTTGCTGCATTTTTCTTCCTTTCTCTAACAAAATCTGGTATCAGAGATCAGTTCCATGTCTTCTACGTCTGGTACTATGTTTTCTTACTCTCAAAGTCAAGTACCTATCTTTGAGGGAGAAAACTATGGGTACTGGGCTGATCAAATGCGTTTCTTCTTCATATCTCGTGATCTATGGGAGATTATTGAAGAAGGATTTGAAGAATCCACAGCAGCAAGCACAAGTTCAGAATCTTCCTCTCAAAGACAATCTCAAGACAAAGAAAATAAGAAGAAGAATGCTCTTGCTTTGAGCTATTTGCATCAAGGGGTCAGCAAATCAATTTATCCAAGACTATTTGGAATTTCCAGCGCAAAGACTGCATGGGAGAGGCTTCAAAAGGAGTTTCAAGGCAACAACAAAGTTGTCTCCATTAAATTACAATCCTTATGGAGAGACTTTGAAAATATTCACATGAAAGAGACCGAATCTGTAAGAGATTTCACCTCTAAAGTTGCTGAAATTGTGAATCAAATTCGGGCATATGGAGATACTTTGGAAGAAAAGAAGATAGTTCAGAAAATGCTTAGAAGCTTGCCTTCCAAATTTGATCATGCAGCTGCAGCCATAGAAGAGTCAAAGGATCTTTCCACTTTGACTATGTTCGATTTATGTGGTTCTTTGGAATCACATGAAGCTAGAATAAAGAAATCATCTTCCCAATCCTTGGAACATGCTTTTCAGTCCAAGGTGAATGTCTCTAGAGGTGAAAACCAACTGAAAAGAAACAATCATGGCCAGGACAGAGGTCAAACCAGCCAAGGAAGAGGCCGTGGGAGAGGACGCAGCCGTGGAAGGGACTTCCAATCACAACGGCAACATAATTCTGGTACTTATTGTATCATTTGCAAAAAAACAAATCATGCATCGGCAGATTGTTATCATAAATGCAAACAATGCAAAATTCCAAACCACTCCCAGAGAGATTGCTGGCACCAAAAAGGAGAAAGGCAAGAAGCCAATTTTACAAAAGAACATGAAAAAGAGCAAGTGTTCCTTACTTGTTTGAATGCTTCAACAAAAGAAGATAAAGTATGGTTTGTTGATAGTGGTTGTAGCAACCATATGACCGGGAATAAGGAGATATTTGTGGAGCTTGATGAGAGCATCAACAATCAAGTGATTTTAGGAGATGGAAAGGCTGAAAAGATTCAAGGAAAGGGTGTTGTTGCTATTAACACCAAAACAGGCCAGCAAAGGTACATTCATGATGTTTTATATGTGCCTAATCTTGCTCACAATTTGCTAAGTGTTGGCCAGCTGATTCAGAAAGGATATCAAGTCAATTTTGAAGGCAAGGAATGCAGAATTTTTGATACTAAAAGCAACTTTCTTATGGCCAAGGTGGAGATGACTACCAATAAAGTTTTTCCTCTTTCCTTATCATACTCTAAAGACATGGCATTGCAAGCTGAAGAGGATGAATCTAATTTGTGGCATTTGAGATATGGCCACTTGAATCAAAAAGGGCTGCATTTGCTACAACAAAAAGAAGATGGTGATTGGCCTACCGAAAAATTCAAAAAGTGTGATAAAAATTTGTGAAGGATGCATATATGGGAAGATGCATCATCTCCCTTTTCCAAAATCAGCATGGAGAGCCAAAGCTCCCTTAGAGCTCGTTCATGCGGATATCTTTGGTCCTACTAGGACCCCTTCTCTTGGAGGAAAAAGGTACTTCCTTTTATTTGTTGACGATTTTACCAGAATGATCTGGATTTATTTTTTGAATCAGAAATCAGATGCATTCAGTATCTTCTTGGAGTACAAGGCTCTTGTTGAAAAGGAAAGTGGCTTCCAAATCAAGTCTTTAAGAACTGATCGTGGTGGAGAATTCATATATCACCCATTTATGGAATTTTGCAGAAAAGAAGGGATTAAAAGGCAGCTAACTGTGAGTAGGAGTCCTCAACAAAACGGTGTTGCTGAGAGGAAAAACCGCACCATTGTTGAAATGGCTCGCAGTATGTTGAAAGGAAAAAATCTTCCAAACATTCTTTGGGCAGAAGCAGTTCATACTGCAGCCTATATCTTGAATCGCTCTCCCACAAAGGCGGTAAGAAGCAAGACTCCATATGAAGCATGGACTGGAAGAAAGCCACAGGTTAGTAACCTTAAAGTGTTTGGCTGTCCGGCATATTCTCTTAACAAATCTCCATCAAAGGATAAATTTGATGAGAAAGGAGAGAAGTTCTTATTTGTTGGTTACAGTGATGAATCAAAAGGTTATAGATTGATTAATCCTGTGAATAAGAAGTTGGTTGTTGCACGAGATGTTATATTTGATGAAATGGCAGTCTCAGAGTGGAAGGAAAGCTCTCCAAATGCAAGAAATATTTCTGATTTTGCTCCTGCCGAAAGTTCTAAAGCAAGACAGATTTGTCAATCACAAAATTCCAGTTCTTCTTCTAAAAGTTCAGAGTCAGACATCATAAATGTCAGTCCTGAACCTACAGAACCTGTTCTAAGAAGATCTACTCGTGATAAAAAACAACCGGACAGGTATGGTGACTTTACAAGCCATTATGCTGATGTTACTAATGAGTTTGCACTATTTTCATGTGAACCTCAGAAATATGAAGAGGCTGCAAAGGATGAAAGTTGGGTGAAAGCTATGGAGGAAGAGATAGTCATGATAGAGAAGAATCATACTTGGGAGCTTGTAGATCTTCCAAATGACAAAGATGTTATAGGGCTGAAATGGGTCTACAAGACCAAATTTAATGAAGAAGGAGGCATTCAAAAGTTGAAGGCCAGACTGGTGGCAAAGGGTTATTCACAACAGCCCGGGATTGATTTTAATGAGACATTTGCTCCAGTGGTACGAATGGAAACCATCAGAATTGTCCTAGCCATTGCAGCACAACTTGAATTACAAGTCTATCAGCTAGATGTAAAATCAGCATTTTTGAATGGAAAGCTTGAAGAGGAAGTGTATGTTGAGCAGCCTCAAGGCTTTGAAATCAAAGGAAAAGAAGAAAAGGTGTATCGGCTAAAAAAGGCATTGTATGGTTTGAAGCAAGCTCCAAGAGCATGGAACAGCCGCATCAATCATTACTTTCAAGAAAATGGATTTCAAAGAAGCCCTAATGAACCTTCTTTATATATAAAGAGGGATGGACAGAATTTCATCATAGTGTGCATTTATGTTGATGATCTTATCTACATGGGAACTAATTTGAAGTTAATTGCAGATTTTAAAAGCTCCATGATGACAGAATTTGAGATGACAGATCTGGGAATGATGAAATATTTCCTAGGGATTCAGGTGAAGCAACAGAAGGGAGAAATCTTTATATCTCAAGAAAAATATTTGGTTGATCTTCTGCAGAAATTTCATATGCAGAATTCCAAACCTATAGCTACACCTTTGGCTGTAAATGAGAAGCTGAAGATGGAAGATGGAGCTAAGAAGGTTGATGATGCGATGTTTAGAAGCTTGGTTGGTTCTCTGTTATATCTCACTCACACCAGACCTGATATCATGCAATCAGTTAACATGGTTTCCAGGTTTTCAAGTTCTCCAAGCACTTTACATTTTGCTGCAGCAAAAAGAATTTTAAGATACTTGAATGGAACCAGGAAACTTGGAATCAAATACATGAAGGAATCCAAAAGATCCTTAATTGGATTTTCAGATAGTGATTGGGGTGGATCTACAGATGATAGGAAGAGTACTTCAGCTTATATTTTCTGCATTGGATCAAATGTAATTGCTTGGAATTCAAAAAAACAGCAAACTGTTGCTCTTTCTTCAGCTGAAGCTGAATATTCAGCAGCTACTGAGGCTGCATGTGAAGCTGTATGGTTGAGAAGAATCCTTGAAGATCTTGGGCAGAAACAAGATGGTCCTACGGTGATTTATTGTGATAATATGTCAGCAATAGCAATGTCAAAGAATCCAGTTTTTCATGCCAGATCCAAGCACATTGAATTGAGAGTTCATTTTATCAGAGATTTAGTTCAGAAAGGAGAAATTCAGATGGAATTTCTAAGCACACATGAGCAGCCAGCAGACATGCTTACCAAAGCTATTACAGCAGAAAAATTTGAGAAGCATAAGAAGCAACTCCAACTCACAAATTAGGAGGGGAATTTGTGAAAGTAATTTGTGAGTTAGTGAAAGTTCTTGGAACTCTCACATGTCTTGAAGTTGTCTCCTATCTAATCTAGTGCCTTGTCTTGTTTCTAGATTATTAAAATATGCCTATCTATTCTCCATGTTTCCAGCTGCATGTTTCTTTAGTGACTTTATGCTAGATATATGTAAGAAAAGTTTGAGAAAATAAGTGAGGAAGCTCTTCTAGTCCTTGAGGAGTAATATTTTCCAGCAGTTGTTCGCTGCATTTTTCTTCCTTTCTCTAACAATCACCTGTCACGATAATATCATCAACATATACTAAGAGAGCTGAAACTCCTCCTGAGTCTGAGTGCTTGATAAGCAATGTATAGTCTCCTTGGCTTTGCTTGTATCCCATGCCTTGCATTACTGCTGCAAATCTTCCGAACCACGCTCTAGGTAATTGTTTGAGTCCGTAGAGTGCTTTCTTCAGTTTGCATACTTTGTTTGTACTTGATCTTTTCGTGAACCTTGGTGGGATTTCGATATAATCCTTTTCTTTTAATTCTCCATGTAGAAAGCCATTCTTTACATCAAATTGTTGTAGTTGCCAATTGAAGTGGGCAACTAGAGATAACAATACTCGCATTGTATTCATCTTAGCAATGGGTGCGAATGCCATTTGATAATCTATCCCATAGGTTTGGGTATAGCCCTCGGCCACTAGTCTTGCTTTGCACCATTCTATTGTTCTATCAGCTCGGTATTTTATAGTGAACACCCACTTGCATCATATAGGCTTCTTCACTTTTGGTAGGTCTACTACTTCCTATGTTCAATTTTTCTCCAATGCCTGCATTTCAACAATCATGGCATTTTTCATTTCTCAAAGAATAATGCCTCAGATAAGGGGATAGACTCACTATTTAGACTCGAGGAAATTTTTATAAGATTGCGAGCATCAATCATATGATACAAATTGTGAGATTGGATAAAAGGGGTATTTGGTACACTCTCTGACTTTTCTACAGACTGCAATAGGCATATCAATGTCAGATTGGATAGGATGATTTCTAATTCTTACCTCAGTCCCAGAACTTGTTTCTTATGCTTGAACTTGCTTTGACTCAGGATTTAGATTCTTCCTTCTTGAATACAACTAAGTAAATCTCTGGTCATGTATGTTTTTGTTGAGATTTATTATATGTTTATATATTTTCAGGTTTTTCAGGGGCCTATGGGCAAATAGGTAACTATGAAATAGTCCAGGGTTGTTTTTATAAGAGTGAGGTGTAAGGCTCTATATAAGCCCAAAAAATTTATCAATGAGGATGAACCAAATTAAAAACAATATGGTATCAGAGAGAAATCTAGCAAAACCCTAATAGTACCGCCGCCGCTACAGAACCACATGAGGGTGTTCCAGATCCAGCACGACATAGAGGCGGTGGTGCAAAGTGATAGATCTATTCAGGAGTACTCCATGGAACTGGAATAGCTGTGGCAAGATCTTGATCATTTCTCACCTATATCGAGCTGCAGTGATCCAGGGTGCAAGAGCAAAGAGTTCAATACAAAGATGAGGACTATGCAGTTCTTGGCTCATCTAAACCCGGCCTTTGATCAGAGGAGATCAGTCCTTCTAGCCCAAACAAAGATCCCTTCAGTGGATGAGGCTGTCTCTGCTATGATACGGGAGGAAAGTTGCATGAGGCTATACTCTGAGTCGAGTGGACTTCCAGGTGTTCGATCGGCTTTGGCTACCTTGAGCTCATGTATCACAGGTGCGTAGGGGGAGACCCGCATGTGCTACAACTGTGGAGAAGTGGGCCACCTGAGTAAAGCTTGTCCAAAGCCACCTAAGAAGAGAGAGACAGGTGGGCGAGGACATTCTGGAGGTCGCGGTCATGGTCGTGAACGTGGGGACCATAGAGGAGGCAGAGGTGGAGGTTACCGAGCACATTTGATGATAGATCCACAAGTAGAGTAGAAGTCAGTTCTTACTGAGGAGGAGCATGAGCTCTTTGAGATGCTAAAGAGGAAGCAGAGAATGGCAGAACATGGGGGAAAGAAGATCATGATAAATGAGATATCCACATCTGACTCTAGGGGTAATCTTTCTACTTTTGCTCATTCTGCCATAGGTACTGCATATGCTTTTGCCTCATTCTGCCACAGGTACTGCATATGCTTTTGCCTCTATATCTCCCACTAGATCACTAGAATGGGTCATAGATTCTGGTGCATCTCGACATGTGACAGGGGCATCTAGTGAGTTCACTTCTTTTACTCACTTGACCCCTCCAGAAAGCATCCAAACAGCGGATGGCACATCTCAGCCTGTGGTTGGTAAGGGTACAGTTAAATGTACCGATTTAGTGACCTTGTCCAATATATTGTATGCTCCTTCATTTCCAGTAAATCTATTATCTATCAGTGCTATTATCCTCCAACTAAATTTTATTGTTTCTTTTGATATTCCCAAGGTGAACTTCACAGAGAAGGGGACAGGTCGGAGACTTGGGACTGGCACGTGGCATAGAGGATTGTGGTACATGGACAGAGAGGGGATGGATTCAGCGTTGAGATCTTTGGTAGAGGGGGCAGGAGTAGGAGTGTCTGGGATGACTGTAAAGGTGTTTCTACTGCATCATCGGCGTATGGGACACATTTCATTGTTTGTTTTGAGTCGGTTGTACCCTTCATTGTATGAAAGGGCAAATAAAGAAAAGTTAGTTTGTGATGCTTGTGAGTTTGGAAAACATACCAGAAGCTCTTATCATAGCTCTGGGAATAAGAGTTCTAGGGTTTTTAATCTTATTCACTCTGATGTGTGGAGGCCTTGTCTGGCAAATACAATTAATGGTTATAGATATTTTGTGACTTTTATTGATTGTTTTTCTTGTGTTACTTGGTTGTATTTGATGAAAAATAAGAATGATGTACTTGCTTGTTTCAAAGACTTTCACAAGGTAATATAAACTCAATATAGCGCCGTGGTTAAGGTATTGAGATCCGATAATGGAACAGAGTACACTAACAAGGCATTTGGGGAGTACTTGTCTACACAGGGGATACATCATCAGACTACTTGTCCATATACACTGGCACAGAATGGGGTAGCAGAACGGAAGAACAAACACCTTCTAGAGGTAGCCCGGTGTATGATGATATCGATGAATGTCCCAAATTATCTATGGGGGCACGCGGTCTTGACAGCTGCTCAGCTGATCAACAGGATGCCCTCGAGAATATTGGATTGGAAGTCTCTCTGTGAGATGTTGAAGGGTGATAATGGAGGACTTTTTTTCTTGAAAGAGTTTGGATGTGTGTGTTTTGTGAGAGACAACAGACCAACAGTGGGGAAGTTAGATCCTAGAGCAATCAAATGTGTTTCGTAGGCTACTCAACCACTCAAAAAGGATATGTGTGTTGGAGCCCAGGAGAAAGATGATTGTTTGTAAGTATGGATGTGACTTTTCGCGAGCCTGAGCCATACCACCTCTTGAGAGTAACCTCACCCTTTGGTGACTCGTTAGATAGTGGAGAAATAAGGCGAGAGGGGGAGAAAAGTAAGGGAGAAAAGCTGATTCAGTTAGAGATGGGATCGGGTCCTGTTTTGAGGGAAGAATCGACTGAGGATGAGCTAGAAGAAGAGGTCTGAAATAGAGGTGGCGGGGAGAAGAAAGAAGAAAAAAAAGCAGCTCATGGGGAGCTAAGAGTGTACCAAAGGAGGAGAAAGGTGAATGTATCTATGTCTACAGTACCACTCGTGCCAAGTTCCTTGTTTCAGCCTTCTCCAACTCCTGAGACACCTACATCATCCACCACAAACCTAGGTGATATGATTCCTCTCCCGTGACATTAAGGAGGATTTCTCGCAGCAATGCGGGAAATCCTCCTGATCGTTTTGGGTTTCCACATAATATTAGCCAGTCTGTTCAATACTCTAATCTATCATCCACATATGGAGCATTCATTGCATCTTTGGACATTGCCTCTATATCCAAGTGTTGGCGTGTAGCAAAAGGAGGACCCAAAGTGGAAGGCGACTATGCAGGAAGAACTAAGGGCTCTTGACAAAAATCGCACATGGGAGTTAGCTCGAGGAGCGGAGGGAATGGTTCTCTCTCAAAGGAAGTATACAATTGATCTTCTCGCGGAGACATGTATGTTGGGGTGTAAACCTGCAGTTACACCGATCGACCAAGGATTCAAGCTGAGCACAGAGACTGGAGAATCAGTTGATCGCGAGAGATACCAGAGATTGGTAGGCAAGTTGATCTATCTGAGTCACACGCGTTTTGATCTCTTTGCAG
>NC_052476.1:2165951-2258101 GCF_009730915.1 Dioscorea cayenensis subsp. rotundata | reverse complement strand
TATGTTTAATTGTCGGTCCTTAAAATTATGTACTTTATGCCTTTTTAGTCCTTCTAATACTTTTTAAAGTACGATTAAGTCGTCGTATTTGGGTCGAGTTGGGTCGGGTTTCTAGTCCGCGGCGATATTTTTAGAAAGTACAATTAAGTGCATTTCCCGATTTACGCTTTCCATCTCATGAGGCCAGGCCCAGGGGGCTAGCGAGGCTTGACCCCCTCGACCATCGGTGGTCTTCTTTGAGTGTGGGAAGACCCCAAAGACCCGGCCCCGCCCATGGAGGGTGGCGGCCCATGGTGGCTAGAGCAACCCGAAACCTCGTTCTTGGCCCGTGGCGAGCTTTTCTTAGCGGCACCAATTGATGGAAGATGACCAGCAATGAGCTTTGGAGACTTGAAGCTTTGGAGTTTGGATGAGCATGAGGTCCATGATAGAGGTGCAAGCGCAGGCCGTGCAGGCTTAGCAGACGGCCAGACGAGGTGGGCCGCTCGCACAGCGACCCCATCTGACGTGCAGGCCGGTGGCCGCGCCCACTCTCAGCGTAGCTGCCCAGCACTTTGAGTGGCCCAGCGGCCAGCGATCAGGTGGGCCCATGCGCTTTGAGCCCGGCCAGAGCCGCGGCCCACTAGCTGGCAGATTTGCAGGCCGGCCCGCTGCAGGCGATTTTTTATTTTTGTATTTGTTTCCCCAACTAATTTAAATATTGGAAAATGACATTTGTAGCCCCTTTAACCCGTATTGATGAAGAAATAGATTAATCAAATGAAGTTTGAAGTTTGTAATTTTCTAAATTGTTTTCGAAGTTTGTAATTTTCTAAATTGTTTCGAAGTTTGTAATTTTCTAAGTTGTCCTCATAGTTTTTAAATAAATGGCAATTTTTTTCCTATATCTATTTGTAATTTATTTTTAGTTTATCTCTATTTTTTCTATGTAATTTTATTTTCTAATATTATGTTAAATTTAAAAAAGTTTATCTTTTTTGTATTCATGTAAATTAAAATTTTTTGCATATTTTTTAATTATTTTTTCTATAGTCTTTATGTGTTGTATATTTTTTACAATCAAGAAACTTATATTTTATGATATTTAGATTTTTAAAAATTCCATATTTTTAGTATTTTTAAAAGTATTTTTACAATTTTTACTAATATTTTTAAAAAGAATTTAAATAATTTAATATTAAAAAATAGCCGTGCGCAGGGTGGGCTGACCCTCCATGAGTGGGCCGTGCCGGCCTGCATCGGTTGCTAAAGTCAGGGCTGGGCTGGCCCGAGCACGTCATAGGGTGCTCGGGCCACAGCCGCTCTCGAGCCGTACCGTCTTAAGACGGCCCATCTTGCACCTCTAGTCCATGAGGAATGAGGATGAAGATGACCAGGAGCTCACGAATAGGCAGGCTGAAGGTTGGATGATGAAAACAATGAAAAGTGAGTGGCTTGGCATGTGGAGTGGGCCCACAAGGCCATAACATTAATTAATATAGGGTCATTTATCAACTTCAGCCCCTTTTTGTTCAAATTTTTCATTAATAATTTTTATTGGAAAAAAAAAAGCTAGTGTACTTGGAAGGTGGGGCCTGGGCAGCCTGGGCTTGTGTTTGTGTAACTTGGCTTTTTATTATTACATACTTACATTAGTATTATTTTTATTATTGGCATGACATGAGAATGAATTATGAATGCATTACTCCTTGAAATGAGAATGAATCGTATAAAAATTCATGGGTGAAAAATAGAACATAAATGTTAAAACTTCATTTTTATAAATATGCCCATGATGTGTTTGATTAAAATGCCTCAATGAGTTAAAAATGTTGAGAATATCAAATTTTTAATATATATCATAATGTATATATCATATATGTATAATTAAATAATGTTTAGTGTTAAATCTATATAGCAAAATGTATAATAAGATAGACTTCAATAAGACTAGTTATACACTTATACCAATTGCCAAAGGTTTCATATTCATTGACACATAACAAAATAGATTCAATAACAATTTAGATGCATGAATGTTAGCATTACCATGTTCAAACAATTTTTGTGTTTGATTCTTCTAAATTTCTAATGATGTTAGTTGTGTCATGATTAACGCTTTTTGCTTGTTATTTTTCATAGTCTATAATTAAAGTTTTTACTTATTTTTTTATAGATCATGGATAAATTTTTGATCAAACGACAAGAGTGAAGAGTCATCAAATACTCCTAAAAGTACCATTGGACTCTAAATCAAGCGAGGAGAACATTAATACAAATTTTAATTTCAACGACATTGTTAGCTGACCCGGATTACGAAAACCAATTGAAGACTTTGATATTGAGATTAGAGATCAAGTTAGAAGAGAGTATTTGACTAGTAGGCCCATGTCAACCAATCGCCACAATTATCCACAAAGAGATTATGGCAAACAAAAGAGAAGTTTTCAAGATGCTTGGTTTAAACAACATCCATGGTTGGAGTATAGTATGACAAAAGATGCGGCTTTTTGTTTTTGGTGTTATCTTTTTCAAGCAAAGTAGAGGAAAGCCGAATGGGAGAAGATGCATTCCACTAAAAATGGGATTCAATAATTGGAAAAAAGCATTGGAAAAATTCGTAGAACATATTGGTGCTATAAATAGCATGCATAATGATGCGAGAGTAAAAATTTCAGGGTTCCAAACTCAAAAGACAAAGTGTGTCACACTTGTTGGCTACACATTCACATGAGATGGAGTTGCAGATATCGTGATTCATTGGACTGGCAATTTTAGATGTGACTCGTTTTCTCTTGAGCAAGGTTTACCTTTCCATGGAAATGATGAGTCCTCAAATTCACTAAACAAAGGCAATTTTCTTGAGTTGCTTGAATGGTATAGCCTACGAAATGAAGAAGTTTGGAAGACAATCAATCAAAATGCCCCTGGAAACAATCAATTGACTTCCCCAAAAATTCAAAAGGAGTTGGCAAATGCTTGTGCAACGGAGATTACACGTGTTATTGTTGATGATATTGGGGATAAATTTTTTTCTCTTATGATTGATGAAGCCCGAGATGCTTCAATAAAAGCAACAAATGGGGAGTTGTTTTACGATATGTGAATAAGAATGGACATGTGATGAGAGCGATTCCTTGCATTGGTTCATGTGCCCGATACCTCTGCAATTTCTTTAAAAATGCCATTGATTGTTTATTTGCTAAACATAAGTTGTCTCTTTCGAGGTTGAGAGGGCAAGGATATGATGGGGCTTCAAATATGCGAGGTGAATTCAATGGTTTGAAAGCACTTTTTTTAAAAGAAAATTCATATGCAAGATATGTACATTGTTTTGCTCACCAACTACAATTAGTGGCACTACAAGGAAATGTATTTTTAGTGATAATGAAAATTGTCAGTACAAGTAGTATTTTTAGTCACTTTTATTAATAGTGACCAAACTTTAAAGTTGTCACATCCCGTCACAAATACCTCCGTCACTAATGTAGTAGTGACTACTTTAAAGAAATGGCCACAACTACTTAACACTTTTGTGATAAAATTTTTGACATTAAAAACTTTACAATTTGTGATAAAAAAAATATATGGTCACAATAAGTTTGCTTATTTGTGACAATATTATTGACACAATAAATACTAAATAGTGACAAATAAAGTTGTAACAATACACCACTTTTGTGTCAACTTTGTTGACTCTAAAACAAATAAAAATAGTGACAAATTTTTCATCACTAGTGGTATACCTATTATGACAATTTTGTCATCACCAAAATACTAAATAGTGACAAAGAAAGTTGTAACAATATTTTTTTGTAGCAACATCATCGTCACTAATTTAATTGATAATAGTGACAATTTTTAATGTCATTGGTGCTATAACCACTAGTGACAATTATGTCAAAAACTAAAAAAGTACTAAATTTTTGACAAATAAAGTTGTAAATCAATAGCTTTGTAAGTTTTCATTCACGCTTATATTTATATTAGTGACAGTAAATATAAGAAAAATTAGTCACTGGTGTGTTTATTATCATCATCATAAAATTATCAATGTTGTCATAAATAACATTTGTTGCATCAATTTGAATATCGTAAGAGAATTATGTCACAATAAATAAAACTACAAAAATGTGAAATATGCATTTTAAATAAATACAATTAGAATGTATAATATATAAAACCAAAATAATAAAAACTATAATAATCCGAAACTACTCTCCCAAGTTAATTTCGAGATGAAGTCCTTTGCTATGAAATTGTGTCCTACAAAGCAAAGTAAAAATAAAATCAATCAATTTAGTACTAATATTTCATAATAATATAACGATAACGATATGAAGTGCTACTAGCAATTCAAGACTATAAATTTCTACCCACCTCACTAGTTGATGCACTTGATATTGTAGCATTTGATGGATCTCCAATTGGGGTGAATGCATGGATTACTTTAGTATTTGTCAAATGTGCAAAAACAGCTGAAATTTGCTTCATTTCCATGGCTTGCTTCTCAATGGCGGCGCGTTGACCTTGAATCTCCTCATCTTGTTTTTTTGTGATTTCTGTAAGTCTCGCAACTTCATTGCTTAAATCAATTGCATGTTTCTTTGCAGCTTCAGCTTCTGCTAAAATTTGACTCTTTTCTTGAGACTTAAATGTTATCCCTTTAATCCCTAAACCACGTGAATAGCTTGACTTTCTTTTTAGAACAAGTCCAAAATGTTCAACAACTGGTAACGATGAAGATAAAATAGTTTCTTTATTTTTGTCTCCTTCTTCTTGAAGCTTATTCTGCATATTTAGGGAAAATCTAAAAATGTTATAAAGTAATTTTAAACATTTCACTATAAAAATATCAAGTTTAATTACAACTTCAATACCATAATTTCTTCTCCATTTGGAATACACCAAGTTCCATCAGGCTTTTGTCGTGATACCTTCCACACTCTAACAGCATCTGGCCATTCATTGGAATCTTTATCTTTCTAAAAAAAAGATAAATTAAAATAATAACTAATTGAACTTAAGTTTTACAAATTACACATTTAAGCAATTAAAATTTTACTTTACCATCTCATATGCAATCTGCACAATTGACTTTGTGCCACTAACTGATTTCATCTCTTGGTTTCCCCTATTAGTTGTGTTTCTTCTACTTTGCTTCTATGTATCAACAAAAAATTAATTTCTAATAAGAAATCAACAAGCAAAATAAGTTAAAGTACTAAGCTAATATTTTAAAATTACCTTAAAATTTTGTGTCTCTCACTTATTGTCAATCAACCATCGCCAATCATCTTCTTCCACATCCTTTGGACAATGTTTACTCTTGATATAGCTTTGGTGCAAATGATACTGCCTATTTTTGTATTGTGCTTGCACTTGTTTCATCACATAAGGCTGCACTTCATTTGAGAAATTGAATTTATCTTGAAATTTGTATTAAAAAATATAGTTTTAATTTTTTCCTAAAAGCTAAAATAGTTCCAATAATCAATTTTAAGCAAAAAACTTTAATTTGTAAATTCAGATATCATTTCATCAAGTGGAAAGGATGTAAAACCAACCATGTTAATAATTATATCTATAAATCATTTACGTGCCCCACACTTATAATTGTTGGCATACTTACTAACAAATAGGTTTCAATAAAATTAGGTTTCCAAACAACGTATGGTTCAAACTCTTCAAAAGCAAATTATCCTATCTATTTTGGTATTACCTACGCTTTATTTCCAAACAAATATGTGAGTAAATACTATATCTATAAAGTAGCATTTGTTTAATGCTAAATTGGTTGAAAATTACTAAGATGACTCTAATTCTTTTCCCCCAACAAGAAACCTTAAATAAGGAAGAGTTTTTAATAGCTAACTAAGTGTATCATATTAAAATAGTAGGATATGGGTGTCAAGTATCAAAAAATAATTCTACATTCTAACTTTGAAATTTGTACAATAAATATTTAATCTTACCTTTAAAAATATCCACATTGCCTTCATATCATGTTTTGGAATCTCTTTCCAACTGGGGACATAGGAAGTGCAGTCGGAGGGGGCGAGGCCTTAGATGGAGCCTCTAGAGACATTGGAGAAGAGGATGGAGAAGTTGGCAGTGGTGGCGATGAAGTCAGGAAGGAGGAGGGCAAGGTTGGAGAGGAGTTGGCAGTTGAACAGAAAGGCATTTCCAATCTACAACAAAACAAAATCTACATTTTTTTAATATATTCAGATTAAGCTCAAAATAAGTCAAGGTTCAAGAATGTCATACAATTCAAAACCCCCATACTTAGCTTGTCTTTAGAGAACCAGTCTAAAATATCCCTGCAGTCAATGGAAATGAAAAGATGATACGTGGGAGGGTCGAGAATTTGACCCTACAAGCAAGCGGCAAGACACTGCGGAAGTCATGGTCCATGTACTAGAAAAACAAGGTAGAGAGTGGGGGAAACATGAGAGATTACAAGCCCTCAAGGCGGACCACGTTAGGGTGGTCAAGCCTACAGAGCACGGTAATCTCTCTTACCATGAATCGCAAGCTTCCGATCGCAAGATATCAAACCTCACCTTCTTCAATGGCACCACTCGCCTCGCTCACCAAGTCCCGAGCTTTGTACACGTTGCTATACTGCTCTCGAACCGATCTAAACACCATATTCATAACCATTAATATATACCATTTGAGTTCATACTTCTTTCTATTAGAGAAATAGTGATGGATTTGAGGATTAGCTAACCTTCTTGAGCTTTTGGAAAGAATCAACATGGCGGGGGACGTGGCCGGTGATGGATTCGTCTGCGAAGGCCTAAAGCCATGCAGGCCAGCAGACGATTTCCTTCGGAGACCTAGGGATTGGCACCATTGTGATGATGGTCTCATCACTACTGTTGGATTTCTCCAGAGCTCCAACTTCGGCCTCGCCAGCAGCTTGCTTATCGAGGACGCAGCCATTCCTCATGGGAAATGCTTTCAACACTGAGAAACTAATTCGAATGTGAGAAAAAACCGGAGAACGAAAACAGAGAACGTTTTGCAACCACTTGTGACTTTCCCTCCTTCCCTCATTCTCTGGTATTGATTCCATCCCTTCTTCATTGTCAGCAAGTTCTTCAGCCCTAATTCCTCTCCAATCTTCAAAGAACCCTAGAGAGAGACAAAACAAATTGAAGCCCCAATTTTTTTTTTCTCTACACGTAACGAAGGAGACAACATCTATGGTTTTCTTGGTGGGAATCAGATTGAAAATCCACAATTGTAGATTGCCTCGAGATTTGGTTGCTTTTAATGCTTTTATGCCTTGTTTGTTGGGATATGTATATTTAATATATGATAATATATCTCAAGGATATGATTAATTGCTATGTAGCAATTAATTACTCGTTAAATCTTGTATTATTGATCTCATGTTTGCAGTTTTTTCTTTAAAAGAAATGTAACAATCAAGAAAATTGGTACATTTAATTGTTAAATATATAATAGAGAAAAATTTCCTAAATATCCATATTAAAACTAGATAATTACTCATATTTTTCTTGAATCCCTAAAGGTTTTTTTATATATACTAGAATGGGAGCTGGTGCTTATGGTACAGGATGCAAATTGTTCAAAAGAAAATTAAAAAAATAAAATTGATTAAAAAATAAAAAAAATAACCAAACACTAATAATTTATATATATAGTAACAAAAACTTTTAAATATATATTGTATATATTAAAAATACAATAGTTATATACCAAATATAATATTATATATACTAAATATATAGCATGCCGCTTTTAAAAAACCCTTTAAAAAGTCAAAAACAAAAAAACAAAAAAAAAACTAATGGTATATTATTATTCACAAACAAACACCCCACTATATATATATATATATATAATATTTTAAAAACTCTAAAAACTTTTAATAAATAAACAAATACCAATATATATATAGGGGACCTACCCAAACACTCTTCTCTTTTTCTTTCACTCAATATCTCTTATTTTCAGTTTCTCTCACTTATTTTTAGTTTTTTGTGAACGACTATTGACGTCTGCGGAGAACAATTTCTCATATTATTGAGATTATGACTAAGAAAAAAGTTATACACAAACCGATAACCCCAATATATATGTGTATACCATTTAAGAAATACTAAGGAAACTATGACAATATAACTAAATACATATTTTATAATATAATAAATAAATTATATTATAATTGATTGATAATATTTTACTATATATTAAATAATATATATAACAATTATATTATTATATAATATATATAGTATGTATACTATTCATAGTTTAATATAATAATGTAAAGTATAAATTGATATATACATACTGAATAGATAATGAATACTATTAATATAGCATAAACAAATTTATAACGAATATCACCATATATTATTTAAACCATATGGTTGTTTTATATTATATTATATATTATTACTATATATGATGAATATATTATGCATATTATATATAATATAGCATATTGTGAGACTTAGGGAAAAATAAAGAGTTTTTAATTTTGTGGAGTGGGACCCACATAAAAAAAATAAGACCAATCACAACAAAGCAAATGGCAACAGGAAATTAAGATACTGTTAAATAAGATTAATATTACGTACAATCTTATGCTTTTATGATGGTTAATATTTAGATACAAAATAAATTAATAGTCACCATATTACATATAAACCCCTCCTGATTAAATAATTATACAAAACTCATTAGTAACATCCAAGAAAACTTATTGATAAATTGAAACTGTCTATTAACGTTGCATTAATTCGCCATTAAACTTGTAAAGACATAATGTAATTCTGAGTTTGAGATATTAGTTAATTATTTTTTCCGGATTTTTAAAATAAGTTGAGACTATGGAACCTTGAGCAAACTTTATAGTGAAGGAGATGTTCATCACAAAAAAAAAACATAAATAATAAAATTTGCAATAATATGTATGTAATAGGTTGAATGAAGTTATAAATTGTGACAATTTTTAGTAATCACTAAATTATTGAATTTTTTTGTGACAAAAGCATTGTCATAAAAAAATAAATGTCGAGTGACAACAATATGTCTTGTCACAATTACATATTATTCTCAAAAAGAAAAAAATTTGAAACCAAATCTCATATGCTTTTAATGACGAGCATTGGACAAAAATTTTTTTTTGACACTATAAATATATTAAAAGTGACGACTTAATTGTGACATAAGCTAAATTGTCACAGTTATCTTTATAGTAGTGATGAAATCATAATTTATCACAATCAATTTAAACAATAGTGTCAGTTAACTTTTTGATACAAAAAACCTAATATTTATCAAATAGACACAAAAAAAAGTTGTCACTAAAAGTCTTAACTCTTGTAGTGTGGTTGTTGCCGTTGCTAAAGAGAATCGAATTGTGAGTGATTTTTTCCAATGTGTTAATATGATTGTTAATGCCACCGGAGCATCATGTAAAAGGAGAGATCAACTTCGGCAACATCATCATGATAGATTGGTTGAGCAATTGGAGAAAGTGGAGATAGTCAGTGGTAAAGAAAAAAAATCAAGAATCCAGTTTAGCACGACCAGGGGATACTCGTTGGGGATCGCATTACACTACAATTCTCCGGTTAATTTCTATGTGGACCTCAATTTTAGAAGTACTCCAAAATGTGCATGATGATGGGGCTTCTACTAATAATAGAGGTATAGTGGCAAGTTTGATTGACAAAAATGGAGAATTACCAGGTTTGTATTTGATGATGTACTTGATGAGGCGTTTATTGGGGATGACAAATGAGTTGTCACTTGCTTTACAACAAAAGGACCAAAATATTGTTCAAGCTATGCGATTGATTGAAGCGGTGAAAGCTCGTCTTCAACACTTTAGGGAGACAGGATGGGAGGATTTTTTGGGAGAAGTTACTTCTTTTTGTAAGGAGAACTCAATCAATGTGCCTAATATGGAGGATAATATGCCAATTCATGGTCGTTCTAGGCGGGAAGGACAATTCATTACTCATTTTCACCATTATCGTGTAGAGATTTTTTGTGAGGTAATTAATTTTTTGTATTTATTATAGTTTTATAAATCTCATTAATGTATTCTTTTTATTAATCTCTATTTTATTTTAATGTTAGGTTATTGATTTGATTTCTCAAGAAATGCTCAACCGCTTTCCTGAAGCTAGCACGGAGTTACTTCTTTTGGTATCATGCCTTGATCCTAGAGACTCATTTTCTAAATTCAACATCCATAAGCTACTCCGTCTTGCAGAGATGTATCCTGAAGACTTCTCAGTGACTGAACGTATGATGCTTGAGGATCAACTTGCTACTTTCATTTATGATGTGCGACATGATGATGATTTTGCAAATGTCGGGGACTTGGGAGGTTTTACTATAAAGATGATTGATACTGGCAAATGTACTATTTTTCCACTCGTTTATCGTCTTATTGAGTTGCCATTGGTTTTACCAGTTGCGACAACTAATGTTGAGAGGGCATTTTTAGCGATGAATATAGTGAAAACTGACTTGCGCAACAAAATGGGAGACGAGTGGATGAACGATAGCATGATTGTCTATATTGAGAAAGAGGTTTTTGCAACTATTGACAATGAGGCGATTTTACAATGTTTTCAAAAAATGCAAACTCGCCGTATTCAGTTACCTCCTTTGAGTAGCATGCGTCTCACAGATGGCAGTTCTAGCTCTAGTGTGCATAGATAAATGTTTTTATGTTTTTTTGTGAATGTTTTAATTAAATGTCGCTTTCCTGAAGCTAGCACGGAGTTACTTCTTTTGGTATCATGCCTTGATCTTAGAGACTCATTTTCTAAATTCAACATCCATAAGCTACTCCGTCTTGCGAGAGATGTATCCCGAAGACTTCTCGAGTGATCGAGCGTATGATGCTTGAGGATCAACTTGCTACTTTCATTTATGATGTGCGACATGATGATGATTTTGCAAAATGTCGGGGACTTGGGAGGTTTTTACTATAAAGATGATTGATCTTGGCAAATGTACTATTTTTCACTCGTTTATCGTCTTATTGAGTTGCCATTGGTTTTACCGAGTCATGACAACCAATGTTGAGAGGGCATTTTTAGTGACTGAATATAGTGAAAGCCCGACTTGCAGACAAAATGGGAGGCAGTGGATGAGCGATAGCGATGATTGTCTATATTGAGAAAGAGGTTTTTGCAACTATTGACAATGAGGCGATTTTACAATGTTTTCAAAAAATGCAAACTCGCCGTATTCAGCTACCTCCTTTTCGAGTAGTACGTGCCCTCACTGGATGGCGATTCAGCTTCTAGTGATGCAGTAGATAAATGTTTTTATGTTTTTTTGTGAATGTTTTAATTAAATGTCACAATATCGCACTATTTTGTATTGATTAATACAATTGTTATGTTGACTGAAATATATTTTTTGACATTATGACTTCAGCCCCCCCATCACTAAGTCATGGTTCCGTCCCTGTACACCGCGGACTAGAATGACCCAACTTAACTAAATATAAAGACTTAATCATGATCTAAAAAAATATCATGAGGACTAAAAAGGCAGAAAGTACACAATTACAGGACCTGTAAAATAATTAAATCTTTAATTTATGTATTACTTTTTTTTAATGTAATTTAAAAATATATATATTTATTGAAAATTTAATCACGCATAATATCACTGAGTTTCTCTCGCTTTTTTAAGACTGAGATCGCGAGAGAGAGAGAGAGAGAAAAGGAAAGAGCCAAAGCAAAGCATGGACGAGGAGGAGCACGAGGTCTATGGCGGCGAGATCCCCGACGAGGGCGAGATGGAAGGCTATATGGATCCTCAGGGCGCCGACGTTGACATGGCCCGCGCCGACGATGACTCCGTCAAGGTCCCCCTCCTCTTCTCCCCCCAAAACCCTTTCTTCAAACCCTAACCCTAATCCTAACCCTAATGATTCGCTGTGTGGCTTTGTAGATGCAGGAGTTGGATGAGATGAAGAAGCGGCTCAAGGAAATGGAAGAAGAGGCTGCCGCGCTGCGCGAAATGCAGGCTAAGGTCGAGAAGGAGATGGGATCCGTCCAGGGTTTGTCTCGCTTGTCTTTCCCTCTTTTTTTCTTCCTTTTTGATGCATATCTCGTAATTTTTTTTTTGAAAGATTGTTTTTGTCTGGGATTATTCTTGTTATTGAAAATTTTAAATTTTTTTTTCTTGGTGATTCTGTCATTTTTGATGGATACTCCTTGTTGTGCTAGTTAATTAAAGGATTCATTGATTGTGTGTATGAGAAATTCATGCTGGTTGTGCTCTTTTCCAGGTTCTTTTATGAAAAATTTTGAGGGTTTTTGTATTAGATTCTTTTCTTTATCGAGTATGCTTTGTTTCGTGATTAAATTTAGCTATAGTTGCACCTAGTTTGTATTGTATGATTTCAAGCTAGTTAAACCAAAATAAGTATGGAATATATCAGTGGCTGATGAATTAAGAATCTCTAAAAACCTGTTACGTTCATAATGGACTTTTGTTTACTAACCTATGTTTCATTCTACAAAAGCCATGCCATGTTTTATTGCTTGAAGGAATGCAGCTGGCCAGAAATAAACAATGGCAAAGGTCTTTCTATGTTATTAGCAAATTTTTTGGGGATTTGTGTGGCTATTTTTTGTGTCATTAACTGCACGGTTGATCATTGGTGTCACTTCCAGCCTGTGCGCAAAGATAGTCCTGGGTGAATAATAACTACCTATTGCTTAAAAGGTGACACTCATGCTGAGATGGTCATTTCAGGCTGTACTGGAGTAAATAGTTTGGCTGGTGCAGTGTTGTCAAGGTGCGCTCCTAGATGCGCCTAGGCGTTAAGGTGCAGCATTTTCCGTGATAGGCGCCTTGAGCTTGTCCAGGCGAGGCGTTTTCAAAGAGGAACACCTTTTTTTGCGCCTTAGAAAGCCTTTTGCGCCTTGAAAAAAATTTGCGCCTTGAAAAAGCTAAAAAAGCGATGGTTGATTATTTATTTTTTATATTTTTTAAATTAGTTTTTAGGGTAAAAATAAAATAAAGACATATATTTAATGTTGTTTTAGTAAATAGTAAACTTTTAGAAAATGGTGCCAGTCAACCACCCATATTTAATTAGGTCTTTTGAATATCATCCATTAGATGGATGATTAGGAGTTAGAACTTAGAACTAATTGGATATTTAATCTTGAAGCATTTTTTTTTTTTTGGTTTATATATAATATAATATAAATAATACTATTTATATATTTATATGCATCATACTTCACCCTAGTTTGTGCCTTGTCGTATTGGAAGGAATGGCTTGGTTGTTGAGTGCTAGCAGGTGTTGATGGTGGGAGAATGTGATTTGCTAAGGCTAACTAATAGGCGAGGGAGTAATGAAAAGAATATTAGAGAAAAGGGTTATAATGATTGACGGCAATGCTCATCAAGAGGAATACATGATTGTTAGTTGAGACTAGGAATTGGCTAAATTTGTCACCACATTTTGGAGGAAATGGAGGGTTCTAACTTTTTTTAGGTAGATTAGGGCCATGGGAATGCACATTGTGTTGTGGCTTACTCTTTTACATTTTTGTCTAAAGAAAAGTAAGGAATAGGACGATTGTTGCTTTAACAATGAGACTTTATTTTTCTTGATATTTATATTCTCAACCAATGACATGATTTTCACTTGGATTTGAGTATCTGGTATTCTACAATTTACTATCCTTAGACTCCCTTAGCTAATCAGTTCATCTCCTCCGGTCCAATTTGTTTAACCTAACCATGCAACTTAAATTAATTTTGTTTAAAGTAAATTTTATCTGCGGGACATCTGCTTATGTTTATTTTTGTAATACAAATTTTAAGACATTTTCTTACTAGACGTTTTGAAGCTTTTCCCTCATGCTTTTCTTTCTGTTATGCTAATTCAACTTGTGCTGTATGCATAGACCCGGCTAATGCTGCTGCCTCTCAAGCAAATAAGGAGGAGGTTGATTCTCGTTCGGTCTTTGTTGGCAATGTAAGTTTTCACCATTCTTTTTTTCCCCTATTAAAGAACATCCTGGACATGCTAGGACTGGTATGAAATGCTGATTAAGTTATGCTTGTCTCTTTATTTTTCTAAATGGTTATCTCATCCTGTAAGCTGAATGATTATGAAGGTCATAATTTCTAAAGGACCATGTTGGTATGTTTTATTGTTTAACCTTATATTATTAACATTGTCAGTCCTTAAACTTAATATTCAGTATTTTCCTCATTCGCTCTACAGATGTATTAGTCCCAGCTGATGTAGGTGATGTCCTGACTTGTGTTTTCAGTTATAGGAAAAAATATGCCTCCAAGTAGGAGGCACACAGGAGTTCAATGATAAAGTGTGCCTTGGTTATTACTCTTTTTCTATCTACATTTGCTGTTTTCAGTTTCATAATAGCCCATGTGGTCTTAGTGACTGCCCATTATGGTTGATTGACCTCAGTGAGACGATGTTTGGTTATAGGAATGAAATGAGACGTGGAATTGATGATCATCATTCTCATATTTGGATGTAGACAGGGAATGACAAGATTATTCTTCTTTCTTAATTTATTTTTTCAATTTAATAGGATGAAATATGCTGAAATCATCTCAACTCTATGGCACATATTTCTTTAAGCAATACAATCATATTTAGTCACAACTTACCAATTTTCGCTTCCAAAGCAAATTGCCTTTTTAGCTTTATAGTTTTTAATTGTTCTTTTCTTTCTGTGAGAATCAAAGAAAAATTATCATTAAAGCAACGGTAGAAGGAAGTGCTGTAGGCTGAAATGCAAGACCAATGGAGGGGATTGTGCAAATGCTAATGAACCAAACTTCAAAACAGTATTGTTTAAATTATTTCTTACTGCCACTTTAGTAGCAATCTAGATAACCTTTTCAGCAAAATCTAGGTTGGAAATGGCAGTGTCAGTAGAGATACTCACATCCATTTGCCCCATGATAACCAATGCTACTAGGATGGATACGAGTGTCTTGGGGAAGTTTCAAGAAGGTTTGGGTAGGGAAGTTGCATGGTTTCGCACGAAAGGTGTGAGAGAGACACATCCATTCGCTGCATGACAACAAATCTTCTATTTTATGGATTTGCTCATCTTTTCTTTTTATTTTTAACCTTGATGATTTTTCTTTATCTTTTCAAATCATGTTTCCTTTTCTTTTTGATTGTTGTTTTTAATGATTTGTGATTTTCATGATGCCAAATTTTATCTTGTTCTAATATAACTTTTTGGGGATGTGATCTATTTTAATCCGCCTTTATGGGGATGATCAAATCCTTATTTCCTGCTGGTTTTCACGTCTTTCTGTCTGTACACTCTCTCGATTAAAACCTACTATGGTGTTATAATCTATGCATTTTATTTTGCATTGACTTTATTAGACGGGAATGAAATTATGTTTGTGGAAGAAAATGGAACTATTAGGCCAGTAGATAACGATAAGGATATACAAATCTTGGATTAGAAAAAATCACTTATTTACATAGATGAGGAAGGTTCCATTTAAAATCATAAAAAATTGCGAAGATTTGAAAGGAAGGAATAAATAAAGATGAAAAGATAAGGTAGATTTAGAATAATAAGTAGATAGAGTTAGAAAAATAGAAGAAAAAGCACAGAAATCCAGATTTAGAATCTGGGTGTTTGAGAAAGCAACATATCTCCCATGCATCACCTGTGTTGGAGAAATAATGTACTTGCAAACCGTAACTTGAGAAGTTTGCATATTAGCTGTATTCAAGAAACATGCATATCAACTAAGGAATAAAAAATGACAGCATAGATAAGTCATTCAAGGAATAAAACACATATCAGCTCGCATAATCCATTGAACCTGTTGGTAGACAATTCTTACTACTTTGAGAGGAGTAAAACATGTATGATCCCTATCAAGTGGATAGGGATCTCAACTAATGGTTTCAACCTGATTTTTTTTTTTTCTTTTTGGTCTTTTGTTTTTGGTTACTGTATATATATATATATATATTAATTATTATCATTATTTGCTTGCTTGCTTTGAGCCTATTCTTTGTTGAGAACTAAACCCAAAGTATGTAGTTTGCATCTGGCATTAGCCACTTCTTTTATTGTATTGAAGTAGGGGATTTAGATGAAATTTGCATCTATTTTTTCTCAAAATGGTAGTATATTTTACCATTCATTATATTTTCCCATTGGGTTACAACTCAAGTAGATTATGTACTCTAATGCCAGATTGACTTATGCTCATTATTCTGTTCTATAAGACAATCTGGTCAGGGTTTTGATTGCAATTGAGCATAATTAGCTAAAGAGTCTTCTAACATGAGTATTTTTTTTCATTGTTGAACCTTTGGCATGATGCTTTTTTCTTTTAACAATTTTTCATTACTTTAGTCTGAGGGTGCCCTTTAACTGTTTTCTGATAATGGTGGCAGGGCCATTCCTCAACCGCCAAGTTCTCTGATAACCATTATTTTGGATGCCATGATGTTCTAAGTTAAAGTCAGATTGGGGCTGACTTAAGAAAGAGACTTTTTTTTTTATTGTGATTGTTTGAAAAAGATGAAAAAGTATTTTAGAGTAAAAATAATAAAGGCCATAGAAAAAAAAGGGAAGGCCTACAATATATGGGAAAACCTGACATATTAAGAGAGAAATATGTTGAAAAAAGTTACGAAATGAAAAATCATGCAAAATGCAGTACTGTTGCATCAAAAAAAGAAAAGAAAAAAAAATTGAGGCAAAATGAGAAGAGAAAGTATGATTAGGCATGTGGTTTGCAGTATTTGAAATGGCAAAGGATTTCTAGTTGCCATTTTGGAATTTAGGATGATGCATGCGGGCTGAAGTTATTCGCTTGTTCGGCATAAGGAAAGACCACTATGGTTATATGCAACTTTAGATGTGGAAGCATCTCATTGTATATTGTGGGGTGAGTTGGTGTGGCTATGAATATCTAATTTCTTTTTAGTTGATGGTGAAAGGTCTTTTGGCTCTTGCTATACTTGTGGCCAGTATTATATTGATTTTGTTTCTTTATTTTCAGCCTTCACAACTTCTATAACTTTTTATGCTTTTGGTAGTATGGTATTATCTTTAACTGAAAGGCTGATCACATGTTCTCCATATGTACGTGCACCATGTTTAGCTATTTCTGAAAGCCTAAATAACACCTATATTATGGTTAAAAAGATGAGTGTGTATCTTGCTTTTACTTGTTTCTAGAACATACATTTACTCTGCTTTTGCTTTTGAATGTTGAATATTGACAAGGATAAAAGCTTGTCACATTTGTCAGAGAGACAGTTTATCATGCAGAGAATATCTTGTTTGAGAATTTGTATGTCATGATTGGAGACTGGATTGCTGATGAAACAAAGCATCTGTTTTGAATGGATTATCTCAAAAAAGGTTCATCTAGCTTCTATATTTACTAGATGAAGGAAACTTCTCCATACAGTAGAAGTTTGGTGGATTCATTAGTGAGAATCCTTAAATACACAAATACAGTTCTTAGTTTTGATTGCTGGGAGTTTATGTAAGATATTTTTAACTGATATTTAGTCTTTATCAATTCTCATCTTCATTGTTGCTGGTGCAATTTTCTATTTTATTATTTTATTATATATATATTTATTTACAAAATGTAACTTTGGTTGGATCTTTTATTTGAGTTCAGTGGAAGATTTGATAAAATTCCTAAACAGGTAACCTATTAGTCTCAAGGGAAGCTTACAATTTGTGTGTTCTAATTTATGGTTAATGATTCAAACTGCATAAATCTGATGTTTGGGATAGCAAAATTGGATGTTGGGCATGGGATAAATTATGCATCCCTAGTAGATTTTGATGTGGATGAATAAATATTAGAAGATGAACTACTCTTAAGTGAAAATTATTTGTAAGGACCATCACACTCCCTCGTTAATCCATGTAGAAACTTGTAAACAGTGCAACCATGACCACCTAATTGAGATTTTGTTCATTTTCCTTCTCTTACCATTTATTCTCTGCCAATGTTGTTCTAATTGGTGATCTTATGTAGGTTGATTACGCATGCACACCTGAAGAAGTGCAGCAGCATTTCCAGTCATGCGGAACAGTGAACAGGGTCACAATTTTGACCGATAAATTTGGCCAACCAAAGGGCTTTGCTTATGTTGAATTCTTGGAAATTGAGGCTGTTCAAGAGGCTCTCCAATTGAATGAATCTGAACTACATGGTCGCCAACTGAAGGTGACTGACTATCCTGAGGTTGATTTTATTTTATTTCTCTTCGTTTTCGTATACACACAAGTGTATTTTATTTTTATACAGGTATTGGCCAAGCGAACCAACGTCCCAGGAATGAAGCAGTTTCGTCCCCGGCGCTTCAATCCATACATGGGTTACCGATTTAGGAGGCCTTATGTGCCACCATATTTCTACTCACCTTATGGATATGGGTTAGTGGTTGAATTCTGCTGAGACTTCTTCTTATTATCCTGCATGTTTTACTTAGACATCAATTGACAAACAAAACATACATATTGCTTTTCCAGGAAAGTGCCCAGATTCAGAAGGCCAATGCGATACCGGCCTTACTTTTAAAAAATCAGGTGGTGGTTTTTAACCATTAATATGAGAACTGAATTTATATTCTAGGTCATTGTCCCAAATAATCTTCATATAAATTGAGTGACAAATATTAGCAGGCCTAGTCTTGTGAACTTGTTGTTGGCAGGTGTATCACCATTATGTGCAACTGTTTGTTTATTTCGTCTTTTCATCTTTCTTGTGGTAGCCTTCTTGAACTATTTAGAAACAGCTAAAAAGAGAAAAAAAATTATTATGTGATAACATTTTATGCTTTTTTTTTTCTTCTTGATACTGGTTGGTTGTTAAGTGATCTGATGTGTGTGAAATTATATATATATATAATAAATAAGCTGTAAGCAAATATGCACAAGGGCCGGGTCGCCACTGCAGCGGGCCCGGTTACGGGTCAGGGGTTTCTGAACCTGTGACCCGGAGGGTTGACAACCGGGTCAAACTGCTGGGTTGATTTTTTTAAACTTTTATTATTATTAAATGCATGTTGCTCATGGGATTTGAACCCATGAGCTTGAAGTCGGGAGGAAAAATTTATCCATTGAACTATAATTTATAACCAATTTGTCTTTAGAGAAGACTATATATATATAGTGGTAGGATGAGTATCAAAATATTTTACTAAAAGACAACTAAAATTATGGGATTACTATTTCATAAATATTTTTTAATTATTTTTTATACTATACATATATAATACTTTAAAAAAAATAAGAGATGATATAATAAATTTAAAAACTATATAAAGCAAAATATAAAAATACTAACTAATAAATTTTCATTAATATATTTTTTAAAAATAATTATTTTATTAATCATTTTTTGGTTCATAAGCACTAAGTGGCTACATATGAAATTTTTAAATTCTCTTAAATAAAGACACTCTTATTTGTCACATATATACTAGATTATTTTGTTTCAATTTATAAAATAAAAAATAAAATTTAAAAAATTGTTTTTAAATTATGTATGTCAATTTATAAAAATATATATTAGTAAAAAAAGGAATATCTTTGAAAAATGGTTAACACCATATTAGTTTATAACCCCAGTGTTCTTATTTACTTTTAATTGACTTCTTTTGTAGGGGCATTCACCCAATGTTCTTATTGACTTTTAATTGAAATGGTTTATTCACTTTTTCCAAAAATAAAATAAAATAAAATAAAATAAAATTAGTTTGATTAGTAATTTTTTCAATAATAACATGAGTACAATAATAATAACCCTATAGTTTGAGACCAAAGTGAAATCTAAGAGTCAATCCTAATTATAATAAATAAGTTTATGATAACTTCAATTTAAAATAAAAATACTACTTGATATTTAAACACTTAAAAGAGTGTATTAATAATTTAATTTGATAGATAAATAAATTAAAATGTAATTTTTTTTAAATTATTTGTTATGTTTCAAAATTTTTTAAGTTATTATAAATTATTTTAATCTTTTTCAATTGGAATTAAATTAAAAAAATTGCAACTTTTTTATATACATTTTTGTTTTATACGAAGGCAAGATAGGTTTGTAGGTCAATTGGTCAATGTGCTAAACCTGCCGGGTCAAACGGGGTTCATCCGGACCCGGCGGGTTCTATGATATTTCAGGCCGGGTCTGGGACTTGGCGGTTCTGTCGAGCCCGCCGAGCCTAGTTAATCGGCCCGTGTCCACCTCTATGCACAAATGTGAAGTGCAATGCAAGCCTCATAAATATTTATGGATTTTTTGGGTAATAACTTAAATAGTATTTTATTATTATTATTTTTGTGTTTTTATTTTGGTTATTCAATTTAAAAAAATTATGATTTAGTGCGATCACATGTGACATATTATAGGTTAGATGTTAATTCTGAGTAAAAATATGTTAAGTGGTTAATGGTATATGTTTTTGTGATCAAATCATAATAAAAACTTAAAGTAAGAAATTAAATAATATTTTTTTAAAATTATGTGGTTGAAATGAGAAACACAAAAATAAGGGATTTTTTTAGGTTGTTTATTGTTATTATTATTATTATTATTATTTTTATTTAGTTTATGAGGTTTTTTAAATGAATATTTTTTGGTGTCAAGGTCAAGTAGTTGTTGATAAAATTAAAAGTAAAAAAAAAAAAAAATATTTTAGCGTGTGTAACACGATGAGGGATAAGTTTTAGTAAATGGGAAAACAGCTGCCAACTGTATTATTGTTGCATGTCAACTTATACCCTGCCATACATTTTGATAGATTTTAATAAATTAGGTGAAATTAGGTGCCAACTATGTGCGCTATTGTACCATATGACATTGTGAACATGTTGAAGTTACAAACTCTGCAAAATGGAAACTTCCAAGAATCAATTTATGAACAATATTATTAATTAATTACAAGTTATGTGTGATTTGACCATGCAGTACATGATCAACAGTATCCAATTATTCTGTATTCATGATGATGTTCATATGTATCATCTTTTCCTCATTGTCTCCCGGGCTTTCATGGTTCAGTTCACACAGTTATAGATTGAGTTGGGTAAACCATTCCAAAATATATTTTATATTAATATAGAGTAATACTATTTTTATTTAATATATATATTTTTTAAATTCGTTTTTTAAATAAAGAGGATATCAATTTAAAATTTATGTTAATTTTTCTTTTATAAACATTAAATTCAAGTTGTATAAACTTTTTAATTATAAAAACTATAAAATATTATAAAACTCTAAATATAGTTTTGCATCTGAAATTCTAAAACCGGAAATCTTAATTTCTAAACTCTTAACTTTAAATCGTAAATATTTGTTGTTTAGGATTTAAGGTTTAGAGATGGGGTTTTGGATTATATTTATGGTTTAGGTTTTTAATAATGAAGAAAAATTGAGTTTATTTTAAAAAAATTATGAGAGGAAAAAAATGACGTGAAAGCAATATGAATGTCATATAATATTTCAAATATTTAAAGATGAGATAAAGTATATATATAGCCTTTTACCTGTTTTTTATTTATTAGGGCATTTATAATTTTATGATTTTATATGGACAAACACAATTTTTCTTTAAACTGAATATTGTTTGAATATTTATTTCAGAAATATTAAATCATAGCCAAGCACTTAGAGTCGGGCAATAACAAAAAAAAAAGACAATATAACAAAGGGGCACCTATATTAAGATAGCGTTGGTCTTGTTTTTCTAGAGACAAAGGTTATGTCTTTTGTTGGTTTTCTCGTTCACTTCTTATTGTATCTGTGATGTTGTATTTTTGTTTCAATTTTCTTTTCCTGTATTGTACTTTTTTTTAGTCTCCACATCTAATGGATTGTTGTTGCAATTGCTATTTTCTGTTTTGTTGTTGTATTTTTCGTACTTGTATGAATGAATGCGGTTGATAAATCCAACCACTCAATAATAAGTCTTATTTATAATAAATATATTAATTATTATTCACCCAAAAGAAAAGAAAAACTCAAAACCATGAATTTCTTAAATCAAGAGACTAGTACTGAACTTTCAAGAAAAAAACATACAAAACCAATATAGTTTCATTAAAAAAGAAAACAACTTACCTTATATATATACATGTATATGTATTTAAGGAGTAGCTCCAAGAGGAGACATATTAGAAGGCAAAACCATAACTAGCCTTGCTTGGTTTGTTGCCCTTCTTGCAACATAACCCCTAACAATTGGCTTAATTTTCTCAACACTCTTTATAATAATCAAGAACAACACCCTATAGAAAACCACCATCCCAATTAACACTCCAAGATCAACCCACTTTGAATAACTCACATTCATCTCCCAAATATCCTTCATAACATCCTCTCCACTCACAATCTCCATTTTCCCTCCATTCATTCTTTTGAAATTCATCCCTAAAAACTCATTCTTGAAGTACCCTTCATTTGCATATGTGTGGAAGCCAATGTAGTATATAGGGTACCTCCATATTGGCTTGGGTATTTTATTCCTTAGTTGGAAAAAGCCACCGGAAAGCATCATCACACCCTGAATTCCGGCGCCGGTGATTATACCCATTAGATAATCCGGCACGATACTTGCCACGATCATCATCATACTCTCGACAAGTATCATACATACATATAGCACTGCGACAAAGTAAAAATAATGTTCCGCTGATCTTTGGAGGCCGACGAGGAAGTAAGCGATAGTTGCCGGAATGATTGATACAATGCCGATGTAAGGGATGGAAGAGAGTGTGTTCCCGATTATAAATGCCGTTACTCCATAATGACCATTTAGTCTTTCTTTACCGAATATCTGTATTAAGCATTTGTGCATCATAAAAATTAATAAGAGTTGATATTTCATTTTCCTCTCTTTTTCAGACTGTTTTAAGCTATACTAACCTTCATGTCTTCGACGAAAGAAGGAAAGCCGCCGATGGACATGAAAGTCAAGAATCCGGCTACAAACATTAGCATCGAACCTCTGGCCTAATATTTTACCGAAGAAATTAAGTTAGATCAAAATTCTTATTGTATAATATGAGGAGTATTTCACCAATATTTACCTGAATGGAAGCATAACTATCATCAATATTGAAATACATAGTTCCAATGCACAAGCATAGAACAAGATATATAACAAGACGCAACCAATAATAGCCTAAATCTCGGTGCATGTTCACACATGATCTCTTTGTGAGTACACTGCATTGTGTCATGAAACTAGCTTGACTTCCCCTCTTCACAATTTCTCCTTCCTATAAATTCATATATATATACATATAATTAGAAAAGAGACATAGATTTATATATTCAAATTTATATTTATATTTATTTAATTAATCTATAAAAATCAATGAGTACCATATGGGAGATGTGTTCCACTCTTCTCTTTGTTTCTCTGCAAGTATCTGACTTCTTGAATGAATCAACAAGAATATCAATAACTTCAGTTGTTGCAACCAGTTTTTCACCACATTCAATTTCAGTTTCCTAATAAAAAAATAATTCAAATTTTTTACTCATCACTTGAGACTAAAATTTAATAATAATTTTGAAAATAAAAAGTTCTAACCTCATCAAAGTCCTTGTTAATTGTTCTGAGGAAATGATCTGATGGATTCCTCATTGGTGGACATGGAAAACCATTTCTAGCAAAAAACTATATAGAAAAAATCAATAAATTATGAGTTATATATATTTGAAGAAACAAATTTGAATAATAATAGAAGAAAAAAAAAATTCAACTTAATCAATTACCTCAGCAGCAAAATTAGTCCTTCCAAAATACACAGTTTTCCCGGATGAAAGCAAGCACAAGTTATCAAAAAGTTCAAAAACTTCACTGCTTGGTTGATGAATTGAAGCCAAGACAGTGATTCTTTCATGCTGAGCTAAATGTATGATCCTTTTCATAACATGATAAGACGCAGCACTATCAAGACCACTAGTAGGTTCATCAAGGAAAAGAAGGTGAGGCCTAGTTAAAACTTCTATGCAAATGCTCACTCTTCTTTTTTGTCCACCACTAATTCCTGTAGAAGTTCTTCCACCAATTTTTGTGTCAATAACTTCTTGTAAACCCATTTCTTTTATGGTCATCTCTGCTCTCTCCTTTTTTTCTGATAGAGACATGGATTGTGGAAGTTGAAGTTGAGCTGAGTAATACACTGCTTCTTTTACTGTTAGGGTTGTCATTAGTACGTCTTCTTGTGTTACATATGCCTGTCATGTATATCAATTTAAATTTTTAGTTGAAAGACAATAATAATCATTTATATATATTTTTTTAAATGGATAAATTATGAATTTATTAGAAAAAATAAATTAAAATAAACTGAGAAAAAAAAAATCAAAAACAAAAACAAACATATACAACAACAAAAACAACAGGAAAAAAACAACAGAAAGAAAAAGACGAAAACAAAAACAAGTAAACCTTTGTATGTTTTCCTTAAAGATTAAAAACCACTTGAATATTGGAAGACAAATATTGAGTCTTTAAGATAGTTTTTGAGTAGGTAAGATGGAGACAATTCACTTCCGTACATATAATTAAATAAATAAATAAATATATATATATATATATATATATATTGTTCTTTCCAATCAGTTTAGACTTTCAGCTTGAAATAAGACAATATAATAATGACCATGAACTTGTGAGTTTTAACTTCATTTTCCATCCTTTTTAATTTTTAAAAACCTCACAATTTGAATAATTTTTTTTTTAATCTTTCTATGTTTAACGTGCCAGCCATGTTGACCAAATACATGGCAAATTTACATTATATCAAACAAATTCTTAGTCTTCAAATAAATAAAAGTATATATATATATATATATAATTAATAGATATGTTATTTCCTACTTACAGAAGTTCCAAATGCCAACGTTTGTCTCCTGCCATTAACCAATATATTCCCTGTTTGTATCATCCCTGACCCTAATCTTCCTGTAATAATAAATCCAAAACTTTTGATTACATAGACTTGTTTACTACTAAACATAAACATATAAACATAAAAATATATAAATCGAACTTATATAATTATATTTTACCTGCTAAAGAATCAAGCAAAGTGGATTTTCCACAACCAGAGGGACCCATAATTGCAAGTATCTCTCCTGGTTGTGCATATCCAGTTACACCATCAAGAATGATCCTATGAACACCTTTACTATTTGAAGCCATCACTGTTAAGTCCTCCCAAGTTAAATGAACTCCATTTTCATGCTCTCTTGATCCATTGGATCTCACTTCATGCATCTCCACATCCACTCTCTCATCCATCTTTCTTCCTCTAGCTTCTTTTGAGTTTTTCTTTGTGGATCTTCTTGTTATTTATAGGGGTTTTTGAGTAGGTTTTTCTTTTTCTATTTTTAATTATATTTATATAAATTGATAAACTTGTGGAAATTATATGTGATCATAATGTTGTTTGGAATTAAGATTGGACGAATTTATGGTGTGTATTGTTTCTAATGTGATTAATGTTGTGACATGCATTGGTTGTGCGCCACATGTGCGGTACGTGCATGAAAGCTCTATGCTTGAATTTTTTGGTTGGCCATGTGCAACACGAGTTAGACAATTTTGCCTGAATATATATATGTGTGTGTGTGTTCATGAATGCCAATAAAACACGTCAAGATGTGTGTACTGTTATGGAATCTCACACACATGTACTTTAATTGTTTTGCGTGATTTAAGGTGTAAATTGTTATAAACAAATATTTTAATGGATGACTACTGTAGCAATATTCTTTCGTAGAAAAATTATCATAGCGATCGACGGGTAACTACTCGTAGCGATCGGCTCAGATCATTCATTATTCCATCGACCAGGGGTATTTTTGGATCGTTGGATCAAATCAATCCGCTACGTTCATTCAACTTTTCAGAACCCCTATAAATACCCCCATTCTTTTGTAAATTGGATATAGAGAAGAGAAAGAAAAGAGAGAAATAAAAAAAGAAAGAAGAAGAAGAACTTAATTCTTCAGGGTTTTTGGGTTTTTGGTAAATACTCTGCCTCTCTATTCTTATTACTATCTTTACATTTATAACATATATATTCTTAACACGTTATCAAGACGAATTTGCTCATATGATTTTTAATTTTCTTTGACTCATCTAATATATATGTTATATATGTGGAATCCATTTCTAACATCGAATACGGGGAAGGATCGACAGGTAATATAATACTAGTAAACCATACATTTTATTCAGTCAACAATACATAACATTTTCTTAGAAGCATACATAAAAAACATACAGTACTAAAGCCATTGAGGCTAATATTGCCAGTACTTTTAAAATAAACAAGAAAAACAATAATATTATTATTATAATAAGGTTTTCCATCAAATCCAAATTAGCAAGCATCATCTTCTTCGCGGCGACCCTCCGATCCCGGCGATCGTTGACAAAATCAGGTAAAAACCTGCCGGGCCCTTTTTCTCTTCTCCGTCGCCCTTCTCTCTACTCCGCCGGCCCCTTCGAGTTTCTCCGTCGGCAACTCGGCCGACTTTTCTCCGGCGGTCCTCTACTTTCTTCTCTCCCCTATATTTACTTCTTCTTTCCTTTTAACTTATAATCACTTTCAAACAAATTTTAATTCCCAATGCTGCAATAATTGCATCGTATGAACAGTACCGTATACATGAACAGTACCGTATACATGAATAGTATCATACATGAACAGTCCCGTATATATGAATAGTATAAATGCTTTATATTTTATTCTGTACTCTCTATTCTAATTACATGCTGTATTATTATTTTGAAGAGAAAATGACAAATATTGCAAAAAGAGAATTTGAGGCCCTTCAAATCTCGGGGAGCAATTATATATCCTGAAGCCTCGATATCAAGCTCCATCTGAAAGCAAGAAACACGAGTAAAAGCGATTGAGGGCTAATATAATGAGCCTAGTGATAATAAGTGAAGGCCTTAATATTTATAAGGCATCATATTGATGATGGCACGAAGAATGAATACTTGACCATTGAGGGATCCACGGGGAATTGTGGTTATCCACGAAAGAGAGATTTGAACATCTCGAGAATGGTCTACTTGCCCAAAGCACGCAATGATTGGTCGAGCCCTCGGGGTTTCGAGATTTTAAAAGCGTGCAAGAATATAATTCCGAGCTATTTAAAAATTGTTTCGATGCTTCGTCTCGTGGAGAAAGCGATGCGGAAGGAATGATGCTCGAGAAAACATTTACAACATTTCACGTAGCGAAATGTTATATTACAACAACAATATAGAAAAAGAATTTTTACAAAATTCTCCGAATTAATTTCTTGTCTCCTTGTGGCGGAGCAAAAGCAATGAATGTTGATGCGGAATCATCGATCTCGACCATACGGATCGAGCACCATCGCCGTAGAATTAATTTTGGGCAAAGAAGATGGGCGTGGTCGCGCTTGCTAGTTTTAAAAACCGCGGTGGGCGAGGAAATTATGGTGGTCGGGGACTACGCGCGTCGTGGTGGGGGCGAAATAATGTCGGACCACGCGATAATAGAATTGATGTACATCAACAGAAGCAACAAACCCACAAGATGGGGTTAGAGACAAAGAAAGATACATGCTATCGTTGTGGCACGGAAGGTCGTTGGTCCGAATTTGCAGGACCCCAAAACATTTTGTCCATCTTTACCAAGAATCACTTAAAAACAAGAAAGGTAAAGATATTGAGACAAATTTTGCTAACAACCCCATAGTTGATCCAATTGAGGATAATTCCATAAATAATTTAAATGTAACTGAAAATACATATTTAGATATGTCAAATTTCCTTATAGACTAGTTTTGTAATATGTCTTTATGTTTTTTTATTAAATTATGTTTTTCTTTTTGTTTTTGTTAGAATATGGTGATGATGAATGCATTATTGATTGCGGGACAAAGCGATACTATTTTGACTAGAAAAATATATTTTATATCCTTATCAATGAGAAAGGCATGTATAGCCACAATAGCGGGGTCATCGGACACGGTTGAAGGTTACGGAAGCGGCGATTGATGTTGCCAAATGGAACATCCTTGCGGATGAAAAAAATGCTCTCTATTCCCCTAAGTCTAGGGAGGAACCTTTTTAAGCTTTTAAAGATATACGTCTCGATGGATATCATTTAGAGGCGGTTGATAAGGAAGGAAAAAGAATATCTTTATATTACACAAGTTATTTCATGCCAAAAGCGTGTACTTGAAAGCTTTCCACGTATATCCTCGGGATTATATTTTACTGCGTATTAAAGTGATGGAATCACATACGGTATTAACCCGGGAAGGTTAATGACCCAGAGATATTTAAAATATGGCATGAAAGACTTGGACATCCGGGTGCTATTATGTTGCGCGGATTATTACTAGTTCTCATGGACACTCATCTGAAGGATTATAAAATCCTAACACATAATGAATATGCATGTTCAGCATGTTCAATGGGAAAGCTAATAACCAGACCTTCTATAACAAGGAGACATTTGTGGACCAATACAAGGAGACATATGTGACTGGTGAATCTCCTAAATTTTTAGAAAGAATACAAGGAGACATTTGTGGACCAATACATCCGTCATGTGGACCATTTAGGTATTTTATGGTTTTAATCGATGCATCGACTAGATGGTCCCATGTTTCACTAGCATCTACGAGGAATGTAGCATTTGCAGAGGTTATTGGCACAAATTATCGGGGTTTAAAAGCACAATTTCCGGATTATCCCATAAAAGACGATTACGATCTTGATAATGCTTTGGTAATTTTCATCAAAAATCATTTTATGATTATTGTATGGCGGTTGGAATACATGTTGAGCGTACGAGTAGCTCATGTACATACCCAAAATGGGTTAGCGGAGTCATTAATTAAAAGACTCCAGATTATTGCCAGTCGATGTTATTAAGGGACGAAGCGCCTACAAGTGCGTAGGGTCAGTGCTATTTTTGCATCGCTGCGAGCTTTTAATACTGGATCCGACCCAACTGCATGTAATACATATTCACCACACCAACTTGTTATGGGTAAAGAGCCTGATATTTCATATATAAGAATATTTGGTTGTGCGATGTATGTGCCAATACCACCACCAAATCGTACAAAAATGGGTCCACAACGCGAGACTTGGTATATATGTTGGTTATGATTCCCTTGATTATACGATATTTAGAACCATTAATGAGGATGTATTTCTTTGCAAGATTTGCGGATTGTCATTTTGATGAATCTGTCTTCCCCTGCGTTAGGGGAGAAATGATTACTCAAAATGAGCTAAAATAAATTGATTGGAATGCATCAAGATTACATACATATGATCCTCGCAGCAAATGAATGTGAACTTGAAGTTAAAGGATCATTAAATTGCAAAAATATTGCAAATGAAATACCCGATGCATTCATCGATACAAAACCGGTAACCAAATCATATATACTCAGTCGCGATGCTCCTGCTGAGAATTGAGATTCCTAAGAATCCATTGAAAGAAAAAAATCAAGTAGAAAAATAAACCACGACAAAAAGCGTGGAAGACGATTGGTGCCAAAGATTCGACTCCTAGAAAAAGGAAGCGAGAAAAAAATAAAGAGAAGGATCTCCCATGTGAAAAGGGAGGAAATTATAAAAACCCTCGAACAAGTTAATGAAGAGTCGATGGGGGATGATATTTACGAAAATGTTGAAAAATTCAATTTGCTATGTAGATGATGGTCAAAGATTGAATCGGCATGAGGACCGAAAATAAATGATATATTCATCTACAATGTGGCTACTGAGATATAGAAATAAATACTAATAATGATCCGAGCCACGATCTATTGAAGAATGTCGACAAAGAAATGATTGGCCAAAATGGAAAAGAAGCTATCCAGTGAAGCTAAATTCCCTATCAAAATGTGAGGTGTTTGGACCGATAGTGCCAACACCAGAAGGGATAAAACCAGTCGGTTATAAATGGGTGTTCGTTAGAAAAAGGAATGAAAATAATCAAATTATGAGATACAAAGCAAGACTGGTTGCTCAAGGTTTTTCTCAAATGCACGGAATTGATTATGAAGAGACATATTCTCCTCGTAATGGATGGAATTACTTTTCGATTTTTTTAATTGCCATAGCGTGAGTAATAAATTAGATATGCAGATTGATGGATGTTGTCACAAAGCATATCCGTATGGATTACTTGAAAATGACATATATATGAAAAATCCTCGAAGGATATAGAAAAACAAACATTACAAATAATCATCATTTATACTCTATTAAATTACAGAGATCTCTTTATGGGTTAATTAAAACAATCTGGACGGATGTGGTATAACCGTCTCAGTGAATATCTTATAAAAGAAGGATACCAAAATGATAGTATATGTCCATGTGTGTTTATTAAAAGTTATACTAACGGTTTTGTTGTGATAGCAGTATATGTGGATGATTTAAATCTTGTAGGTACTCCTCCTGAAATTGCAATTGCAGCATCATATCTGAGAAAAGAATTTGAAATGAAAGATTTGGGAAAGACCAAATTCGCCTAGGGTATACAAATCGAGCATTTATCCTCGGGGAATATTTGTGCATCAATCAACCTATACTGAAAAAGGTCTCTGAAGAGATTCAATATGGAGAAAGCTTATCCACTCGAGTACGCTCAATGGTCGTCCGAACTCTTGATGTTCGAAAGATCCATTTCGCCCACCGGAAGAAGGAGAGATCATTCTTGGTCCGAAACTCCATATTTAAGTGCAATCGGTGCATTAATGTACCTTGCAAATAATACCGAACCAGTATATAGCTTTTGCAGTAAATCTTCTAGCGAGATACGATTCTACACCGACGCCAAGACACCGGAAAAGGAGTAAAAAGATGTGCTACGTTATTTACGAGGAACTACGAGATATGGGTTTATTCTATCGACAAGAATCTTCATCCAACCTCACGGTGTTTTGCTGATCGTTTGGGTATCCGTCTCGATCCTCACAAAGGGCGATCTCGGGATCGGATACATGTTTTTCTTACAATGGTACAAATCTATCTCATGGCGTTCCACAAAACAAACTCTTACAGCTACTTCATCAAATCATGCTGAAATTATAGCTCTTCATGAAGCAAGTCGTGAATGCCAATGGTTACGATCTATGATTGGGCATATACAGTCATCCTGCAAATTACCATCGAGTAAATAACAAATGCTACGATGAATTTATGAAGACAACAATGCTTGTATTTCTCAAATACAAGGAGGTTATATTAAAGGTGATGAATCGAAACATATATCACCAAAAATTTTTTTCTACACTCATGATCTCCGAGAAGAAGGCGTTATAGAAGTTCAAAAAGATTCAATCCAAAGGTGAGAATCAGGTCGATCTATTCACAAAAATCACTTCCTAAGTGCATTCACCAAAGACTTATATACAAAATCGGGATGAGAAGACTTAAGGATGTAAGTACTTCTGATATGAGTTAAAAGTTATTTATTTGAGGGGGAGACTATACTCTTTTTCCCTTCGCCAAGGTTTTTGTCCCAATGGGTTTTTTTCCGAGGCAAGGTTTTTTTAATGAGGCAAGAACCCTCAAATGCGCCAGGATAGTGTACTCTTTTTCCTTAGCTAGGTTTTTATCCCACCGGGTTTTTCTAGAGGTTTTTAACGAGCGTATCGCTTTCGTCGTAGGCATCCAAGGGGAGTGTTATAAACAAATATTTTAATGGATGCCTACTGTAGTAATATTATCGTAGAAAAATCACCGTAATGCATCGACTTCACCGTGAGCGATCGACGGGTAACAGCATGTGAGCGTGCATCAGATGCTACTATTCCACCAACTGAGGTATTTTTGGGACCGTTGGATCAAATCGATCCCTGCCGCTCATTCAACTTTTGTAACCCTATAAATACCCCCCATTCTTTTGTAAATTGGATATAGAGAAGAGATAGAAATAAAAGAAGAAGAAGAAGAAGAATTTAATTCTTCGGGGTTTTTGGGCTAGTAAATACTCCTGACCTCTATTCTTATTACTATCTTTACATTTATAACATATATATTCTTAACATAAATCAATTTTTTTGGTAAATTATAAATATTTTACACAAAAATTTTGCACTAATAGACAGAGAAGTCGTTGTTTTTGTTTATATATATATATATATATTACTAATTTTATTTGTTTTATTAGTCATATCATTGCTTTTAACTTAAATATAGGACATGGAAAATAGACTACGTAGTCGTCGTTTTTGTTTATATATATATATATATTACTAATTTTATTTGTTTTATTAGTCATATCATTGTTTTCAACTTAAGTGTAACTTAAGTATGAGACACGGAAAATAGACTGGAAAAATTATGAAAATAATTTTAATAAATCAAAATTTAAATATAGTAAATTTAGGGGTTATGTAGAAAAGTAATATATAAATATGAGGCCGAGAAGTAAATAATATTTTAATAATTTTAATTATTTTGGTTAAATTTTTTATGTATGTTACCTAGGCTTTTTAATTTAAAGACAAATTGAATTAAGATATACAAGTTAAGTCCCTCCATATATATGTTCTAGATTTCGTGAAATGATCAAGTTCAGTTTTGCTATAAAATAAATAAATAATTTTTAGTGGATGAAAGTAAAACCCCAAATTTTATTTTTCTAATTAGATTTGTTTTAATTGTGAATATTTGACTGGTTGAAATTAATTCATATAATAATATCCTTGAATGCAAATGTATTTTCATTTAATCTTACCTACATTAAGAGAAAAAAAATCAATGTCTTTTTGTTCATATATCAAAATGTTTATAAACATATTGAACGACAGCATTATATATATATATATATTTATTTATTTAACAGTACTCTACATTTTTTATTATTTTTAGAAAATATTTTTTAAATGTTATAATTAGTCATGTTTTTTTGTTAACAGAATTAGAGTTTTGATTGTTCGTTTTGATTAAGATATCTCATAATTAAGGAGTATCTTTTATATTTCCTTTTGTCGACTTTCATAAATGTTTTGATTTGATTTTCCATTCAACAATAATGCCAACAAAAAATAAAAATAAAAATAAACTCCTATATTTATTTGTTGCAACTTGCAACTTCTACCTAATTTTTGGCCTTACATGCATTTTCTTTGGCAGCCACCACGCATTCACAACAATACAAATAGATGCATGTTTGAAGTAGCTAACTTGTAACCAAAATTTAGACTATTTTTTGTGGCCACGATTGATTGGTACGACAAAAATTTATATTAGGCAATTCATTGTTTAACATATGTTGCTCTCAAGATGCATACATCATTTGGGTCCCCCACTCTTGCATCATTTGGGTCCACAACTCTTTACACTTGTATATATTATTTTGTTAAAATTGTGGGACACTGAAAATTTAATAGTTGTTCCAAACCACTTATAGTCTATGGGACATCAAATTTATGAGAAATGAATGTGAGATGTTTAAAAAATTTTGAGTTTGAATTTCACTAAATGCAATGATAAAAAGATATTTTCAGTTATGGATGCGAGTTTACTACTTAAATCCTATATTATTATTAGGTGAGGGCTTATAAGCTTGGATGACATGACACACTCCTGATTTATATAGCATTTATTTTTTTCAAAAAAAAAAAGTTGTATTGTAATATAATATTAACATAATTTTTTTAATAAAATTAATGATTTTTTTGTTATTAAAAAACTAAAATAATAATTTTAAAAAAATCAACCAGTGTTACTGTGTATCTATGGAATAATAATTTTATTTATCTTGTATTTTAAATAATAATATTGAAAAATATATTTGAAAGTTATTGTAATATATTATTGTATTATCAATTCTTCCTTACAATCCCAACTCAACCATATATATTTTTATTTTCTAATATACAAATGACGAATTTTTTTTTTATAAATATAGATAACTCACTAAATCAAACAATACTAGATTGAAAATAAAATGCAAATGCTAACGATCTTTTAGTCTAATAGTATCGAGTCTTCTGTTTAAGACATTTGTATCATACAGAAGAGGTTGATTGGAATCTCAGTTTATACATGGGAAGAGCATATATGTGTTTATGTATTAATTTTATATCTGTGTACATTTTTGACGTGACATGTTTTTATTTTAATATATATATATATATATATTATAATTTGTTGTATATATATATATTCCTTTTCGACAACTTTAAAAATACTTTAATTAATAATAAATATATTATGATTATTGTGTTTAAATTTGATGGATTTGGCCTGACTTCTTCCAGAAATGTCTCTGCGAATGCACATCTTGAATCTGATTGACAGGACATATTCCAAATTTACACTGTTTATGATGTTTAAATTATCGGATGTTTAATTTGTTTAAATGCATAATAAATATTTTTATTTACTGTTCAGTAATAAATACATTGACAATTGACATAAATATGTTACCTACTTATCATGGAAAAATAATAATAATAATAATAATAATAATAATGATAATAGTCTATTAGACCTTAACTAGGTGAAATGGATTGTTCATTGTTTAATAAATTTCATAGGTTCAATCTGCCACTATGATTTTGTTGATATAAAAAATAATAAATAGTTATTTAAAATAAAAAATAGAATGAAAGTACTAATTCAAAATTTATAATTTCATTAAAAAAAAGTAAAAGTGAATAAAATATTAAAGCCAATGGAACCGTCCGCACCGGTTTTAAAATACTATTTTTTTTAATTCAAATATTTTTTACAACCCAAAAAATTTATTTTTAAAGATGGTGTTTAAGCGCACAATATATACCTTCTGTAAGAAAAAAGCTATTTTTTTTAAATCAAGATTGAAAGTAAGAGATAAATGTTTAATATTAATTAAAATTAAATATTTTAAAAATACATTTTATATTTATAATAAATAATTGATGTTCATTAATATTAATATTATTAATATTTTAAACTTTATATATGTTTATATATATATATATACATATACATATACATATATATTAAATATTGAATCTTGCATGGTTTGAATTAAATTTGGTTAAACTCAGATAAATGAATGTCATATAAAACAAATAAAAGTTGTTTTGGGCTTCCTTTTTCAATTGAGAGTTTCTCTTGTATATTTATTTCACTGTCATCATTGGGCCGGGCCGGACTGACCCACCGCAGAAAATTTAGGCTTTGGCCTAGCCCAAATTCGAACTGGGTTGGATGAATAGTTTGGGTCAGACAGGGTCAGCCCAAATTTTAAATATGAAACCCTATGACCCAACTCATGAGCTTGGTTTTTTGGATTAATTATTGGATCGGGCTATGATCGGCCCATTATATTTGACACGAATTGGTCTATTGTTATTTTTTTTAACTTTACTTAATTAATCTTTGTGATGATTTAAAAAATAAAAAATATAAATATAAATATCCATCAATAATTTTATTAATTGATTAGTATTATTATATTTTTCACTTGAGAAAATATTGCATCACTAAAATATGAGTAAATCCCAACTAATTTGGCATCTGCTCATTCTATTATTGTATATTCTTTGTGATATTTTTTTTTAAAATTCTTATTATTAATATTTAATAATAAATCTAATGGGTCAGCTCATTGGATCTGTAAAAAAAAGTCCAAAAGGGCCGGCCAGTGAAATGATATCCATATCCAATTCAAGCTTTGTTTGGATCAGGCTTGAACTGATTTGTCAAACATCTTAGGTTGTCCTTTGGTCGATCCGTGAGTCTTGAGTGAAATGATGAGGGTGATATTTATTACACTCACTTTAAAGCTTGTTTATTATATTTTATTATATTTTATTATATTTGCAAGAATAAATTAATACAAAACGAATATTTTTTTCTTTAAATTATCTTATTTTTAATTCACCTTATGTAAAAACAATTTTTATGTATTATATTATTTTATATTTTATTTTTTTAACAAAAGGGACAATAACAACCCATAAGTACTTAAGGGATATAGATAAGTTTGATGGTGCACCAGTTATAATGACTTAATTAATCTCTTAATAATTTATTAACTTTGATAAATGTCACATGGAGCGATTAGAGTATTATGACATGCATGTTAGGAATATTTTCAGAAACCAAACCGAGCTACTACAACAATGCTGTAGACTCAAGGATTCGATCGTAGTTCTGCTCATGCATTATTCAAGTAACAATCCACTACATTTAATAGTGGTTGTTCTACTATATATATATATATGTGTGTGTGTGCGCGCGCGCGTGTAAGTATAGTAACAAGAAAAAGCTCCATTTTGCTTGGCCCGGCCGGATATAGAGCCCAAATTCTCTTTGCATTCGTACTAAATATTTAATAAAGTTGATACTATTTTTACAAATTTAAGTTTTTCATCCATCTTATTAAAATTTCGATAAATAAGTTTATTAAAATAAATGCATGTCTAGTCATGTGTGATATGATCAATAATAATAAAAATTAATGATGATGATGACATGGAAAATTACTTATCGTTCTTTGAAAGTTTAACTTTCATGATGAGTCCATTTTTTCAAATCTTTCCGTCCTTATTTTATTTTTTTATTTTTTTCACTTTAATCTTTATTATTTTAATAAATTTTAAATATAAAAAATATCCTTATTTTGCAATTGCCAAAGCCTGCCAAAGCTTGTATTTCTAACGCTTGAGCATAGGCATATTTATGCAAGGGTGAGCTCGCTGATGAATAAGGCTAGGATAATTTAATAATTTTAAATGTATTTTAATTTAAAATAAATAATTTTAAAACTAGTTTATTTTGATAATATGAAAATTTTGCCAATGACCATTTTGTCTATTGGCATCGGGTCCCTTGTGTAGGGTGTTCACCTCTAGTGTTGAGCGTGGCTCCCTGAGTTCGATCCCCATCTCGCGCAAGGTGAGGGCACGGTTCGGTGGTGACCGCGGCTTCCCCACGTGTTCGTCCCTGGGTTCCGGCGCTTGTCGCCTTTCTCAAAAAAAAAATAATAATAATATGAAAATTATAAGAGATTTTTTTTATAAAATTGGAACATTGGGAGGGATGTCTTATTATTTTTCTCTAAAGATAATAATAACTAGGTATTTTTCCCGGCTTCGCATCGAAGATTTTAAAATTTTGTGAAGAGTTTTGAGGCAATGTCATGTATAAAATAATATATTTAAATAACTTCTACCATAGAAACTATTTTATACTTGGATTTCAAAGGTCTTATGGATATTTATTACATAAATAATTAGGTGTAATAAATGTTTTTCAATTATTAATATTATAAGTAATATAAATAAAAACTTAAATGTTATTTAAAAAAATTAAAATTGTTCTTTAAAATTAGGCCTGTAAACGAGCCGAGCCGAGCTTTGCTTTGTTCAAGCTTGGCTCGTTACTATTTAATCGAGCTTGAGCTCGAGCCGAGCTTTCTTCGAGCTTCATTTTTTATGTTCAAGCTTGGCTCGTTACTATTTTAACTGAGCTCGAGCTCTAATCAAGTTTATTTTGAGCTTCATGCTCGAGTTCAACTTGTTAAGAAAATTCAAAGCTTAATCTTTGGCTCGTGAGCTTAATTAAGGCTTGACTATTCTTTTATTTAGTAAAGTATCATTTAAAGCTTATTTAATGAATTATTATCACGTGTGACTCAACTCGATTTTAGTTTGAGGATTAAAAAAATAATTTAAGCTTGTTTATCAAATCATTAAGGTTTGAGTTCAAGCTTCTTAAAATCTTAATTAAATAAGTTAACAAATAATTACAATAATAACAAAATAAACATTGTGATGTAACTATCTATAAATATTTTTTCCGATATTATTAACGATCCGGTAAATAAGCTTGTTCATGACACTATATATGAATGATTATATTAGTGATTGTTACAAATAAAATTAGAAAATGATACTATAAACGAGCTTTTAATTATACAATGAACAAGTTGTTCAAAAGATTTAATGAGGCGAGCTTGGTGGTGTTCAAGCTTAGCTCGTTTATCTTATGAGCTCATTTAACTTAATAAACTAGCTGACCTAAGTTTTTAACGAGCTGAGCCTTCGAATAGTAGTTTAGAGCTCTATATGTGTGACTCAAATTGGCAACAACGACATAGTCATATATACACCTTAATATACATACATACATACATACATACATACAAACAAGCTCACAACCGAGCTTATAAACGAGCTTGTTCGCGAGCCAAAACGAGCCGAGCTTTCGGCTGCTCAAGCTTGGCTCATTTATTAATCGAGCTTGAAAATGATGTTCAAGCCTAGCTCGTTTACAATATGAGCTGAACACAAACGAGCTCTTATCGAGCCGAATACTGAGCCACTCACGAACGGCTTGGCTCAAATACACCCCTACTTAAAATGCTCTCAGAGTAGATTATACATTACTTTAATAGAATGTATAGATAATAATAATAATAATAATAATAATAATAATAATAATAATAATAATATGTTCCATTAAAATTTTAATTTTATAATTACTAAATTTTTTTAAATAATATTAGTATTTTTTTAAATTAATTAATATATTTACTTGAATGATTAAATTTTGTAAAACTTTTTCTTTGAACAAGTGAAGAGGAGTTGTATATAAATAAGGAAAACTTCAGGGAGTTATACGAGAAAAAAATCCATCACATGATTGGGTCCGATAAGAACCGGATCCGTTAAGAGCCATACCTGTTAGTTGTGATCTCTTATCACTGTGCCTTCGTTACCGGGCCCGGATTTGCCAGCTAAGCAAGGGCAAAATGGGAAAATCACAACGACGTGTGACGACAAATCAGTATGTTAGTGAGTTGGTAAGCATAAGCTTGGCTCACCGCTGCATTAAAAAAGATTCCCAACTTCAAATTATTTTTTTACAATTTAATATTAATTATTAATTATTCTATTATCAGAATTTTTAATGATATTAGAAATAAATATTTTATATTGATCAATATATAGTTATTAAGATATATTTTTATAAATTTATAATTTTTAAATGTTTCCATGGAGATAATTTTGATTTAACTTTGAAATACATTGAGATGCTTTTTTTTATATAATTCTAACATTTATATTTATTTATTAAAAAGTATAATACAAAATTGTGATTAAACAGCTCTATGGTATACATACAAGTTAAAATTTTAAAAAATTAGTTTGCATATGTAAAGCATATTGTATATTTATATGTAACAATGCAACATTTCACTTTGTTATTTAATACTTAATAATATCTAGTTTAAAAAATCAAGGTTTTATACGTGAAAATCAAAGGTTTTATACGTGAATATATATATATATATTCTTAATTACATCATTTTTAGCCCCCATGCTTTGTCCAAATTTTTAATTTTATTATTATTTTTTAACAAACAAGATCAACACATTTAACAAAGATAATGCATAAAAGCTGAAAATTGAATCAATTGATCATCCAATTGATGCATCCTCACTTAATGATGTGGGGTTTGAGCTTGAAGCCAGCATCCACATGAGTTCAGCGGGATTTGAATTTGAGATATTTAAAATTTCCACATCACATTTTTTTTAATGGGGCAAAAGCGGCTGAGATATGAACCCTTTGATATTTTTATCTTTTTATCATTACTTTTTAAGATATATTTATTCTTAATTGGTTGCTTTAATCAATAAGATAAACTAATTTTATTTGAGTGATACTCAATTTTAAATTTTTACAAAAACAAAATTGAAATTTATAAAGAAAAATATAAAATACAAAGATATATTAAACATTATAACAATACAAAAATCAGCTGAGATAAAATATATGAACCAAAATTAGATTAAATAATGTTAGAGCTGGAGCTCTATAATTGGCATTATTTGGCACAAGTCAAGATGATGTGGCAACAATGATGTCATGGTGAATCAAGGTGACATGGCAAGCATAGTGACATGGCAAAAGATAATGTATCTTGAAGATTAGAAGACCATGATTGGTGCTATATTTGAAGGATCACTCAAGAAACCATGTGGAGCTATCTTTGGTAAAAGCTTATATTTTGAAGGATCTCTCTTAAGGAACTAAATGGACAATATATTGAAGCTATATTTGGTAAGAGCATCAACATTGGAAAATCTCTCTTGAAGAGCAAGTTTAAGGCAACTACCTTTAGAAAGGATATCTATTTGAAGACACAAGGATATATATGGTCAGAACTAATTATGGAAGATAATCTAATGAATGACACTTGTATTTTTGGCAAGGAACATCAAGGTGAAAGAATCTCTCTTGAAGGGCAACCCATGAGGAGAAAATTTAAAGTTATGATTTAATCTATCTTTGGTAAGATCCAAGATGATAAAATTTATCTTTGGTAACTCTACTTCTCATGAGAAATTTATTACTTGGAGGCCAAGATTTGGAGATCTTTAGTTTGGTGTAAAGTTTAATTGAAGGAACAAACTAAGAAAAACAACAACAAGCTATGAAGATTCTCAAGACCATAATTAATAATTCAACTTTATATAAAAAAAAGATCTAAAGCTAATTATAGGCGGAGCTGCTTGAAGAGATAAGGCTATTTATGGGCAAAGCTATTTGGAGACTCAAGTTATTTAAGGGCTATTCTAAAGAAGGGCACAAGCTATCTTTGTTAAGTGCATATATTTGAAGAAGATTGATGACCCAAACTTGGATGATTGAAGATCATGCTTAGAAGATATTGAAGAGCTAAACTTGGATGAAAGAAGATCAAGTTTAGTAATAAGATAGTGAAGACTAAACTTGGATGAATGGATATCAAGTTTGGAAAGAAGATTTTGAAGATCTTTGAAAACCATCTTTGGTGAGATGGAGATGTGCCTTGATGGGTGCGACACTCAGGAGAGGGACTTGCTGATATGAAATGAGGAGGCAGGCTAGTTGCTGGCAGTGAAAAGCGCAAGAGGAGTTGCCTGCATCGACTTGGACTAGCACAGTCAGGAGAACTGGGGGCGCAGCAAAGTCACGTTGCAACTAAGATAGAGTAGAGTAAAAGAAAGTAAAGTAATGTAAAAGGAGGTTTTAAGTTATACCTTGTTTGGAATGAAGGTAAGGTAAATGGAGGTTATCAAACCTTGTAGTGTTTGGATTGAGAGTAATAGAAGGTAAGGTTTTATGTGAAAATTACTAAAATGCCATTGACGCTATAAATTGTATTTTATGCTAATTTTATACCTACAATATTTTTTTATTAATTAAATATTCTTATTTGAAAATTACTATTTATTTTATTTTTCACAAACATCAAATCTAATTTGTTATATGGGGGCATGCATGTAATTACTTAATTTCAAGAGGAGTATTTTCGTCATAGAAAAAGTTCAACCCTCCAAAACCCCCCAATTTGGAGGGTTGAAAAAGGGGATTAAAATTTTAATATGGGGCATGCATATAATTAACTAATTTTAAAAAGGGTATTTTGGTCATGAAAAAGTCCAACCCTCCAAAACCCCCCAATTTGGAGGGTTGGAAAAGGGGGTTAAATGGAGGTTTTTCAACCCTCCATTTAACCCCATTTAACCCCCAACTATCCCTACCTTCCATACAACCTTGGATCCAAGCAAGGGTTGGTCAATAACCTTCCCTTACAAAACCTTCATTTACCCCCTCCCAAGCAAACCCTAAAGCTAGAACTTAGTTAGGATTAGTGGGTGGCCCGTGTTACAAGCTTTGTTACAACAGGAGTTACAATGCCTAATTTTGGAAGGTGTCTAAGTTAGGAAGTCACGAAGATTCTAAAAGAGAAAGACGCTATATTTGGGACGTTGAGATGTGTATAAAAAAGACAATGCTATGAGATTTAGGATATGCCACTAGTGAGAGATCCAAGTGTGTGGGTTAAGGAGGATAAGCATCGGGTAATCTAGAAATGGTTTTTTTTGTCATTGTGTGAGTGAGAGTGAGTGTTGTACTTTTCATTATTTCTCACTTTTAGTGGATTATTCTCTCCGGATTGGGCCCTAGAGCCCCAAACATATGCAGATTGTGCCGAATTGTAAAAACAATTTATATGTCTCTTTTTTCTTGCATATTTGATTTTACATTGAGTGTGTGTAATTGCATATTACATAAGAGATTGAACGAAAAATTACCACACTACTATCATCCGGACCTAACAAATGATATTCACATTTTAAGTGGTATGTCTTGGTATATTAAAAAAAAAAACTCTCATATTTACTCAACTCTTTAGTCTCACCGACGGTGATCATATCTCATACGAACAAATACAACTGCAAATATCTAAAAGACTAAAAGATCACGAAGGGTAGTTTCGTACTTTCACATGTCAGCTCATAACTTTACTCTTTTCCGCGGGCTCTCGGAACTCTTCTTCAATAGAGACCTTCATTTCCACAGAGCCAGAGAGAGTGAGAGCGAGAGAGGGAGGAGCTCGCCGGCGGTGATTAGGGCTTGGATCCAGCTTGCCGGAGGCATTGAGATCTGGTGGAGTTGCGGCAATGGCGGCTGGAGCGGAGAGGATAGACTTCGTGTTCAAGGTGGTGCTGATCGGGGACGCAGCGGTGGGAAAATCGCAGATCTTGGCACGGTTCGCGAGGAACGAGTTCACCATCGATTCGAAGGCCACCATTGGCGTCGAGTTCCAGACCCGCACTGTCGTCATTGATCACAAGTCCGTCAAGGCCCAGATCTGGGACACCGCCGGCCAAGAAAGGTAAGGGAGAAACCTAAGAGCTTTGGATTTAGTTCTTCATGTGTAGAGTGAGATCTCGGAGTTTTGGGATAGTGTGTGATTTAAGCAGTTAAGATTGGGATGGAGATCTTGGAGTGTTTGTGAGTTAATGGAGTTTTCGTAGGTCTTATTGTGAGTAAATGCGGAGAAATGCTTGTTGTATCATTGGCTTTATCTTGATTTGAGGCTGTTGTTAATCGTTGATGAGCATTTTCTTTGATTGATTTCTTCAGACTTTATCTTTGTTTTGGGAAAAAAAGAACCTTTTTTTTTTTGTCTTATCTTTTCAATGTTTAGACCTGCACATTGTATGATTTGAATCTGAGATGTGGTTTTCTCAACTGTGTGCACTAGTTTAGAGTTAAAATCAAGCACTGTCCCATTTGCCTTATCTTGCCAAACTTCAATTGTGGATATGATGGAAAGCTTTCAGGAACACTTGAAGTTAAATATGGATTTGGTTTGATTGATTATGTAACTATGATGGTAAATATGAGTGAAGAGAATAGTATGGCGTGATCCAAACTTTGGTCATTGAGTGGAAACTCTTGTTGTTTGTGTTGTTGTTGAACTTGTATTGATCGAATTATTAATTGTAACAGAACCTTAGTAAAATACAGGCTTGATAAAGGAGTTAATTAGTGGTTAGGATTTTGCTTTATTTTGGACTGCATTTTGGTATTTATCTTCATTCAAATCACGTTATGCTATTTCAATTATGAATTAGTGTCGATGTGGCCGGTAACTAAAAGTTTCAGATGAGCTCTGTGAGAAGTGAGTTATGCATTTTCCTTAAGAAATTTGTAAAGCGTGTTATGCTTGTATCTTATTATCATATTTATGAAACTGATGCTGTTCTACTATTTGCTTAAATTGTTATTGGACTAAAAAAAATGCACTCATTTTGGTAATGATTTGAAGTCTTTCATTACTGTGGTTTGTGGATTGTATGAATGCCAAATGGCATGATACAGTTGAATCACTTGAATTATGTGTGATGCTGACTCAGTAATGCTTTAATCTCATATTTTGAAGGATTAAAGGCTTACAGTTATTGGCCCCTAAAGTTTGGGTTGTTGTCACTTTTTGCCCTTTTAAATAAGAAAAGTTCATTTTGGTAATGAACTACACAATTTTGTTCATTTTGGCCTCATCTGTCGACTGTGGCAATCTGAATCCACATTGGATAGAGGGGCCAAGAATAAACAAATGTTTGTAGTTCATTGGCCTAAATGGACTTATTTTACAATAGGGCCCAAAATGGAGATATGCCACATACTTTAGGGGACACTACTTGCTTCAATCCCGCATTTGATAACCTTTGGACAATTCGATTATTTTCCTTCTGAAAAATATAGTTATTTGATTGTAATTATTGTCTTTTTTGTATGTGACTTGACAAACAAATTAGATTTTGAATATATGAGACTTGTTATAGATGGAATGGAATTTATCTCTTTCTTTCTCATTGTAGTAATCCTAATTACTAATGCCTTGTATGAATTACCTATTGCTTCAAATCTCTTTCGCTGGGCAAGTGTTATAATAATTTTTCAAATTTAATCTGCAATAGCTCCATGCCAACTAATTTTGTATTCCTTACAGGTACAGGGCTGTCACAAGTGCATACTATCGAGGCGCTGTCGGGGCCATGCTTGTTTACGACATAACCAAGCGTCAAAGCTTTGACCACATTGCAAGGTGGCTGGAGGAACTGCGGGGACATGCTGACAAGAACATCGTGATCATGCTGGTTGGTAACAAGAGCGATCTAGAGGAGCAACGAGCTGTACCCGTGGAAGATGCAAAAGAATTCGCACAGAGGGAAGGTCTCTTTTTCCTAGAGACATCAGCATTGCAGGCCACTAACGTTGAAACTGCTTTTCTCACTGTACTTACCGAGATCTTCAACATTGTGAGCAAGAAGAGCCTGGCAACTCAGGCCAATACCGACGCACCAGCAGCACCTCCCTCGGGGAAGAAGATTATAATCCCGGGTCCTGCACAGGAGATCCCGAAGAACAAAATGTGCTGCAGGGCGGCCTGATTTCACATTCTTTTCTTGCAACACGGTTTTGATTCATCGTTTACTTGCAAGCTTTGTGATAGCTGTATTACATAGATTGATTCGGTAATGCACTAGTATATTTTTCAGAGGGAGTGGATTGTTGAACGTTGGAAACTTGAGGACATTCTTATATTTTGCAATTGCAATTGAGATAGAAAAAGGTCTTCTGTGATGTTGATGTTATTGTGTTCATATGTCAATTGTTTTGAACATCTGCTCTGATGTTGAGAGAGGCTTATCAATTCGTTGAGCTGTAGAAATTCTTATTTGTCTTTGGCAATAACCTGAAATTACAGTGATACACTCTGTTTCTCTTCATTTATACACCTACAATATTGGATATACAGTTGACTACTTTATATGACAGGATCTTGTTACTCCTAAAGTAGAGGGTGTTGCATTATTTTTATTTTCTTAATTATTTTTATCAGGTGCATAAATATAACAATTATATAAATAAATACATTTTCAAAATATAAATTTATTGTCTGGGTGATCATAAATCAAAATATACAAAATAATCATGATATAAACTACATAGTGCTGAAAGAAATACAACTAAAAGAGGTAGTAAAACACAATAGTTATGAGTATATATAAAAAAATTTGAACTTTATGAAAACGAGTATATATATGTGTAAACTAATGCTTTACACACACACACACACACACACAAAGTAAAACCAAGGTTGAACTGGAAATCAGCAAACTTCTCACAAGATTTAAGTTATTTTAAGGTTGAGCAGCCAAGAGAGGTGCAAACATTTCGCCACTCTAAAAAAACACAAAATCCTCAATGAATTCTAGTTATCAGAAAATTTCAAATCAGTTTACCAAGTTCATTATTTAAGCAAATAAATTACAACACACATTGCCAAACCTTCAATAGAGTTTGCAAGAAAACTAAATCTCATCGTATCCTCCGAATTCTCCAGTCCGATATTTTTCATGAACAAATAATCAGGTTGGCTTCAATAACTTCATCGTTTGAATGCCCTCAGCTAATATTATCCGGCTCAGCTTCTAAAGTCATCTGTTGATTCGTTATCTACCGATATCTTTTTAGCCTCGGCTTCTGAGTTAGAATTATTCTCCTTATCCTCTGATATTGTAACCTCAGACGGAAATCGTAATGAAAGTCTTTCACGAAGTTCCTGCGCATCCAACTGCGAGACCATGATGCTGAGATTGGTCTTGCCTTTCCAGCAAACAATGGCGATGGTCGAAGCATCCAGTAGAATTTCATCAATAGGTTTATTTCCTGCAAAGTTTGATATCAGAACACTGAAATTCTAACCGAATAGTTCGAAACATATCCAGTGAACAGAATCCTCACCTTCATTCAGAGTGACTACACAACAACCAGGCATCAGATTCGTCGCCTTCTCTCTGAAATCAGAATTAACGAAGTCAGGAAATTTAATTGTCCTGTATTGTAGTAGGTGCTGGAAGTCGAGTAATGATGCATGTAAAATCTGTTTGCTGATATATGGAAGCAGTAAAGGCAATCCTTCTGATGATAACCGGAATGAACACAGTGATGAGCAATCTTTTGACGCTTGCCGCTCCTAAAAGAACATAAGGATATAATTATCAGAATAATTATGAAAAATATTATCATGATGTAAAATTCCAAAAAGATTGATAAGTAGCAATAAACTCAGAATTTAATCCAAGTGCATAACAATACGCAAGAAATAAAATTCAACTTACGAATGTCTTCAAGCCCAGGGAGGTTATCTTAAGTCGCTGGCCGACTTTAAAGTTGAGTTGAAGGATGTCATGAACTGATTTTGATATGTAGTAAATCCTCTTCACATGATTAGCATCAGTGTTTCTAGTGACAAGGTGGCCTTCAAGGGGAAAAGATTCACAGATGCCGTAGAATGACCTTATACTATCAATAATTGTTTTTTCTTGGAAAAACACTACAGGATCAACGCCTCTCCACCTTCCTTGGATCTGTAACTTGCCCTTTGAAACTTTTTCATTCTCACCAATACCACTAGGTTCCACTTCTTCTAGTTCATTTTCTATATCGTTTAATTGATTGGATGGTAATGCCGGTTCAACATCAGTTGTCTTGAGTGATGATTGGTCAATTTTGGAACTGTCATTTGAAGGCTCTTCAGCTGAAGTATGGTGATGTTGATCTGGAATACATTCAGATGGTTTTATCTCTGCATTCTCAACTTCAAGGTTCTCGTTTGAGTTTCTTGGGATCTTCTGCTTCCGCTTGGTGGATTGACTAGTCTGATTTTCAGGAACAGCTACAAGGAAAAAGGATGCACCCATTAAATTGACAATAATACAAAATGAGGGTTTTCAAAAAGATTTAGTTTTACCTTGCAAAGGAGAAATTTTCTTGAGGACAGCAATGAAAAAGGCTCCGCTGTTCTGATCATGAGGAACAATCCGCATGCAACATTCCAAAGGATAACTTGAAACTTCAACTTTAATTTCACCATCCAGATCTTCTGGTGAACTGCTCATGCCAGAAACTTCGTGTACATTACTCACAGCTTCTTTCATGTCAACAGCAGTCTCAATAGTTTCCACGTTGTTACCACCATCATGACTCAATTCCAAACTACTAGCATTTTCTGTCCCAGTAACAGCATCAATTGTCACCGTCTCTTCTTGCATGTTATCATGCTCTGTCTGGTCCAACTTGAAGCATTGATCAGAAGGGAACATACTAGGTGTAATGACACCTCTCCTATATCTAGGTACGTCTCTATATGAAGCTAGCCAAAGACCTCTATCCCGCACCTGTGAATTTAGGAACAAAAGAATTTTTAAGTAGGATCTTCCATGGCAAACTCAAAGAAAAAGTAAAGTAGATCCGAAGAAAACAAGAGTTTTTCTCAACCAAAAATGCGATTAACAACAGAGCCATATGCTGCTAAACTGAATGAACTTTAAGTTGCCAGATGAGCAAACAAACAGACTACAAGAACGGCATTTGTCTACAACTCGAATAACTGGAATGATAGGTTCGCATATCATAACTTCCCCAGGCCAGATTATAAAGTTAGAGCAGTCATGCCACATTCTACGATTGTGACATGAATCTGCTTTTTCATATTGTTTAGATTAGTTAGAACATGTAATCAATCATCAAATCAAATGAGAATATGATCTAATACATGCTGTATTATAACCTTGGACCAATAAGAAGCTAAGAGGAAGGGCAGTATATGACTATTTAAATGAAAAATAGGTGTCTTATAGATTGTAAGCTCTTGTGGTTATGTGTACAAAATACAAATCAAGTGCATGTCCAGTAGACCACAAGAAAAGCAAGCTAATGAAATCTCCAATAATAACCCTAGCAAATGAAGCAATAGATGATATAAACAAAGAATAAAGCACAATGGCCAAAAATAAAGCTGAAGAGTTTGACCTTCCATGTTTTAAGGCCTGGGCGGCGAATCAACTCAGGAAGCTCCCCAGAAACATCAAGTAACTCAACTGAATCCCCACTTCTCCGAAGAACCTACAGATAAAGACATTCATCCAAAATGATGGGTGAATAAGGAGATGACAAGTTGCATCTGAAATAAACCAGCATACAAGAGCTCATTGACCAATTAATAACTAAGCAAAAAAAGTTAAATGTTCTAATAAATTCTGTACAAAAATCAAAGACCAGTGGCAGTGATCACAGAAACTGCTCTGCAACTAGATAAAACTAAAAACCAGCTGGAAGCAAAACAAATTGTTGACAAGAGGCCATTAAACTTGGCGATATTGCCCACACTATTGAGACGCCATAGAAAATGTTTAATTGCTATATCCCACCCATATTTTGCCGTCCCTCTATGTCAAACAATTACTTCCTTCTTTTGCCTAATATCTGTTTATAATTTGTGGTACAAAGTAAAGCTCACCAAAAAATCCAAACTCACTTTTTCTTTTGTAAATGACAGGAAGAAGGATAAGTTATTTCTCAATCATATCATATGCCGGTTCATCATCTGAAAAATGCTCATAGTAGCATACATACTCTTCAGAATCCTCATTCAATATTATACATACAATATCCATGTTGAGATTCTCTGCAGTCAAAACTTCCTTTGCTAGTTTGTGATACAAATCCAACCATAATCATGATAGATCACATTTACTCTACATTCACATCTTGTTAACAATAAACTGTTCAGCCTTACAGCTTTATTTGATAATGTATTTTCTTATTCCAGAATAATTTAAATTTTGAATAATGGATTCAGATTATGGCCCGTATTCCAGAATAGGGTGGTTTGACCACAATTACCAGTGCCCTCCTAGACTTTAATGTTCAGCAAACTATTTCAGAATAAATCATGAAAGAAAAAACAACCAATTTTTCCCAGAATAAAGGAGTATGGCAATATCAAAGGACATAATAAAAATGCTTATCCTGAAGTTTGAAGACAGGTGATAACTTCAAGCAATATATCAATAAACAATAGAAAGACAATTATAACTCTGTTAAGGAATATTAATTAACCTCAGCAACGACAGCCTCATTTTCAACTGGATTCATAGAGCAAGTAGAATAAACCATTCTTCCGCCAACTTTAAGCAAAGCTAGCCCTACAACAAGTTACACCATATTAGAGTCAATAGGCCATAGCCACAAGCAAACCTTGAGCAACAGATGTGGATCTTACCACGCATAGCAATGTCTACTTGAAGACGATGAAGCCCATTGCCCATCCCTGCATTCCTGGACATTTTCATGTATCTGATGTAATGATACAAGGAATTAAGAACATCATTCGTAAATTGAAAATAAACATAGAATTGACATACCATTTTCTCCAGATATCAGGAGCCTTACGCAAAGTGCCATCACCAGTGCAGGGAACATCACATAGCACACGATCAAATTGCAAAGTATGTTTTCTTGCCTCTTCTCCTGTAGAATTCTCTGTGCAACTTTTTAATGAACAATTTGGGAAGTGCTGAGCTTCATGATTTGTTACTATCAAGTTAGCACTGCACATCCTTTTTGTTTGATGGATAAGGAGATTGCACCTTTGTACATCAACATCATTTGCTATTACCTACAATATCAGCAAATACAGACTATAAGCAGACAAAAAACTAGCATGAATTTTTCCAAGATCCTTAAGATCCTATCCAGCAGAGGGACTTGGTCTAAAAAGTCTTTCATCAATGAAAGGGGAAAATATGTACCAGCCCATTAGGAAGTAATCCAGGTTTATCTAATTGGTGTATCATTTCAAGCAATTGGAATGTTTTGGATCCAGGAGCTGCACACACTATAAAGAGATCAAAATGTCAGCTATTCTGAAGTATAATATAATATTCTATTCCAACAATGATTTTCAAAAAAAAGTGTTTTATGATAAATATATTGTGGTGAAGTAATATGGAAAAAGAGCCATAAACACAGTCATCTTTCCAGATAGAATTGGTTTACAAATGCAACAGAACTAAAAGCTAGAGACTAACTTACTGTCAAGTATATGGTGATCTGGAAGAACATCCAAGAAAAGTGGAGGTACCTGGAAAAGAAAAGCAAAAAAAATCAGTACTATAGAACCAAATATTGTGTAAAGCTAATGTGTGAAAATCTTGATCACAGTATACAATAAATAAAAAGGAGTAACTTAATAGTCAACACAAACTGCTGCAACACAAGAACTTTATGCATACCATGCTAACAGCCTCTTGTCTTGTTATGTTCCCAACCTCATTCTCCTGCTTTAAAAATTCATGGAACCTGAAATCCAGAAGAGAATGTGTCCGATGGTCAAGATTCTTTTTTTTCCTTCCAAAGTTTCTCGTATCAAGCATTGAGGAGTATTGCCAAATATCTTGTAGTGAGGAAGTCAAAACACACACGCGCGCGCGCTCGCGCATGCACAACACAAAGAATACATGTTCACAATACATGCAATTAAGTCATCCTCCAAAGCACGATGATCATTGTAAAGGCACGTGTACAATGTTCCAGTTTGGAAAAGATCTATATGCATGATCAAATAATGGACTAAGAACCAATCAAACTTCTCACATTCCAATTAAATAGGAAAAAGCAAAAGGGGTAAGCACCTCTACAGCACAGGGCTTACCAGTTTTATCTTTCCCATGAAAGAAAAAAGAAATTGTAAATAAATGATAGAATTAGAAGCAATTGATAATTATGAATGAAAGGAAAATTGAGTAGAATTTTCACAAAGTCCTTCATAGCATATATGGTTGGATGCACGTAGATGAATGAAGGAAGAGGGATCACCTCTCAAGGGTTTGATTTTTCCTTAGCTGCATTCTGGAGAAATTTGAATGCCAAGCTAGTTTCCCAGGATACCAAGGCAGAGGTCTAATAGCATCTATTTCATTCTCATTGTCAATCTGGTAATGTCAAGTTATTCAGAATGATCAATCTGGTAGCAATATTTGCCAGAGTCATCTGATATGTACTCAAGACCAATAAGAAGCATAATTCAGATGCATACCTCAGCTTCCAAGGATTTCATGAAGTCATCTTCCAGCTGAGAAAGAATATCGCGGAAAAATTGACCACTGTAAAATAATGCCATGAACCATATAAGCTATAAAGCATAAATAGCAGCTCCAAAAATCACAGTAAATCATGTGGGTAGAATAAAATTGAAGATCATTAATTTTCAATAAAAGACACAAGAACCGTTATACAAAATGGATTCAAATAAAAACCACTACATGTAACATATGCATGCCAAGCAATATTACCTAATAATCATTGTTCAAGCCATGAACCACCTAGTCATTGAAAATGGCAAGAAAATATCACAGCATGGAACAGGACTTAAAAATAACGCTTAATACTGATCCAGACATTTCAGATAATTTATGATACTTACAAAGTGGATATACTTAAAAAATCAAAGCCACTAGCTAAGAGAAACATAACCAATGGAAATCAAAAAGCTAGAAAACAGATAAAATAAGAAACCATAACTAACAAGCAACAAGATATGTAAGAAGTTAAGGGGTGAGGAAGGTAACCTAAGAAAAATTGAAAGACTAAGATAAAGATAAATACCCATATCATGCATAGCATCCACTGATAACACCTATTCCATGAAGATTACTTAACTGACAAAGTAAAAAAAGAAAATTATCAGACACAATACCTGGAATTGATTCTAAATGCAGCAGGCAATGGTTTTCGGAGGACACAAATAAACTCTTCCCATTCATTTTCAGGCACAATGCCTTGCGCCTATGAAACATAATGTTAAAAAAAAAAAAATATGAGAAACAGGCGAAGAATATTTTTGCAAATTATATAGAACAATTTGCAAATATTGCAAAGAACACCTAGTCATGAAAGCACTGTAAGAATAGGTATCAATAAATAGGCAAATAACTGGATGATAATCTTACATCAGAAGGCCATAAATAGACAGCTAACTGGATAAGAAGTCATAAATCTTAATCAAGGCAATGTAAAGGATATATTTAACCTTTATGACTTCTAAGCTCTAGCCTATAACACTTCAATGTAAAACAAAGATTTCCAAAGCTCTAATTGTTATCATTTATTATGTAGGATCTTTACTTATAAACAAACTACCAAGAAGAGCCCAGCACCAAACATGATTGGGTAGAACAACAGTGGATGCAAATACAAAAATAAAATCTTACATCAAATGCTAGCAATCTCACTTAGCCACATACAAGTAATTTGCCCCATGTCCTGAGGCAAAACAAAGACAAAGAAAAAAGAAGCTAAACTACTATAAACATCAATATTCACCCCCTATTCCATTCTACAAATTCAGAAAAGACTATCACTTTTTTATAGTTGCAACAATAACCAGTCTAAAAAAATCAGTTTTTTCCCCTAATTAATGCGTAAACTCAGATATGTAAAATCTTCAGATAAATCTGATGATGGTTTTGGAAACCATCCAAAAAAGAAATTAATAGAAATGCACATGAATTAACTAGAAGCCATGGATCAGCAAACCCATCTAAAGAACAGGAACACCATGGAGATCAGAAGATTAAGGATGATAACCTTGTAGTATTCTTCAAAGCCAGTGTTCTGGGTGGCAAAGGGTTGCCAGGAGGGGTTAGGGTTAGGGTTCTCGTCAGAGGGATCAGACGAGCGCGTCTTCTTGGAGGCCTCGTCGCTTCCGTTCTTGTACTTCCAGACGTTCTCCTTGCTCTGCTTGAAGTGCTTCCGCTGCGTGCGGCCGCGCTTATGACCTCCGCCCATACTCGTCGTCGCCGTCGCCGGCTCTGCCGCCGCCGTCGCCGCCGCCGCCGCTCTGGTGCTTTGAGATTCGGTTCTTCGCGGGTTGGAGGCGAAGCTAAGGACAGAACCCAAGCTCTGTTTTAAGGTTAAAGAGAAAATTCCATATAGGTCCCTTACATGCTGTAATTTCTTCTTAAATCCCTATAATGATATTTTTCATTTAGTCCCTCCAACTCAAAGGATTGAAAAAAAAATTATGAAATATAAAATTTTAGGTTGAATATTTGGCTATGTATCTTGAACAACATATAGTAGTTCAAAATATAAGTGGGGGTAAGTAAATAATATTAATTAAAAAAATGTTAATAGATTTTTTTTTTTTACAAATGCAACAAATGCACATATATAATTAAGGGCATGTGCAGAAATTAATATGGCCATGTGTCCTCACCAAGCGGTACAAAAATTAATTGCAAAGCCATTCCTACACCGGAAACTTTTTGACACCAACTGCATATAGCACATTTTAAATCGGGGTAATAAAAATCTTATAAACCAAGCTTTACACAATAGGATTATAACTATTGGACTAAAGGCTTTTTTTGCGTTAATAAATTTTGTTTTAATAAATCTTTTAAAAAATGTAGTTAAAATATTTTATTAAATATATTGTATAAAATTTGGGTTGTAGAAGGCCTGACACAAAATGTTGATTTTAAAAATATTTTTTATTCAATCATTGAATAATTCAATGGTATAACACAAAAGTGCCAAAAGGGAGGGCAAAGGTTTGAATCCTTCCCTAGTAGTATTGTTCGTACACTAAACCATTGTATCTGGAGCACCTTTTCTACTTGTCTGTTCCTTTGACAATATTGTAAATGGGGACGCTGGTGACCTGCTAGTAAATATATATATATATATATACTCCCTCCGTTTCTTTTTATATATCATAAACCCATGTTCCTTTTTTTCTGTTATTTTTAAACATCAAGAATCATTTATTATTTTTTTTCAAAATTAACCTAACACTCAACTTCAATTCTCTTCTTGAAATATAATATGAGAGAGAAATGTGAAGATATAAATTAGGAGTAATTTTGGAAAGATAACTAATTTTTTATTAAATTATGTGAAATAACCAAATTTCTTGGTATGTGAGATTCGGTTATTCACGACAAATAAAAAGGAACGAAGGGAGTATTTTTTAATCTAAGACATACTTCTATTATTTATGTTCACATAAAACTCTGGTGTATTTCATTAATGGAATTTGATGAGATTTGTATGTAAATTTTTTGAGAAATGGGATCCTCATTTTTTTTTCTTTTCCAATAAATGTTATTCCCTCAGTTTCTTTTTTTTTCTCTGTCGTGTTTAACCCGAATCTCACGTATTAAAACCTTAGTTATTTCATAATTTTTTTATAAAAAAATTAGTTATCTTTTCAAAACTATCACTAATTTATATCTTCACAATTCTCTCTCATGTTTAATTCAAAAAAAAATTAAATAGAGTATTAAGAATAATTTTAAAAAAATAATAAAGAGTTTTTAATGTTTGAAAATGACAGATAAAAAAACAACGGAGGGAGTATTGAATATGAGATGTCCATAGAAAAGAAATAATAATAATAATTTTACTGCACATAATAAATTTTTTAGTTGTATATAAGTCTAATGCACCTTTTCTCTTGTTCGAGAGTACAGCTCTGGGAAGTGATTTTTTTAAAAAAATTCAATAAAAAAAAAAATGTATGCCCACATCACATGAATAGAAGCACAAAAATCACTTTTACAATAATAGAATTAATATTCTATTTTTTACTAAAAAATAATCACGCAACAATCATAGCACACCCAAATTTAGGTTACTTATAATGATAAATTAAATTAAAAGGAAGAAAGTCAAATAGTATTATACTCCTATTGTTTTGTTTTAACAAATCCTAGCTTGTGTAGTTCTATGACATAATTTGTTAATTTTATTAAAAGAAATATGTATATGTCATGAATCATTTGGATTTTTTTATTTTAATATCTTTTATGGTAAAGTCAATGCATGAATTAAATTTGTGCACTTCCTTTTTAGTTTAACAGCAAATTAGAACAAGAGAAGACAAACTTTGATTTTCATTCATGGATATATTTATTTTTTGAGATTATATAATGGAATTATTCCCATCAATGCAATTCAATTTTAGTTTAACATTATGTTATATTTGTGTGACATCACCAAATATAAAATATAAACATATTACTTCCTCTGGTCCTTTGTCAATTTTAACTAATTTATATTGATTAAAAAAATTAATTAAAATTAGTTAGTAATCTAAAATCTATGAAAAATTATATTATTTATAAAAATTATTCTTATTTAAAATATAATTGAATATAATTTATTAAATATTATAAAAATATATTAGATATAAATGATAAATTTTAAAAAATAAATATTTAATACTTCATTAAGTAAATAAGACAAAAAAAAAAACCATAAAATAGAGTAAGGAAGAAAGAGCCGAAAGAGTATTACACAATCCACTCACATCAAAGCATAATTAACATCATCACTTACAATTTCATGTGTGTCAAAATATAAATTAAAAAAAAAAACAATGAACACTTGATATTAGAATGAAAAATGATGTCTATTTCAAAATTGGAAAAAAAACAAATAAACTGAAATATTTTAATCAATTAATCAAATAAAATGTAATTATAAAATAATTATAGAAAAAAAAAATCCAAGTCAAGGACAATCATAGACAATGTCCTTTCAGCTTCTAATGCATGTTCATCTCATTTTATAAATTTATCTTTTATTTTATTTTATTTTATTTTTCACAAATAATGCCCTCTTGGATTCTCAGTACTTGTGAAACGATAATTCTATCTCCAAACACGTTTCCCCCAAAAATCACTAGAAGATTTGTTGGATGACGTGGCAATCTAATATTGGCTAGTAAAGGTGCTGGGTGTTCAACACCACATCAAAGCTACTTGAAGATTTGTTACGCGGCGAGTTGCATTTGATAAGAATCTGGACACGTGGCAGACAATTAATCACCCTTGTTTGTAGCCAACCAAAAGATGCCAAGTGGCCCTCCAGGATGAGTGCACTGTGTTTTAGCTGCTACACTATAGATCCATTTCCATTAAAGGGCATTTGCATATGCACCCAAATAAACATAAAATTACAAAGTAGATCCATTAAAAAAATTTAGGCAATTTTATTTATTTTGGTTCATTTAAAATATAAATATAGGTTTAATGTGTCCTCATCAAAATTTATGTTATTATAATTTATACATATGTTTTTTGCCATCAATAAAAATTTATTATTAACATGATATATATATATGAGGATAGTTGATAACAGCACCCGTGGAAGAGACAAATAGATAATTGGGATGTGTTTGGTAATTTTATTGTAAATAAAAACTAAAGTCCAATAATTGTGATTGATTGAGTTATTGTTTTGACAGTTAATAAATACAGTGTTGTTGTTCATATGAACAGTGATGACATTAGATTGAGATTCAATAGTTGATTACGAATATTTATTAACGGTCTCATCAGATGATACACCATATATATATATATATATATAACAGAAAAACCTGAAGTTTATATAAATCTACGGATGATCATGGAGCATTTGTTTATGTACAGAAGCAAATGTCCATTTTCAAGGGGGGTATAGAATAAAAAAAACTAAGTATGACGTGGCGAATTCCTACTGGTCGCAATAGTGGGCCCAAACAGAATATCAACATAGGAATATAAGGGACAGCAATGGGAGACCAACCAATAAGAACCCTGCCAAGTGGCGCACAACCGCGTCATCCCATTCATTCATAAAAGGCCACAAACCATGGCCTCGAATTCCCCAACCCTTTCACTCTCTCTCTCGCGCTCTCCGCCACCGCTCGCCGGCGATCATGGAGAGCTCCGTCCTTACCCGCCCCTTCGCGCCGCCTTCCTCCACCGTCCTCCGCCGGCCACTCTCCATCCGCTCGCTGCCTTCCCTCTCCCCTCTTCATCTCGCTCCCAACTCCCTCCCCACCCTCCGCTCTCGATCCCTTCCCCATTTCCCCTCCCCCAAGCCGCATCTCCGTCTCCCCCCCATCTGCGCCTCCTCACCCTCCTCCCCACCTCCAAAACCCACACCGGTCCCTCTGTCTGGCGCTAAGCCATTACCGCTAGCGATTTCCATCGCCATCGGTCTGGCCGTCCGCTTTTTGGTGCCTCGGCCTGCCGAAGTCTCGCTCCAAGCTTGGCAGCTTCTTTCCATCTTTCTCTCCACCATCGCTGGCCTCGTCCTTGGCCCGCTTCCTGTTGGTGCCTGGGCCTTCCTTGGCCTCACCGCCTCCATCGTTACCCGCACTCTTTCCTTCTCCGCCGCCTTTGGTGCGTTCACTAATGAGGTGATTTGGTTGATTGTGATTTCATTCTTTTTCGCTCGCGGATTTGTGAAGACGGGCCTTGGAGACCGGATCGCTACCTACTTCGTGAAGTGGATGGGAAGTAGCACGCTTGGATTGTCGTATGGGCTTACTGTCAGTGAAGCTCTAATTGCTCCTGCAATGCCCAGTACGACGGCTAGGGGCGGCGGTGTGTTTTTGCCGATTATTAAATCGCTGTCGCTCTCCGCCGGCAGCCGGCCTGGGGATCCATCGGCGAGAAAGGTTGGATCATATTTGGTGATGTCGCAGTTGCAGGTGAGAATCGGCCTTTAATTGGATTCCCCTTTTATTTATCTATTTTTTAATTATTGCTGGTTAAAGCTAGTTCCATCTCATGCTATAGATACGCAATTTGTTAAAAATCATTATTTTTCATTCATAAAAAATTTCATGTTTACTTACCATTAGTTAGATGAGTTGGGACCTTTCTTTTGATTTTTACTTGAACACTGCAAGTGGTTTTCATCTCCAATTGACAGATGTAAAAGAAAAAGAACAGGCTTTTATGCACTTTTCATGTTAAATTTTGGCATCAAGCTTGAATTGTGACACTAATAGTATCAACTTTATAGTGATCTTTGAGTCATTGCAGTATGTGGATGGCTTTTTTTTGTTTTTTGGGTTGTATTACATCTGATGCCTTGAGACCACCCGTTTGATAATTAGGCTTGCTACCCACAACTAAAGAATGGGTGCCATTTATTGATAAATAATCTGGCCTTCTGTGTTCCTTTTGTATAAAATTAGCATTTGATTCACCTGTATATTTTTGTCTTGTTCACTTGGTTTTGAGATTCTTGTTCTGTGCAGGTAGAATAACTGATAACACAACCACTGTTTGCTGTTTATACTGTTCTCTCATAGTTACATGTGGTCTCTTTGCATGACTTTGGTGTTCTAGTGTTCCTTCTTTTTCTTATCCAGGATACATAAGCTATGTGTCTTCGCTTATTTCTTGCTTGTGTTTGATGCATAGCAGTCAGCTGGTAAATTAAGTTCTCTTTTCCTTACTGCGAATGACTCCTGAGTTCTAGTGTTTGTTCTTTCTCTTATCCAGCATACTTGAGCTTTATGTCTTTACTTATTTCTTGCTTGTGTTTGATGTATGACAGTCAGCTGGTAACTCAAGTGCTCTTTTCCTAACTGCTGCAGCTCAAAACTTACTCTGCCTTAAACTAGCGGAGGGACTTGGGGTAGTGATTGGGAACCCATGGGTCTCTTGGTTTAAAATTGCAAGCTTACCAGCGATTATTTCACTTCTAGCTACTCCATATATTCTATATAAGATCTTCCCACCTGAGACCAAAGACACCCCTGATGCACCTGCTATGGCCACAAAAAAACTGGAACAAATGGGACCTGTAACAAAGAATGAATGGACTATGCTTGGCACCATGCTTCTTTCTGTAGCTTTGTGGGTCTTCGGGTATGTACCTTTTTACCTTTGTGATAGAACCTACTTATGTGTGTGTTAGGAAGCAGTAGCTTATTGGTTCATCCCCTTAATTCTCACTTTATGCACTAGGGACATTACTCTGAAACTTTGTTCCACTTATACACTGTGAATTGATATTGTGGAAAGTGGCATAGAATTCTTATGTGATGAAAGGGAAAGTTGTTAATTGCAGCCAGTTTGATATTTGTGCAACTTCACTTACGGTTGCCTTTCTTACTTTCCTAGTAGTAGAAATTCAGATAAAATATTGGAAAAATTGAAACAAGAGGGATGTGAAGGAACATAAGATAAATAATAAATAATTGAGATATTGGTTTGCTTGACTTTAGTTTATTAAAGGCATGATCATTTTATTTTATTTTGTTCATTCTAGACTCTGAAACATAACCAATTTTGTTTTCCCTGTAATTATTATTTTGCTTTATGTTGACTTGTATGCTAAGATGCATCTAAGTTATACTTGAATGATTATATTGTTTTAAGAGTAAAATGTCCAATGTATGTTGCTTTATTTGTTGTTCCTTTTCTATACCTAACAAGTCATCAGTTTTTTCACAGGGATGCTTTTGGTATAGCAAGTGTTGTTGCAGCTATGCTTGGGTTGTCCATCCTTCTCCTTTTAGGTGTCTTGGAATGGGATGATTGTTTAAGTGAGAAGTCCGCATGGGACACTCTGGCCTGGTTTGCAGTGCTAGTTGGCATGGCTGGGCAACTTACAAACCTTGGGATTGTGCCATGGATGTCCAACTGTGTTGCTAAAGTCCTTCAATCTTTCTCATTGAGCTGGCCAGCAGCATTCTGTGTTCTTCAAGCTTCTTATTTCCTCATCCACTATCTGTTTGCTAGCCAGACTGGCCATGTGGGAGCCTTATTCTCGGCATTTCTAGCAATGCACTTAGCAGCTGGAGTCCCTGGTGTATTGGCGGCGCTTGCCTTGGCATATAATACAAATCTTTTTGGTGCTCTGACACATTATAGCAGTGGGCAGGCTGCTGTATATTATGGAGGTATGCTTTCTCTATAACTAGCGCTTGCTGTTTCACAGTCAGGTTTGCCATGGTATTAGAATCTAGTTGAAACTAAGGGGAATGGATTGAGGCACATGATGATTTTGAAATGATTCTGCCATGTTTGAATTATCGTAATTGTTTGGTTAAATTCACGAAGAAGATGAGATAAAATATTATTTAGCAGAATTAAGTATAACCCAACAACCCATTCAGGTAGATTGGTGGTATTAATCTATTTGATTAATCTGACCTGGTTTCATTTGATTTACATATCTAGATCCATTTTCAATTAATCATATGATTGAATTAGTCCAATTCATCATAATTCAATGTGGATTAGCTGTATACTTAGCAAAATTATTTCCTAACTAGTGGAATGACAGTGGATTTGATTCTATTATCCCTATGGTATTATCTGTATAGTATTTTTATTTCTTAACTAAGTGAGATCGCCTCAATAAAACATGATAATAAGGGTCTTATACTTGCTAAACTATCCAATTTTACCTTGCAACTTTGGTTTCTCATATTATTTATAATTAATCCAGTTTTATATCATTGGCTGGTTTTTTAATTATTCTGAAAAGATAGACTGAGAACTGACTTAAACAAGTGACTAAAAATGGTTTGACCTGGTTTCGTTTGATATAGCCGCCTAGATCCTTTTTCAGCAAATCATGATTGAATTTGTCCAATTGATTGGCTATTTTGAAAGGATTTATCATATAATTACCAAAATTAATTATGAATGAGTGTAATTAATAATTATTAACTAGTTCTTAATTATTATAAAAAAATAGACTGAAAACATGAGTGAAACAACAGGAGTAACTAAAAAGGGTTTGGTTTGCATCTGGATTGACCTGAAATTCAACACTTGCTTTTAAAACTGCAAAAAATAATTTCCCACTACACACACTGGGTTATGCAACCATTTGTTCTGGATCAATCATGGTTGCCAATTCATCCTTATTGATGAAACAACAGTTAATAAATTAGTTGCAGGTGTTTTCTTTTGAAATTTCTGTGATATTCTGAATTTGGCATCAAATTTCTTCCTATGTGTTTCTTCATGCTCTTTTGGTAACAACATTTAGATCATCATTGGGAGGTGCATTATATTTTCAGAGAAGCTATATCTGGGTCTTCTATTTATTATTCTCCACATATACTTATATTTTTCGAGAATCGAGTCTAATTACTTTTCTCCTCTATGTTTTTTTCTTTGTGCAGCGGGTTATATAGAGCTTCCTGATGTATTTAAATACGGCTTTGTTATCGCCTTGATTAATGCTTTGATATGGGGAGTAGTTGGAACCTTCTGGTGGAAATTTTTGGGTCTTTATTGAGCCAGTAATCCTATAAAGATCATTCTAATTGTTTCTTCAAAGGGTAAGTTATTCCTCATTCATTAGCAATTTTAGCTGTTGATGTTCCCTGTAATTTTGACTGGGAAATGGAACTTGAGCTTATGCCATTGTTAGGCTATGTGCTACTGCACATCGGTATTGAATTTTATATTTTCTGTCAGTATGTTCAAATTCCTTTTTGTTATATCCAGCCTCATTAGTGAAGCGCTCTATCATTTTACTCTATTATCTTCTTTTCCCCAAATGTTTAACCAGTTCACACATGATATATGTGAATGCAGAAAGAAGTCCCACCAAGGGAAAAAACAGTTTCACAAGGTTTTAGAGAATTGTGATGGTCTAAGTTTTGGTTAATTTTAGAATCAATTTTAATTCTTTTATACATTTTAGTAGGGTTTGTATACCAGCCGATTTTGATCGAGCTGTACCCTGCTTGAGCTCGAGATTAGCTTGAATATATTTGTTTTGAGTTTGGCCGGATTTAAATTTCGAAAGATTGACCATAGGAAGGTTTAGCCTGAAGCTGAAATCAAGTAAATTTTAATTTTGAGACCTTAAATCTATAGCTCAAAATCTCAAAATTAAAATTTTTCCTCTATAATAAACAATATATAACATTCTAAAGAAATAAAACTCACATTTCTTAATTGTGGTTATATGTATCTTTATAAATCCTATAATAATGTGTATCAAATAAAATCATCTAATAATATGTATTAAATAATTATGATTTTTTTCGAGCTGTAGAGTCATTTTGATTTTGAGATCTAATACCAAGCTCAAGCTCAAGTGTTAACAAGGGCAGAGCTCCTACTTTGCGCAAACAACTTGATCAGCCCTACTTATGTCAGGATTCTTAACTACCTATCCTTGTGGTGGTAATCTGAAACATAATGGCCCCTAGACAATGAATTGATGATAAATATGGGGAATCTTAAGAATTGAAAGCATATTTATCAGAGTTTTGTTGCCTAACGAGGTCTTAATATTAAAGGTCCACTTGCAGCTCTTTAAAGCCTTTTTCTTTTCGATTGTTTGAAATTTGCTCTGCTTTTCAGTATTTTCAAGATCTCCACCTTGTTTGGAATGTGGATGTAAACCTGATTCTTTTGGAATCTGGCCAAGCGCTTGAATCATCCTAATCTTTGCATGAGTTAATTTTATTGATTTATTTATTTATGCTGGTTTGGATAAGTTATTTAAGATGATCCAGCCGTGTTGACATTTTTTACGGGTTCTACCTTTAGGTAGTTCGTCTGTACTGAGGTTTTCAGAGCAATAGGCTAACTACAGTGCATTAGTATGAACTGCAAACTGAGTGATTCACATAAGCATTTGGATTTTTGTTTTCTATATAGCTGAGAAATCTTCTAATTATATACTGATCCTTTCTAAAGTTTGAAATGACACAGATATTAGATATTCAATTGTGATCTGAACTTTATATTGCTGATGATACTATCTAGTCCTACATAACCATTTCAATTTCATTTCATTTGTTTATTGTTTTATTGTGTCAAAGTGAATCAATTCCAAGCCATGCCTTCATTAGTTTGCAACTCTTGTCCTTCATTCTTGACAGGCTGTTTGTTTGATGACATGAGATATGAACAAGTGTAGGACTATACAAAAGAAACACACTTGCCCACCATTAGAAAAGGGACCTATCCCTTATATGACACAAGCTTTTCACTAAAGTTAATAGCACCTAAAGTGTGACCTTTGCCATGTACTTTATATGATTGTGATATCTGTGTGCTTGAAAGGAGGAATTGAATAAAATTATTCCACCTTTCCTCACCAAACCCCATAGAAAAACAAAGGAACAGATACAATTGATATACTTTAGTTTATATAGCTTCCCCACCCTCAAATTGAAGCCTATAAGCACAATGGCCAAACACCTGCTTGAGCAGAAGAAAAAGAAGAAAGAGCTACTAACTTTATTATTGCTTTAGTTACCTTAAACTTTAGGTGGGCAAGGAAAGGAAGCAAGGAATCACTTTCTAATGCTTGGGGAAAAGCTTTGAAGGAGTGGTGGGACTTTAACTTTGCATGCAATTCCAAAGGATGGGGTCACATACTCACAATTGAGGGCTGATGGGACATTTTGTTCTGTGTACCTTTGAGCTTTTTTTATGATTCCTTTGCCAACTTGGAAAGTTTGTGTCATTGTTTGATAATGAGATGACTCTTTTCATTGTTTTTAGCTTATCATGCTCATCATCTCTTGTGCTACTTCATTCATTCTGATATTACAAAATGCTCTCTCATGATCTCATCTTTATTTATTTATTTATTTATTTTTGCAATAGACTTCACTCTAGGGTTTTTGTGTTTGTGGTTATTGGAAAGTTTGACAACTTCCCTATAGTCACGGCAGGGCTCTATGTGCAAAAACTCTTGCACTTTGTTGTACATTTGTACCGCTTCTTGTGATTGATTTCGCTTAATATTATCACATAATTTTGATTTTTTTTTTTTGGAAAGTAAAATGGTAAGAGATGGTTGAACATTTAGGGTTTGTGGCCAATGTTATTCATGTCTATTAGTACCAAATTCCATGCGTGCTTGTTTGCGGGCAAAAATGAGGGCCAAATTCCTGTCACGGGGTAAGCACACATATGTTTAGAAAACCGGTGCACATCTTAATTGTGGCTTGTTATTCATAACTTATTAGCACCGGTTCTCTTTGCGTACGCGATGAAAAACCAAATTCTTGCCACATAGTAAAGGCACATGTATGATGTTTAGAAAGCCTATATACATCCTACCTGTGGTTTATCCACTTTGTCCAAAAACAGAAAGGTTAATTGTAAATGCAAGTAATAGTTGATCCTCAAAAATATATATATATATATATATATATGACTTTTTTGCTTTATAGAAAGCCTATATACTGCATCTCCTTTTATTCCATCTTTTTCTTTATATTGTTTATAACTAGTGAGGGGATATTCATAACCACTTAGGAGAGAAATTTATGATCAATTCTATCAAACGGTCTAAAATATATTAATAAATGAAATAGTAATAATGATGATGGCTGTTACAATAAAATGTGAGCAGTTGTTATAGTTTGGCGATTGCTAATGTCAATTGTTATCCAATCGTCACTTTTTTACAACTCTATCATTTGCTATAGTATGTATTTACTATTTCTACACTATTCATAACAAAGTTGTGTATGTGTGTGTCTGTGGGCTCTTGTGAATATGTACAAGGATAACATTATACAATGTCTGATATGACAAATATGTATGTGTGTGTATATATATATGCCATAAATAAAACATTGAAAATCTACTTAATATATATTAGAAGAAGTATTTACATTAATTTTGATTTTGGTTGGTTGGCTGACAAAGATCTGTTCCCTATCCATGAACTTTGATGGGATTTAAATGGCTTTTCATGGCTCAACATGTTGTCCTTTACTATTCCCACATTTTTTTTAGTTCTTTTTTCTTCTTCATTTGGTGTTAGTTCTCAATCACTTTTGGTCCCACCACAAAACCCTAATCTACATCAAGTATCATCTCTCTCTTGATGAAGATAAGGGTTTGTCCATAATGTATATAACCTTTTTAACTTTTTGTATTATTTGTAATCACATGTAATGTAATCACTTAAAAACAATAATTTGGATTTAATTAGGTTCTTTATAGTTGATAATATTTGAGTTGCTTTGATGTTAAGTTCTCTGCTAGTTTCTTTTTTTTTTTCTTTAATACTATTTTAGGAAACAAACCAATATTTTACTTTTCTTGTTCTTTCGGTAATTTGTTTTTATTATAGATTTTTCAAGATCTCTAAATCAAATTATGATTTAAAGATCTCTCTTAACTCTCACATTCATACTTTAATTTATCATTTATTTTTTGTCGGCCAATAAAACCTTTGAGCAATATATCTCAAACTCTGGTTTTGATTCTGAATATGATTGTTTTATTAATAAAATTTATAATAGACAAAAAAAATATCTAAATATATATTTGATGCAGTATTAGTTATAAATATATTTTTTTTTATATTAAATAATAATATTATTGGGTAAGTTATAATACTAAAAAAACAGCATCATCTTTAATTTTATATAATAATATAGTGTTTATGTCTCTGTCTTCTAGAGATCCTTTTTCATTGTAAGATTAAAAAGTTCATGTTTACATTAAAAAGATCTTTATTTAAAAAGAAAAAAAAGGGATAAAAAAGGGAGGAATATTATAATGACACTGCTCCCAATGATAAGTTCATGGGAAATCTACATGTCCTTGCATACTTAACAAATTATTGCTAAAATCATGCTTGTGAATCAAATAAGACATCTGATTGCTCATCATGATATGCAGGAAAGTAAATCAAAAGAGAAAAAAAATAAAAAAAGAAAAAAGAAAAGAAAAAGAGCACACAATCCCAAGTTAGAGAGAAGCCATTCAATCAGTGCCACACTTTATTCTCTTTTCTCTCTTCTCCATGTGACAATTTTGGTAAGTATTAATATTACATATAATATAGGAAAAATTATGACCTCAAAAATTTCAAAATTTATCAAACAACTAATCTGACATTTGAATTTCTCAAATAGCACTTCATTTTCAATACATCTCATATTTCATTTTCACTTTAGTTTATTCATTTTACAGACATATAATTTTTATTTAATCATTGTTTTTGTATATGCATTTCGGAATTACATAAATTTTTACTTAATATGTTATATTTTTATTTTATATATATATAATATCTTATTTTCTCGTTTAATATTATATATTTTTGCCTAAAAATGGGATCATTCCATTTTTCTTGAAAGATTCTCACAATTTTATTTTTATTTATTTTTTCTAATTTACATTTAATGGCCTATTTCCATATTATATATATATATATATATATATATATAAAGGCAAGAACCCTAACCCTAGGCAATTAAACAAGTTCCTTTCTTCTATGTTTTTACTTTTTACCTTTTCCCTTCCATATAATAGATAAAATAAAATAAAACAAAAGTAATTTGAATTTTAATATAAATAAAAATATTAACTATATTAAAAATAAAATTTAATAAATTTTATTAACATGACATTGAACCAATTGATCCAAACATTGAAACGTTTAACCCGAGATAAGAGATTTGCATGTGTTGTCATACAATGAGGATTTAATAATATTTCTAAAAAAATATGTATATGAATAATAATAATAATAATAATAATAATAATTAGGGAAAATGAATTATAAGTCTGTGAAAGTTTCAAAACATCCCAGACAGACTTTCTAATATTTATCGTCCTCTTTTTTCTGACAGTTTATTTTTTAATTAATGCAATTCACTCTGTCAATTTATTTTATCTTATAACGTGTACTTCTCTGATTAAAATATATAGTTTTCATTTAACATTGCGTGTTTTTATACAACCACAAAAGTTTTTATTTAATTATAGTAACTTTTCACTTAATATTACGTGTTTCCGCTTAAAAAACCAAGAGATATTTCCGTTAACATCAATTACTTTTACTGACAAAAAAACATAAAAGTAAGCTATCAAGAAAAATGAAAAATTTCTTGGAAATACTCAAACTTGATGGGACAATATGTGAATAAGTGAAACTTAGAGGGATTTAACTTTTTATGGTATTTTCAGTAATAATTATTAATGGTATTGCAATTTTCTTCTGATTATTTACTATTAATCACATGTTAATAAAAGGAAAAAAAAATTCAGTGCACCAACCCCAAGAAATGTGCATGTTTATAGTATGATCATGAATTCTAAACATTATGATCTTCCAAATTCTTCGTAATATTTTCAATTGACTTTCTCAGAGAATTTGTACAAAACTTTCCAACATGCACCATTTAATTTCAAAACTTGATAACTTTTTCCTTTTCACACCATGGTTTTTTTTAATTGATTGTGAATCATGTGAATAACGTGAACCTCATATCAAAGTTCTATTATTTTACTATTTATTTATGTTTTTTTGCTCATATGCCCTTCTGAAACTCATAATTACGCAAACTACCCTTGTGAAAGTCACAATTACTAATATTCACTAATGAAAAGCAAGATTTCCCAAGAAATTATATATGGACATGTCTTCATCTTTCTTAATTGAAAAGGATTAGCCACTAATCATGCTCCAATCATCATTAAATCTTCCAAACAGCTTAACAAAAAGGAAGGTTTTCTTTCTCATTGTTTCCTTATTTAAACAGACATAGTGCCCAACTTTTTTTTTCTTTTCTTGGAAAAGACATATTTATAATTTTTTTTTTCTCTTATATATATATATATACGTGTGTGTGTGTGTGCAAGTATATGAGCAGATTGTAGTTTTACAAGGTTTAGCAAATATGTAATTATGCAAAGCTATATAGGTGTTTGTTTCTATAAAACTCAAATTAATTAAAACTTATAAAGTATATTTTAATATATAATGTTTGAATATAGCTAGCTAGTTCAACCCATCAACTTATTTATTATAATAATATGCAACATAAATCATTTATATATAAGGCCAATCTATTGATATTTAAAAAGAAAAAAAATTCCAATTCCTCTAAACATTCTGAAATACTGCTTTTGATTGGTTTAGGGAAAACGTGTTTTTTTGTGTTTTCTCATAAAAAAATTTTACATATGCTTTTTTCAGAGTATTGGAAACATTTATATATCAAAGACTGTTTTCATAAAAAAAATAAAACCCATAAAAAAAAAAGGTAAAACTACACATAAATATTATTGTTGTAAAAACCCCATCCATGCAAATCAAAATAAGATCCATCTATATAACATGTTGATCCAATCTATCAACTTATTTATATATTTCATAATAATTTATAGCACTCACATTATTACTTTTTTTAATAAATATAGATAAATTATATGTTAGGCACGAGCATAAATAAAGAGTGCAAACACAAACTCTACAACACTTGTGCCATCACTCCACACACAAGTTAAGATTTGATTTGTTTTTTTTTAAAAAAACACAAATATTTTACATTTTACACATAGAATCCGATCTCACTCCACGCAAGTTAAGATTTGAATTTTTTCAGAAGAACACAAACACTTTATGCTTTACACATGAAGTCCGATGCTAATAGATCTAATGATAATTGATAAATTTTATTTTATTTTTTTTTAAAAAAAACTTATCTCCATTTCATTCCCTTTGAACCACATAACATTTCATTTCATTTCATTTCATTTCATTTAGGCTGTTCTCTCACTCTCTAGTCCTTTCTTCACCTTCACTTAAACCATAGTTAGATTCATCTATATGTTACAAACCTAACCCATCTCCAAACTCAACCTCCTTTTTTTTTAATTAATTAATTAATTAATAATAGTAATAATAATAATAATAATATTTATATCATTCTCTTCCCCTTATTCTGCTTCTCTCTGTAAAACACACACAAAGACATACATACAAACACAAATCCCAATTAGGCCATGGAAAAAAAACCTTTGAGATGATCATGATTCATGAACCTTTCTTTCATTTTAATGGGTTCTAAAAGTCTAGAGATACATGGTCACCATATATAGATCAAACCAAGAGTGATACCTCCTTCAATCCCTCCATCTTTACCACCTCTTCTCTTCTCTTCTCTTCTCTCTCACCTCCTCCTCTGTTCTTCTTCTTCTTCTTATTCTTCTCTTTTCTAAACTTTTTCTCAACCTTGTTGTTCTTCTTCTTGGTGGTGCTTTGCCATAGCTTGTATAATTAAGCAAGACATGAAGAGAAGGTGTTTGAGCTCACAACCTTTGGGAGATGGTCTTCTTGCTAATGATGAAGGTCTCTCTCTCTCTCTCTCTCTCTCTCTCTCTCTCTCTCTCTCTCTCTGTGTGTGTGTCTCTGTTCTCTAAAATATGACTATATAAAAGTTTATTTTAAATTTTCCTTTGATCAAACCTTACAAAATGCATTCTTAAATGTAACCAAATTCTAAACTTTTGTACTAGTTTCTAATTTCACAACACCAAATAAACTTCTCCTCCTCCTTTTAACCACCCTCTCTCTCTCTCTCTCTCAATCTTCATCATCTTCTTCTTCTTCTTAGAAAATTCAAGCTTTGTTTGTTTGTGTTTTTTTTCTTCTCTTAAACAGTACTGAATTCTAAACTGAATTCGTTGAACCTATAAATTCTTTTGGTGCAGAAGACATCATCAACACAACAACACTCTCCTTCCAACCCATCATCACACAACAACAACAACAACAACAACAACAACATAAACAAGAAGACCAAGAAGAAGACGACGAAGAAGAAGACAACTACTCATCTGAAGCACTATCTTCTCACCACCACCACCACCATCATCATCATCATCAACAACAACAACCATCAATGCTTTCAGACAAAAAACGCCGTCTTTCCCCATCCCAACTTCACGCTCTTGAACAAAGCTTCGACCTTGATAACAAACTCGACCCTGACCGCAAACTCCGTCTCTCTCTCGACCTCTCCCTCCAACCCCGCCAAGTCGCCGTCTGGTTCCAAAACCGCCGCGCCCGCTTCAAAACCAAACAACTCGAACGCGACTTCTCCTCTCTCCGCTCCTCCTACAACTCTCTCCAACTCCAACTCGACTCTCTCCGCCACCAAAACCATCTCCTCCTCTCCGACGTACGTACAATAAACTACTACTACTCTTCTTTTCTCTCTCTCTCTCTCTCTCTCTATATATATATATATATATATATAATTATATTGAAGCCATGCATGCATGCAGATAAAAGAGCTCAAGAGAAAGCTTGAAGAGAAGCAAACAACGTCCAAAGGAGGAGGAGGAGGAGGAGGTGGAGGATCGTCGGACAGTGATTCTAGTGCAATAATGAATGAGAAACAAAAGAGTGAAGATCAGATAAAGAAAGGGAATGAGAATGAGGATCAAGTTGTGAGATTTGCGGAGGAGGAGGAGGAGATGGAAGAACCTTGTAGTAGTTTCTTCAACGATGAACAACCACCCAGTCTTCTTAGCTGGTATTGCTCTGATTGGTGTTGATGATAATAATATTGTGAATGTTCAGGGGGTTTTCTGCAAAAATTTAAGAAATAAAACAAAAGTTTTGTAAAATATAGAGTTGTGCAGGGGCTTTTCCTTAATTTTCTTTAAAATAAGTACCTTCTTTTTCTCTTTTTTTTTTCCCTCTAGAGTTTTATTATGTATAGCTTTTATTTAATTATTATTATCATGAGATAGGAATAAGATCAATGCTGGGGGTAATTGTTTTATTCTTTTTATTTATTTATTTAATTATCTAATTTCTAGTTATTATTATTATTATTATTTGTGTTGATGATAAGTGGTTGGGAAATGGGTTCACGTGGCCACGCGTGGGTGATGTCCAGGGTTTGATATATATATATATATATAAATAAATGTATAATATAATATTATATATTATTATTTAATATTTATTCATGAAATGGGATGGGTGTTGTTTGAGGGTGGTTTTGACATTTAGTCCCTAACATTCTGATAATTGTGTTTGTTGAACTTTGAGGGACGTGAAAATAACACTATTTGATAACCGAGATTTTTGTCTGACAGATTTACTAAACACCGACTTCAAAGTCAATTTGTTGTTCTGCATTTCAAACCAGTCCTTTTCTTTTTTTCTTTTTTTTTTCCAATGTACTTATCTTTTAGTTCTTGCTAAAATTTCTTGGAAGGAGCTTTTATTAATTTTGCACTAATAATTTACAAAATAAACGACTTGTAAGTACCTGGAAAACTTGAACATAATCAAGATGACCCTTAAAAGAAAAACAAAATTCAAATATCTTGTATATTTTTGGTAATTTAAACTTTTTATAAAAATTAATTATATTTTTATAAAATTATATCTTTTATTTATTTGGATCGGATGCAAATGATAGAATTAATAATAGTTTTAAAAATTCTGATTTTATTGATATTTATTTTATATTTCAAAATAAAAATTAACAATAAAATTATCTTCATTTCTCTTTCATTAATGCGACACTTCATGACAAATAAATCTCAAGACATCTTTCACTCGTTCTCATGGTTGTCATTGTCAAATATAAATAAAATCATAAATTCAAATTTAATATCAAGATATCATGGTTGTCTAAATATAGTCTCTCTCTCTCTTATATTATATAAATTGTTTATAAGATATATATATTATTATTATTATAAGGTTGAATTTACTTTGCTATAACAAGTCATGGATGGTACTCAAATAGAAAAAAAGAGGTTCATTAGAATCCTTTAACTATTTTAATTTTATATATTTTTAGAGTGTTGTTTGTAAGAGAATAAAAATTTTCTCATTTTTTTTTAAAAAAATTTCTTTCAGTCACATAATCAAGATTTTTCCAAATAATTCATATGTTGAAAACAAAACTAGTAAAATATAATATTATTATAATTTTATATAATTTTTTCTATCACCCAAGTTTCATTAACATACAACAACAACAAAGTAAGATTTAAATAATAGATCTTTGGAATATTAAAATATTACTCTTACTAAACCCATCACTATCCATGTTTAAATAACACAAAACAAACATCACCCATAAATTTTTTTCACTTAATAAAAAAAATATTTTAAAATTGGATCATGATAAGGATTGAAAAATAAGGTGATATTGCAACTTTTTTATTTCAACCTTTTTTTTATGCATTAAATTACTCCACCACAACAACCATCCCAAGTGTAACGTCATGAATGAGTCTCTCATTCACACAAAGATATAAATATGAACACAGCCCTTATTTCAACAAATTATTAATAAATTTGTACCTTTAGATAATAAATTAATAATATAACATATCTATATTAATATAGTAATGAAACTAGAGTGGTCACAGAGGATTCTCTCCATAATCAACTTTATAAATAATCCCATGATTCTCTCACTTAAATAATTCAATGAGGTTTGGAAATTGCACCTTGTAGCGGTTTGCTTGTCCAGTGGTTTTTCTTGGTTGTTTCATTCTTATTATTATTATTATTTTTAATTCTAATTCTTCTCCTTTTTTCTAATCAAATAGTATAGACATTCATCTTGGGTGTGTTGCATCACTAACCAAATGATTTTTACTTATTGCTTATTATGGTATTGTTTTAGATTACCAAATAAAGATGATGATGTTCAGAGTTTGGTGCAACTTAATACAAATGATTAGGTGTTTAAAATAGGTGTTTAAAATAAAATAAATGCATGTATATACTAGGTATTTTCTTCGGTTTCGTATCGGAGTTTTTAAAATTTTGTGAGAAGTTTTGATGCAATATCATATATAAAATAATATAATTAAACAACTTCTACTATGAAAACTATTTTATGACTTATATTTTAAAAGTTTTATGGACATTTATTGCATAAATAATTAAATTAATATTTTTTAATTATTAATATTATAAGTAATATAAATAAAAACTTAAATGTTATAAAAAAATAAAATTATTTCTTAAAACGCTCTCGGAGTAAATTATACATCCATTTTAATAGTATGTATAGATATTTGAGTGCAGAGGTGAGATTTTTATTATTTAAATTTATGACCATTAATAATTATTAAAGTTTAATCTTAAGGTATGTTTTGTTATTTATACATGTTATTCATTTGAAAAGTAAGGTAACAAAAAAGTTTCACCTGAGATTAACAAAAGCTGGTATATAAAAATTATTTTTTCAAACATAAAGAAAAATGAAGAATCTTAATACAATGGTAATAAATAATATGGTTCATGAAATTGAAACTTTTTACCCCAAAGAAAAAATAAAAAAAAAATTAGCAGAGAATATCACACATTAAAAGAAGAGCCCATGATTGGGTCTGTGTCACACTGGCTTTGCAGCTTTTCTAATTATTCTTTTTTCTAAGGGATTAAATTGCAAAAACGCACCAAAACTCTCCACAGACCACCAGCAATAAAAATAAATAAATAATGTATAAATGATAATAAATAATAAATAATAATAATAATAATAAAATATAAATGAAGAAATAGGCAATCTCGTCTTTATCTGTATCTCATGTCACTCTCTAGCTCAGGCTTTTGGTGGTCCTGATTCAGTTTTTTTCTTTTGGAGGGGCTTGTTTGCATATTTTTGGCGTTTTTTGGCCGGCAATCTATGTGTTCGCACATGGATTACACACGTGCTTTTCATACCTTCCCACCAATCACAATATTCTCATTTTTTAAATTAATTAATTTTATTTTTCCTCTTTAGTTTTCCGAGGCATTCCAAAATTTAAATTACCTTTGGATTCAACCTTTTCTATTCTTCAAAGAGCTTAATTCATGAAAAATACACTTATATATATATATAGGACCATTTTTCTATAGACGTCCATTGTCAACCATTGGATTTTGATCCAACTGGTAATATTGATGAACAATAGGTATCACAGTAATTATTGTTTGAAACAGTAATTACTATTCATAAATGTCGACTGTTGGGATCATGATTCAACGACTGATAATTAAACATTTATAGAAACAGTAATTAATATTCATAAATGTCGACTGTTAGATTATGATTCAACGACTGATAATTAAACATCTATAGAATTCTTATCTATGAACGTCCATAGAAGATGTATTGTCATATATATATATATATATATATACATATATATAATCCCTTAGGCCATCTCCAATCATGACCCCAAATCCCAAATTTGGGGGTGGGGGGTGTGGGAATTCGGGGTCCAACTATTGTGATCCCAAATTTGGGGTCCCACATATTTTATATTTTTTTATTCAATGTTTTTATTTATTTTTATTATTGTAATTAATAAAAATTATTGTGTTTATTAATTATTTATCAAACTAATTAAAAAATTTATAAATAAATTAAATCATAAATTAAAGATTACTTTAAATAATTTTTATTAGTAATATATTACATTGTAAATAATATTTAATTAAATCATTGTTGAAAATAATTAATTTCAAGTATTTTGTTGTTGAATAGTAATAATAATAATAATAATAAAATGAGATTGTAAAAGAATATATGTTTTTTTGGGGGTAAAATTTGGGATTGTAGTTAGAGTATAATTTATTATGAAAGAAAACCAAATTTAGGGATTTGGAAAGTAAAAATTTGGGGTCATGGAGTTGAAGATGACCTAGAGTTAATATTCTTCAAAAATTGATGATAGCTATTAGAGATGATCTATAGTTTTAATTTATAAAGAAAAAAATTGTACAACATTACTATTTTACTAAACATTATTACTGTCAAAAACTGCTTAACACCGTTTGATCGGTACACAAACTATGATAGCCATTAGATTTACATCTAATTTAAATGTGATTTATTCTTAAAATTTTAAATATAAGAACATTTTTAGAGAGTCAAGCTTGAGTTAATGTTTGTTTTCCAAAAAATGTTTGAATGGTGGGTCAAGCTTACTTCTAAGTGATTGTTTGATTAGTCCATTTCATCTTGATATTAGGGTGAAGTTTATGTTTTGTTTCCCTATAAAGTTGTTAACCAATGTTTATACACTTGTAATTGCAAGCATATGACTTTGAGTGGTGAAATGTAAAGCTGCAAATTTTCTAGCCATAATTTATATGTATATACAAAGACCATTGTTTACATTTTTCATAATCAACTGCATTTTGTGAACAAACAATCAACTCTCAATGCATGTTTCAAAATATTCTCCACAAAAATGTGTTCATTTGTGTTCAAGTTCAGTGAATTCAAGCCATTAATTTAACAAATTCAATGACGAATCCCAAATAGATGTGATGTGCTTATTTTCTACTTTTTAGGACAATAGGAAAAGCTTTTTTTTTTTTTTTCTAAAAAAAATTAATTCTAATTCTTCAAATTAAACTCATTGTGTTATAGTCCCTTCATCTCATTTAAGTGTCTTAAAAAATAGTTTAGATTAAAATTTTCATCAACATTTAACAACTTTTTCCATTTGACCCTTTTTTTTTCCTATCCACTAAAATTATGCATTTAAAATAATATTTTTTTAAATATGTTAACAAAATTAAGTTTGAAAATTAACTTTTAATTAGAGGTATGTGAACATATTAATTATTTGAAATACAAAAAAACTTATAAATTAGCTAGGGTTGTAAATGAACCAATGCATTTGTTAAAACTTGAAAGCTCAGCTCATCTCGTTTATTAAAGCTCATAAAAAGTAAACAAATCAAGTTTGGACACCACCAAACTCAACTTCTAAAAACTTGTGAACAATTTATTTATAGTATCATTAAAAACTCGCTTACAAAAATTGTTAAAATGCTCATTTATAGTATCATTAACAAATTTATTTATAAAATCAATAATAGAATTGTTTATATATCATGAACAATATTTATAAAAATTTTTTTATAACAATATATTAACACCGTCATCTATGAGATCATTAATAAAAATGTATTACAAAAATATTACACTAATTTTTAAGTATAAACTTTAAAAAAATCAGATTAATTTATAATTTTTATTATAAAAAAATTAAAATATTAATTTTAAAATAATATTTTTTTTAATAATAATTATGATAATTTATGAAAAAAAAATGATCAATTTTTATCAAACAAACGAGTTAAATCTGAGAACTTACTATTTACAAAGCTTGACGTAGGCTCGAGCTCGACTCGGCTCATTTTATTTACAACCCTAAAATTAGCATGTAGACACAAGAAAGATACTCTAGCTGAGACTTAGGTGGAAAATTCAAATGGTGAAGCCAAGTCTAGTATTCAGTGTCTTAATGCAAAGAATGCACCAATTTGCACATTTTCTAAAGTAGTGGGCCTAGGTGCATTGAATTAGAAGAAGTGCCTGCAAAGTCCCAATCCATGACTAGCATAGTGTCGTCTGTCATTAATTTAATGAAAGAAAGAGACTTGCTCACGTCCTGCCCTCTTTATAGCCCCTATAAAGCCACTTATTAAAACAAAGGACATAGGTCTAGGGTCTAGGCAGACTTCCTGTCACCTCAGCTAATTTGGCATACAATCAAGATGCTATAATAATAAACATTATATATTATTATACAAATTATAAGCCAAACTTTTGCTACCACATTAAACCACTGCCTTAACTTTATTTATCATCAAATAATCAACAAACAACCAGTGAAAATAAAATTCCCAGACTTACATATTTGATTAAAGCTATGAGTTTGGTGACCATAACTAAAGTCAGATTTTAGAGAATTATATACAAATTAAGAAAAAGGAATATTATGATAAAATCTCTTTTTCATGAATTTTCAACCATTTTTCCTCTTTCCCTTGAAAATATTCAGAGTGATAGATCATTAGATGAGGTTATCACTATCATTCTCACCTAGCATAGACAAAAAGGCACTTGCCAGCATGCACTATACACAGAGACAACACAAGATTGAGTATGTTTAATAGAGTTAGCAGTTCTTACCTTGCAGAGAAGAAACCACTTGCAGGCTGTTTTATTAGGCTGGGCTGGTGTTGTACACCCATCACAAGCAGTTACCTTTCCTTTCTTCCACACAAGATAGTGACATTCACATCCTCAGGTCCACAACAAACCACGTGGCACACACTGCATAATCTGCTGTGTTGGGGGGACAACACAATGCAGCGCTATTCGATCTCCGTCCAACAATCTCTATCAAGAAATCTACATGTCTTCAGCCTTGACTTGCATGCACCTGACACATTACATAAACTGTGAACAGAAGACCAGAAGGAAAGAGAAAGCAAATGCTAAAGATAACAATGGCAACAACAAGATACTTCTGGTGATGCCTGACATGCCATATCAATTGCAGGTAGGAGGGTGTCCAACTTCATATGAAGATGACAGCAACCTAACCATAACCATACGCATTGCATGCATCAGTACTAAATCACTTTATTTCATTTGTATCACTAGGGGGACCATAGAATTATAAGCATGCATGACAGTGCCCCTGTTGTTCATTAACAGATGCTATGATGTGAAGATTGCCATCACAGTCATCAATTGTCCTGGTTAATGGGGATGCTTACCACATCCTTCCACGTTACGAGAACTCATTCATTGATTGATCTGAGCTTCTCAAGGATTAATTGTTCTTGCCTGGCATCTGTATGTATGTCAAGAAATCCAAAAAATAACAATCTTATAAAACATGTTAAGACATGCAAGTCTAGAGGATACACTCCTGATCTGGATTGTCTGTGAAGTTGGAATGTAAAGCATTCCCAACAGTGTCCACAATGGCAGATGTTGTCATTGACGATTCGATGCATAAGATTGCAGCAATTGCATCAAGCCTGGTGACCTCATCTCGGAACATTAGTCTTGCATGGGCTATGAGAAAACAGATAACAGTTTATAATAACAAAAATATAATATTGTTTGTTGGCATAAAGAAATCTATAGCATACCTTGGGCTAAACGGATCAAACTCTCAAGCATGCGAACAGTAATTCTGGCTGCATAAAAAGAGTAACCTCATAGAGTATGTACATTTTGTTCAGAAACAGCATAATAGTTACTGACCAGCATTTTGTGTCCCTGATCTTCGTTGGAGTTGATAATAACGTGAAATAACTTGTTCTGATTCCTCGGTCAGGACCGGTTTGAAAACGTTGTTTAACATAGTAGATATACCTGAAGGATATCAAAATTTTTTTATAATAATCAGTAGTAAGAATATGCTGTAGATCAACACAGCAGGAAAAAAAGAAGCATTTCTCTGCAAGTAGCAGTGTAAGTCCTTAAAATTTACAACATCTTTATTCACAAAATCTGATCAACTCCAACCCATTTAACAGTGACAAAATGAGATTAACATATCAACACATTATTATCTGCAGAAGTCAAAAGAGCTACAGAGCCAGAATTGCTTCACCACAACACTAACCCAATTCCGACTTGCATGTATTACACCACTCAAACAATCAACATCTAGTGATATCAATGACACATAAGGGCATTTTAGGCTAAACACAAACTTTCAACCAAGAACAAGAGTCAATGTCATTCACTAAGTATTTGAAAGATCATAAAATGCGATCATATCACACAATATCTTTGTTCTTTATAGCATCTGCCAAACCTATTGTTAGCGATAGGGTTGATTCAACAACTCATTCAGATTCACGAAGCTCCAGCAAAACCTCTTTTTATTAATCAAAAGCTATCAAACATCTATAAATGTATAGGCACATGCCTAAAGACTAGAAAATTCAAACTCCCATCCTCCTAAGCTAACAGAAGAATACAGCGTGATATGAGAAAGACACGATAGCTTTACTTAAAAAACAAAACAATAATACGAAGCTTCAAAACGCCTAAAAGTTAGCAGTACGATACACAAGATGAGATTTCATAAATGACAACTTCAAAGCATTAACCTTTAATCCTTATTCTTCAATCGAATTATATGTCCCAGACCAGAAATTGACAGAAATTTTGGAGTAAACCAAGAAGGAATATCATTACAGCTCAATTTGGAATATTAATTGAAAAAAAAAGAGCTGACATTCAACTGTATAATAATTTATTCAAATCATACGATTAATGTCTTGAACGTGGAGGCAGGGAATTTATGGATTTTAATATGGACCAGTTTTACATAATATAGTTCGAACAAGACCGTCAGCCATGTATGGCCTCTTTATACCCATCTGAACGTCTCATTTTCAATCCGAAAGAGTCACAATCATTGTTATCTATCCTGATACACACATGATTTATCATATAATCCCTCCATGCTTGACTAAGCCTAGGGGCTTGCACCAAAGCAGAGTTGGCAGTTGAGCAATCACATCATATAGCTCATTTCTTATTTCGTGGTGTAGAGTATGTATGTCAACATCAATGGAATTGCACCTTTAACTGTTGCTAAACCCAAAAGATGATTTATCCCCAACAGGATTCATGGGGGATTACATATGGAGGTTAAGAAACTTATGCGCTACCAATGTTGGATAGGCTATCTATGGTTGTGGTTGTGTGTGTGTGTGTGTGTGTGAGAGAGAGAGAGAGAGAGAGAGATGAGAAATAATACAAGTATACCTTCTGAGCATAGGAAGTGACCAGACCTCCCCTAAGTCCTCATCACTATTACCTCTCCTTGGTTCTCCTTTCTGGAAGTTAAAAATAAAGAAAGAAGCTCGATGATAGTCAAACATTTCTTTCTCCTAGTAACATGGGCTCAAAAATGTAACCAACATGCCTAAGTAACATGGCCAGCCAATCAAGTCAATCATAAATGAAAACGTAATTTACCTCAGCTAGAATATGAGATGAAACAATGGCATCCCATTCAGGGTTCTTTGTATCCAAGAGTACAAGGACAATGTCGAATCTGCTCAACAACGGTCCTGATAATGTTGTATTGACAGATAAAGCTGAAAGTATGAAATTTGAGCAGATAACAACATTAATTAGTCAATAACTCAATTTTAAACAATAAATGGCTGGGTGTGTTATTGTTAGCAGCAAGCATAATCATGAAGAACTACGATTTCAGTAAAGGGTCTAAAGTTGACCATACTTTGACTTAATTAATATGAAGTAAACTAAGTGTTATAAGATTAAAATTATTCTTTAGCTAATGATAGATTTTTATTGATACTAATAATTCTTAAAGTTAATTACTTACTATAATATCTTAAATTAAATCTTGGAAAAAGTGATGGATAACCCTAATCCAAATTGGAGTGTTTTGCTGGAGATGGTGGGATAACCAGGATATTCCCCCAACCAAAGGTAATACAATATGTGACGAAGATTAAGGAGGTAAGACGTCAAGACGTCATTTAATAAAATAACACATAACATCAAGAAATCAGCTAGATACAATGAAAAATAACTTCTTGTTTCTTAACTAAACCGTCATGTGTAAAGCATGAAGCAGCAAAAATAAATAAATAAAAAACTTAAATTTTAAATCAACTATTAAGAGATAAGTTATATCTAGTTAATGAGAAGTCATAAAACTCTGTTAGAAGAGGTCAAATTGTTGTTCATATAAGCTAAAGACACTAAGCCACCACGTTTACACCACATGTATTAGTTACTTTAGATTTAAAATATCTGCATATTGTACATCTTAGTCCTTGGCTCTTAATGCTTAAAATTGTTGAGTTTGAATATATTAGTTCCAACAACTAGGATTCTAAGTCATTATTGAATTTTCAAGAGAACTATAGAGCAAACCTTAAAAATATCAATGCAAAAGTCACAAAAAGAACCATACAACATGATCAGAATTATCAGAAACAATGTTTCTTTTCTAAATTAAAAAAAAGTGAAAGGGAGAAGATGAATTACATTGATTCGGATCATATTGTCCTTTAGGATTAGTTGCACCAAAGACAATTGTCCTTGTACTTAAAGTTGTCACAAGGCCAGCCTGAACAAGAAAAGTAATGGTCATAATTTCCATTAAGCTATAAATTTTGTTGACACCAAACTACAAGGGTAAAAGTGAGAATACAACATAGCATGCACAAATCTCTTTTTGCCCCCTTTTTTTTAATAAATCAACCAATTATATTTATTAAGCTCAACATACAAAAACATTGGTTAACCGTTAACCCAATTCCCAAGGGTATTATGACATCCATTCCCTATGCCCACCACCCATCATCATAAAAGAAATTACAACAAAACACAAAAAAACAAAAGAACACCATCATCAGACCATTATTTAATATTCTCAGGTTGTTCATCCACCAATTACCACCTTTCCAAATCAGCCAATAGCTTTTCCATAGACTGTTAAAAACAGCCTTCACTCCCCGTTACTTCAATATCAACTCCAAGAAGCTCATTCAATATCAAACCATCTCTTATGTATTTGTTATCTACCCCATAAACCATTTTAGCAGGAATCTTCCACTGCCTTCTTTCTCATTGGAAAATTGATTTAAGTGCTTGGGAACCACAATTTCCCTAATCTGCCTAAACACTTCCTCAACATTAACACATTTTTCCTGAAAGATCAAGCAATTTCTAGCTTTCCAAATTGTATACACACTAGCCACCATTTCAGTCCTTCTTACCCTTGCTAATAAAGATTTCCCTATAGCTTTCCGAGTAAACCAACTGATTTCTCGTTTCTATGAAAATTGTCTCCTCGACACATTGACAGCATATAATACATTCTTCCAAACTGAACTTGAGAATGGGCAATCAAAGAATAAATATTCAACATGTTCACTAGCTGAATTACACAACACACATACATCTGAGTCAATCACCTTCCACTTCATCAGTTTGTCTTTTGTGAGCAGCCTATTTTGCAGTGCAAGCCATAGAACAAACAAGTGTCTGGGTAAATTTGTTAATGATCACACCAATTTTGTCCAACTTACATTTATGTAAGATTGAATTAAACAATTCAACACCCTCTTAGTGTTATACTTCTCATTCTTTTCCACTTTCCATGTTATACAATCCAACTTATTTCCATTGACTTCATAATATTCATAAAGAAAATCATTGATTCTTGCCATTATAGGATTCCATCTAGCCGGTATTTGCCAGCCATCATTATTCCAGTATTTACAAACAACTGCATGTTTGTCCATGTAAGGCTCATGAAAATTAACATCAGGGAATAGATCAATTATAGAGGACCCATTACACCATGGATCAAACCAAAAGGAGAATTTTTTCCCATTTCCAAGCTTATAACTGACTAATGGTTTTGCAATCTTTCTCAGCTTGAGCAAATTCATCCAGTTCCAGCTGCTATCAGTTGGTTTAGTAATCCCCAAAAGCTCAGTTTCTTCAATTTGACAGTGTTCACCCAGTAGCCCAAAGTGTTGGTTTTACTTGAATTATCTCCCATTTGTGTTTGATTTGTGCTGTATAATTCCAGAGTTTCAAAGGTTTCACACCTAAGCCTCCTGTTGTTTTCTTCTGACAAACCAAATCCCATACTACTAAGCCCCTTATGGTAATTTCCTTAGATCCATGCCACAAAAAATTTCTGCATATCCTTTCTACTTCAGAAATAACCACCTTTGGTAGTATAAACACAGAGCACCAGTAGATATTCAAACTTGTTCAACTGAATTAATCTACTGTAGTCTTCTTGCATATGACAATGTCTTTGCAGTCCAAGATGAAATTCGGGCAGTAATTTTGGAGATTAAAACTTGGCAATGTTCCTTAGTCAACTTTGTAGAAATTAGAAGGATGCCTAGATATTTAACAGGCAGTGAACCTTCCTCAAAACCTAGTGTTTGAATGATATACTGTTTTTCACTCTGTTCCACACCAGAGAAATAAACTGCACTCTTTTGTAAATTTGGCCTTAAACCTAAAACATCTTGGAAGTGCTTGAGAGTTGAACTAATCATTCCAACGGAATTCCTGTCTCCATTTGCAAAAAACAAACAAATCATCAACAAAACACAGATGATTTAACTTGAGTTGCTTACAGTCTCAGTGGAATTTAAAGCCATTCAAGGTCATCTGGTTGAGATTTCGAGTCAAATACTCCATGCATAGGACAAACAATAGTGTGGATATAGGATCCCCCTGTCGGAGACCCACTTTCCCTGAAAAGAATCCCTCTATCTGCCCATTTATCATAATTGAAAACATGCAAGACCTGACAGATTTCATTACTAGTTTGATGAAGTGCTTTGGAAATTTCAGTGACAGCATCACCTCTTCTAGGAAATCCCATGACACGTAATCATAAGCTTTTTGTAAATCAATCTTCATTGCACAACACCCGAAATTTTCCTTATGATACCCCCTGAGTAAATCATGAGCTAACAGAATGTTATCCGAAATTAGTCTTCCTGGTATAAACACAGATTGATTCAGATGCACAATGTCACCCAATATGCTTTTTAGTCTTTCTGCAAGGATCTTAGTTATCACTTTGTAGATTACATTGCAACATGAGATTGGCCTAAAATCTGTGATCTTTTGTGGTGTAATCACTTTTGGAATGAGAATGTTACTATAGAGTTGGCCTGTTTTAGCATATCCCCATTAGAAAAAAAATCTTGTATAACAGCACAGGTCTCTTTCCCAAGTATATTCCAAGTTTTTTTTAAAAAAAAAAAACTATTATATCCATCAAGACTAGGCCTTTTATCATCCTTGATGCTCCACAGAGCTTCTCTAATCTCCTTTGTTGCAGCCATTTTACAAAGTGCTTTATAGGTAGAACCAGGCGCTCCCATATCTTGAAAGCCATTACTATTGAAAATTCGTGTTATTTGTCTTGCAGTTCCCAAAAATTTTTTTAAATGGTCTAAGATAGCTTCCTTTATCTTAGATTGATCTGTACATACCTCTCCATCTACTAGTGTTAACTGCCAAATTTTATTTTTTGCCTTCCTTTGCTGCAGCATTCTAAAAAAGAATTTAGAGTTTTGTCTCCTGCTTAGACCCATTGGCACTTTGCTTTTTGTTTTAGAAAGCTTTTTTCCCATTTTAATAATTTTTGCAAATGAGAGATCATATTTGTTTCCTCCTTCTGTAAATCCATATTAAAAGGGTCATATAGTAGCTTGCTTTTAATTCCCTCCAACTCATGCCTACATATATATACTTTCTCTGAAACATTATCAAAATCTTTCCTGTTCAAGTACCTCAGCTCAGCCCATAACATCTTCAATCTCTGATAAACTTTATACATATTACTGCCTCTGATTGGCATATTCCAAATCTTCTCAACAATACTGTAGAAAAATGAGTGCTCACACCACATTAAAAAATCTGAAGGGTGTTTTCACTTTTTCCATTGGTTTCTTTATAGCAACCAACAAACCACAATGATCAGATATACTGCTATTTAGAACATTACATGCCAGTTTTGTCTTCTTGGAATAGAAAGACTAGTTTGCAAAACACCATTTTAATTTCCTATATATCCAGTTATCACCCTCTTGAAAATTGGTCCAAGTAAATTTTGGGCCACTGCTCTGAATTTCTATTAATTGTAATCCCAAAATCCAATCTTGGAAATCACAAGTTGCTGCTTCATTAAAAGAATTACCTCCAATTATGTCTTCGTTGCAACTTACTGCATTAAAGTCCCACTGTATAAGCCATGGTAGTGTTAGATTGTTTCCAATCCTTGACATCTCCCTCCACATCTCCCTTCTTATCTCTGGGCTATAAGACCCATACACACAAGTTCATAGGAAAATTTCATTCTCCCAAGTAATTTGACAATGAATGAATTGTGAATTCCTTTCAATGACTTGTAAACTAATAGGATTAGAATCATAAAGCATCCATAACCTTCCTAAATCATTCAGTAAATAATTGTGCTCCATCTTCCACTGATTCAAATGAAGATTTTTCCAGATTTCATTCATATTCACCTCTTACTCTTGTTTCAAGGATTCCCATAACAGTAACCCTATATCTAGCATTCATAGTTCTCACCTCTGATTGCTTCAGAGGGCTATTTAGTCCTCTAATATTCCATGATAAAATCATCCTTCAACTGTTTTGGTAGGCTGACATTCCTACCCCTCCTACCATCATCAACATGGTTTTTCTCAATATGTATATGTTCTGTTCTCACTGCAATTTGTTGCAGAATGCCAAAGCTATTACTGCAACTTAGCCCACAAACATTATCTTCTCTTTGGATCATGGTCTGAGAAGATAACAGCTGATTATCTATTGAAGCCAAATTTGGTATATTCTACTTTCTACCATCTATATCTTTCCTTCCATTTCTATCAATTTGAACTTAAGACAACCTGTGAACAACACCCTTATTTATGTTATTTATACAGCTTACTGCCTTACCTTTAACAATTTCCTTCCATTTTCCTTCAATAGGACCTTGAACATGCAAATTTTCAGTATTACCAATCCTCATTTCTTTTTCAATATGTTCATGTACTTCTTCGAGAATCTGTGTATTGGGTATCACATAATTGTCCCCATCAGCTTTATTCTTTACTTTCTACACTACCTTTCCTGGTTGAGCAGCCTTGCAATCCTTCAATATGTGTCCAAATTTCCTGCATTTCGAACAGACAACATGTCTCCATTCATATATTACTTTTTGCTAAAAAACCATACCTTTTTCATCAATCAACTTAATCATTTTAGGGAAATCCCCAGATGTATCCATTTCAACAAGAATTCTAGAAAAACCCAACTTCACCTTTGAGATAGTGCATTTATCACAATAACAAGGTTTCCCACAAACATTACCAATCTTGCTTAACATACTGACATACCAAAATTCCCAAGGTAAACCTGGGAGTTGAATCCAAATAGGGAAAACACACATTGCACTTTCCATACTCATCCTTGGTTGCCATTTTCGTAGTATAATGGGGTGGTTATCGAAAGTGTATGGTCCATTCCTCAGGGATTGTTCATACCCCTCAGCATCATTAAATTTAATGAAAAACAACTCTGCATTTACTTTAGAGACTGTGACTACTCCATAAGTCTTCCATCGAGCTTGTATGAAAGCATTAAATCTTTTCATTCTTGGTTGCATGCCATAGACACAGCCTACTAACACATTCCTCCATTGATCTTCCTCCTAAACTACTTTGTTTGAATGAAACTGAACAACTCTTTGACCATTAGACACTGATGGAGAGATGAATATCAGCTCTTTACTCTTCTCCCTAATCCGATTATCAGCAAACAGAGCATTCCAAGGTCTAGCCACACTTTTCTGATTCAATCTCATAGATCCATCCACACCAATTGATCTAACTCTATCATTGACTGCAGATTTATTCAAATTGAAATTCTCATTACCAATAGTAATCTCCGGAGTTGGATCTCCCTCAACAACTTAGTCTTCCATCTCCTTCGATTCAATCACAACATCATGATCATGCTTCGATTTGTTCGTCAACATTCCCACATCATCAGCTACTGCAAAGTTTCCTTGGATCACGAGCTTTCGACCTCGGCCTCTTCCTCTAGCCATGGGAGCGATCTTAGTGTGTGCGCCAAGAAAGAAAAAACCCTCTTAGATTCCCTAGTTCTGGCATGTTCCTCACTTCAAGGAGATGAGATCTAAAAATTCAAAAAGGGTTTCCAGTATTTCTTTTTCATTTATTTATTTTGGAAATTTGAAAAAAAAAAGCATAAAATAAATAAGGTTTTATGGGTAATTTTGAAAGGTGAAGAGTGCCAAGCAATTTCAAAATTCTCAAGGAGTAATAAGGAAAAACCAGATGATTTTGTTCGTTTAAGAGTTTTTGTCGGTGCTGAACTTTCCTGGATGATAACTATGGAAGATGGATGATGTAGTAAATGAATGTCTAACAATATACACACATGACTAGTGAACTCATAACAAGAAGCAAGATACACTTTCATTGAGTGAATAAAGCTCTTTGTTTCTTCACAACCTCTAATTGACTTAATAATCAATAAAATTGGATCATTAAAAAGATAGGGATTAGTTTCAGTACTCAATAAATTAATTGACTTTCATTTTAGTGTTTCACGCATTCTAAATTGCAGCTCGTCTCCCAACACCACACTTGTCCCAAGAAATAAAATAATAGAGTTATACACAAGTCCCTTCCAACATTCACGAAGAATGTGTCAACCAGTGAAAACATGATGATAATGGTGTAAATCATTGAAAATGCGGCTGTCTTTATTATGTAGAACTATTGACTTAGAGTTTTACTCCACAGAAAGATAATAACGATAATTATCATCTTTTCAAACCGTTAAAAGTGTGGATATAATAAAACTCCAAGCATTTCAATAATTAGCTTTTAGAATTATTATTATTATTTATGTGTCAAGAATTATGGATTATAACAATCATACAATGCCCTAATGAAACTTTCAGTATCTCAGATGGTCACCACACCCCACCTTATCCTTTTTGCTTTGTTCAAACTATACTTAGTTTTGTACAACCTCAACATATGGATTGCCCAAATTGACTAACATTAACTTCTTTTATTATAGCAACATCTCGCTTGCAAGGAATGAGTCCACAATGACTAGAAAATTTCTTCATGTACGCTAATGACCTTTAAGTTTGACTATCTACACTGAAATTTAAACTTGAGTAATTTATCTTATGCAATGTGTATTAGACTCTGTTGGAAAGTATATTTAATGTTGGAAAATATTCTAAGGAATCAGCATATTATAAGAATATCTCATAAACACTTGTTAGGTTTTAGATTTTCTCTTGTAAAAGGCGTATATATACAAATGTAACTCTTCTTTAAGAGAACACAAAATTATTTCTAACATGGTATTAGAGATATAGGAAAGCCTCATCAGCCTTCATTGCCAATCATCACCATAAGCTGCCATTAGCCTTCATTGCCAGCAGCCACCATCACTTGTTCAAATTTACAGCAAATCTACCCCAGATTTGTGTTAGGTCCACTCTAATTAGCCTTCATTGCTAAAACAGCAAAGTCTTTATGCAGGTCAGCCTTCATTGCTGCTCATCACCATAAGCTGCCATCAGTTTTCATTGCCGGCAGCCATCATCACTTATTCAGATCCACTGCAAATCTGTATTAGATCCACTCTAGATCTACTACAAATTTGTGTGCTAAAACCTACAGATCTGCTTCTTCACAGCTACTGCCAGCTACGTTGACACCACTGCCCCATCGTGAGAGACGGCTAGGGGTGCTAGATCTACTTTAGATCTGATCATGTCTGAAGCTATTTCTGTTGTGAATGGAGAATTTCAACCAATTTAGGTTGCCCTACCGGTTGAATGGGAAAAACTACTTGAATTGGTCGCAACTGATCTAAACTATCTTGAAAGGAAAAGGGAAGCTCAGACGCATTCTTGGTACAGGACCAAAACAAGGAGATCCAAAATTTGATGCATGCAATGAAGAAGACTCAATGATAATGGCCTGGCTTTGGAATTCCATGGCACTGGAAATCAATAACACTTGCATGTCACTGGAGATGTAGCCCAAATTTATGATTTAACTATCAAAACATGGTCAACAAAACAAGAGAGCCAATTAGTGACAGAATATGCTAATTTGCTGAAAAATTACTAGCAAGAACTAGATCAATACAGGTGCTTTTTCTATGGAGTGCAATAAAGATGCTGCAGCACTAAAGAAGTTTCTAGAGAAAAAGAGGGCATATCAGTTTATAGCTGGTCTTAATGCAGAATTTGATCAAGTTAGGGTACAGATTTTGGGCAAAGAAGACATGTCTTCATTGAACGAAGTGATATCTCTTGTAGTAGCAAAAGAAAGTAGGAGAATAGTGATGTTAAAGCCTCGACCAAATAATAGCACAGTCATGGTATCCAAGGCATGTAAACCTCACTAATTGACAAGGGAATAAGGGTCCGTTTGGATCACGGAATGGGAATGGGAAAAGTAATGGTAATGATAATGGAAAAAGTAATGGTGAATGGTAATGAAAAAAGTGTTTGGTTGAAAGTGAATAAATATTGGGAATGGAAAAAGTTTCGATATGAGAATCGTATGTAAATTACTTTTAATACTCCTTAATATAAGTAATGATAAAACTAATATATAAAAATAATTATATATAATTAAATATTTAGTCTCTATAATTATTATAATTAAATATTTAGAATAAATAATTTTTATCATTAACCAATTTAATTTAATTATAATATTTAAATTACTTAATTTATGTTTTATTATAATTTAATTTAATTATTATAATGACTTAATTTATATTTATTATTATTATTATTATTATTATTATTTAATTAAGTCTTAAGTAGGGGCAAAAATGTCATTTCACTTTTATTTATCATAATTAAATAGTTTTTATTAATTATTTTATTTAATTAAATCGTGTAGGGGGCAAAAATGTCATTTCACTTTTAATTATTATAATATTTAAATGGCTCAATTTATATTAATTATTATTTACTTTAATTATTATAATTAGTTATTTAAATTAATAATTATTATTTAATTAAATCTTAAGTAGGGGCAAAAATGTCATTTCACTTTCCTTATCATAATTAAATACTTTTATTAATTATTTATTTAATTAAATCTATGTAGGGGCAAAACTGTTATTTCACTTTAATTATTATAATATTTAAATGACTCAATTTATATTAATTATTATTTACTTTAATTATTATAATTAGTTATTTAAATTAATAATTATTATTTAATTAAATCTTAAGTAGGGGCAAAAATGTCATTTTATTATCAATAGTGTTTATTACCCTCCATGCCCCCTAATTTTGGAGGTAATCAAATGCCTTTACTATGCACCATACAATTACCTACAGTACTCATTACTAAGCTAATAGTAAAATACCCAAACATGGGCATATATCCCTATTAGCAATCAATCCCATGCCAATCGTGCCCAATCCCTTCATCCAAACACAACCTAAGGTCCAAGTGACAAAGCTATAATATGAAGAGAGCAATAATTTGTGTACTTTTTGCAAAAAGCCAAGGCATGCCAAAGAAAAATGCTGGAAACTCCATGGAAAGGCCACTACTTCAAGCAAAGATTAGGGATATAAAATCACCCCACAAAGGTCTTACAAGCAAGCACATGTAATCGGTCAACAAGAAGAACGGAAAGCCGCTGATATTAGTTCCTTCAAGGTAGAAATTGAACGCCTAAAGAGTAAACTGGAAGATTTGGAGAAACCTACAGGTGCAGGTTTGTCAGCTCAATTAGGTATGTTTTCTTTCTCACATGTTTTCAATGCCTCAGATAGACCATTTGAACAATCATGGATTATAGACTCAGGGGCGACCGACCATATGACCAACTCATCAAAATACTCCCACACCTATACTCCTTGTTCAAGTAGTCAAAAAAATTGTTACGGCCGATGGTTCACTAAGCATTGTACCCGGAGAAGGTAACATCAAGATCAATCCAAATTTGATTCTTGAAAATGTGTTACATGTTCTTAAACTCTTTACTAATCTAATCTCAATCGTCAAATTATCCAAAGATTTGAATTGCAAAGTAACTTTTTTCCCTTCTCATTGTGAATTTTAGGACCATAAATCGAGGAAGATGATTGGACATACTAAAGCCAAGAATGGATTGTACCACTTGGATACACCTGGATCTTCTCTCTCTGCTTTAGCCACAAATTCTATTAACGAACTTTAGCTCTACCACAAATGACTTGGTTATCCATCATTTCCCATTTTGAAGGTTATGTTTCCCTACTTATTTAAAGACCTTTATGATAGAACTTGCATTGTGATGTTTGCGAATTAGCTAAGCATAAACGTGTAACATTTCCCACTTGCAATGTAAGAAGTATGATTCCTTTCTTATTAATTCATAGTGATGTTTGGGGACCATGTCACATTCCTAATATTTCTTGGGCTCGATAATTTGTGTCATTCATTGATGATTGTACAAGAGTCACATGGCTATTCTGGCTTAAATCAAAATTTGATGTGAATCACATAATACCTTAATTTTGCACCATGATAAAAACCCAGTTTGGCACCCACATCAAAAAATTTCGCAATGATAAAGCTAAAGATTATTTCAATCACACCCTTTCATCCTTTTTTTGATCAAAAAGGGATTATTCATGGATCCTCATGTGTTCACACTCAGCAAAATGAAGTGGCTAAATGTAAAAATAGTCACCATCTTGCTACTACTTGAGCACTCTTATTCCAGAACAATGTCCCAAAACAATATTGGGGAAAAGCTGTCCTTACTGCCACATATATTATTAACCATATACCCTCAAGTGTTTTGCATTTTAAAAGCCCTATGGAAATCCTTTCGACATTTTATCTAGAAATCAATGTAACAAACCATTTCGTCCCTAAAGTATTTGAGTGTGACACATTTGTTCATGTTCATTCTCATCAAAGAAGGAAACTTGATCCAAGAGCCTTAAAATGCATCTTTGTGGGGTATTCTACTTCTAAAAAAAGGCTATAAATGTTATCATCTTCCTGCACGAAAAACTTATGCGCCTGCAGATGTTACATTTGCAAGAACGGAACCCTATTTCTCTCTACCTTATCCTCAGGGGAGCCTATATTGAAAGATACGGATACTATGTCCTCAATTGACCTCAATTTTCCTTTCTTACCACCCAAACCTCCACAGGGAAATCCTCCATTCCAACCAGAAAAACACCAAACCAAAACAAATCTGCTCATGAAAACTATTGTTTTTAATTTGGTTCATCCTCATTGATAAATTTTTCGGGCTTATATAGAGCCTTACACCTCACTCTTATAAAAACAACCTTGGACTATTTCATAGTTACCTATTTGCCCATAAGCCTCTGAAAAACCTAAAAATATATAAACATATAATAAATCTCAACACTCCTCCTCAAGATTGGCGAAAGATATCTACTAAGCCCATCTTGTCACATCCTCTAGCTAAGTCTGACGAATTGAGCCATTTCGTTAGACAATCTGCTGCCTAGTCTTTGGTTGAAACATGGCCTAGCTCCAGTAGTCTACTATTCAACTTTTCTTTGATGAAGAACCTATCAATCTTGATATGCTTGGTCCTATCATGTTGCACTGGGTTGTTGGCAATGCTTATGGTTGACTTGTTGTCACACCACAACTTCATTCTGACTCCTTGATCCAGCTTCAACTCCACCAACATACCTTTTAGCCATAACAACTCTACAACTCCCAAAGCCATAGCTCTATACTCTGCTTCCGCTGTCGATCTTGCCACCAAAGACTGCTTCTTATTCTTCCAAGAGGCCAAGTTGCCTTTTACAAAAATGCAGTAACCCGAGGTGGATCTCCTATCATCGGAACAACTAGCCCAATCAGCCCCTTTCCAGGGGCACTTTCAAATACCTCAGGATCTGGTACACTGCATCCATATGACCCTTCCTCGGGTCATGCATGTAGCGACTCACCA
>NC_052476.1:2083959-2164951 GCF_009730915.1 Dioscorea cayenensis subsp. rotundata | reverse complement strand
AATGTTTTTATTTGAGTAAAATACCTAAAAGACCCTTGAGTTTGGACCTTTATTTTTATAATTTTATTTAGGTATAATACTATAATTGGTTCCTCTATTTTTCTCTCTCTTCTCTTTTGGTCCCTCTATTCAAAAATGCACCTCACTAATCACTCTACTCTTGAAAATGACCCAACTTAGTCTCTCTACCCTTAATTTCTCATCATCTAGTCCCTTTACTTTTGAAAATACAGCCAAATAATTAGCTTATTTTAGAGTAAAAGTGATTAAATAGAGCCATTTTCAAAAGTAGATGGACTATTCGAAGTATTTCTGCAAAATTTACTTGAATCTTAAATTTTATATTTATTTACTTGAATCTTTAATTTTAAGCTCTATGACCTGAGATGAGATGTTAAAATTGAACATTGGGTTTACCAATAGTAAAATGGTCATTTTAAAGTTCAAATTTCAACTTTTAAATTTTTTCAAAACAGAATAGTAATAATAGATTTTTTTTTAATTTCATAAAAGGAGCGTTAAATTGTTCATATTTTAACGAAAAAAATACATGTTTTTTAAATAACTTATTGTTAAATTCAAACTCATAAGATTAATGAATTATTCCTATAATTGTTTAAAGAGTGAGAAGCCTCCTCCAGCACGGGTGCATGAAGAGTGAGGGCGAGCTTGCCCCCTTCTTTATTATTATAAAAATTTATCAATATGATACAAGTTTAAAAAATAAAAATTTTCAAAAACAATGAACTCAAATTTATAAAAAAAGAAAAATTGTAAAAAGGAGTGATTAGAAATGTTATAAACTTCATCTATAATTTTCTCTGCAAATTTTTTTATCACTTTGCTAAAATTTTAAAAAAAAAATGTCTCCGGAAAGGTCTTTTTTTTATATTCTTTATATCAAAGATAGTTAGGCGCCAATCTATAATCCCAAATTTTTACTCCAAATCCCAAATTTGTTTCTCTTACAGTAAACTATACTCCAACCACAAAACCCTAATTTTACCCCAAAAAAATATATTCACAAAATATTCCTTTCACATCTTTTTTTTATGTTATTATTACTATTCAATAAAAAATACTTGAAAGTAATCATTTTTAATAATAATTTAATTAATATTTATTACAATTTAATAATTTACTAATAAAAATAAATTAAAAAAATTTACAAATAAAATATTTTTAATTTATGATTTAATTTATTTAAAAATTAAATTATGAATTTGTTAATTATCTTGATAAATAATAAAATTATTTTTTCATATAGCAGGAAAATATTTAATACTTAAACACATGATTGATTACAATTTTAACAACATAAAAATTAATATAAATAATAATTTTATTATTAATTAAGTAATTAATTGCAAAAAAATTAATATTGTAGTTATATAATGGTTAGTTATAATTATATTAATGATTATTAATGTTATAATTTCAATTACAATAATTATAAAAAATGATTAAAAAATTGATATTCTTGTGAGACCCCAAATTTAGGATTACAATAGTGTGACCCCAAATTTGGGGTCAAATTCATATGTGGATTGGAGTAACTCACACCTAAATTTGATCCCAAATTTGGGATTTTGGGCATCCACGGGAGATAACATTAGAAACCTTACTTTCAAACCTCAAACACATAAATTTATATATATATATATATAATATAAAAATAATTTTATACTTTTGCCTCTTGTCTCGCTTTCATGTATGATGTTGCTAATTGCCTCTGTTAGTATTTTGTAGCTAATAAATGTAGAATTTCACACGAAATTTAGATCGCAAGAAATAATATAATTCAAGAATCATTAGATAGGCATAAAAAACAATTTAGATAGTTTTATATAAACTGAAATTTTTATATGTATTTTGAAAGTAATGGTTGAAATATTTATTTAAAAAATAATATTGCTGACATGGCATTGGTTTTATATTTATTATTGTGACATATATTAATTTAAAAAACAAAAAATAGTAATAAGAAATTTTTATTTATTCAAAATCGCATGTTGACTGTTGACTATTGAGATTGCAATAACTAAATTTTTAATAACATTTATAGACCATAATTAATATTATTTCAATACAATATTGAACCGTATAAGATACTTTGGTATTTTGAAAATATAAAATAACTAAAAAAACCTATTTAATATTAAAAAAAGCTCAAACTTTAATTTGATTGTCATGTCTCACTATATTATGCTTGGCATAAAATCCCTAAGCATTAATAATCATAAAAGTCATGAAAGAAAGTTACCAAACATGCTTCAAATTAAGGTGGTAATGAGGAGCTCTAATGGTGATAATAAAGACAGAAGCATTGGTCAAAGAGACATAAAGAAGTATAATGAACTATATTATGTTTTCGGTTATATATCAAAAGCTTATTAAAATGTTAATCTTTTCCTTAATTATCTTATAAAACATGATCAATTGACTCATTTGCCCTTGCAATATCATGTGAACCAAAACAAAAGAACAAAGATTAAAAGGTAATTTCACAATAAATTAATGCACTACGTGTAACTCATATTGACTGGTTTTAATAAAACAAAACATTAATTACATTAATTATATCATTAACTAAATCTCATTTATAGCACATATATTTAACAAAACAAACATATATTCACAAGCACCAAAGTGAACACAAAGTTTTTCTCTGTTTTTTTTTTTTAATTTATTTTTTCTCATGGACTTTGAAGGGAGAGCAAATGAAGGATGTTATTCAAATGGTTTTATAGATTTCACCAACTTTGAGAGCCCTTTTGATGTGTTAGCACAAGGGTACACTATGAGCTATGGGATGGAGAGCATGATGTTTAGTGATCAGAGCTTGAACAAGATGAGCATGGAGTGTTCATTAATGGTGGATGAAGTTCATCATCAACCTCTGATGGCCATGGATGAGCTTTCATGCATCACAGGGAACAAGGGTTCATCATCCACTGAAACAATGGCTATGAATAAAAGCATTCCTTCAAGAAGGATGGTCAGTAAAATCCACAACAGAAACAATCTAGTTAGAGGCCAATGGACTTTAGAAGAAGACAGGTAATATATATATATCTATATATATATATAAGATTTTTAGGGTTCATACTTCCCCTCTCTCTCTCTCTCTCTCTCTCTTTCTCTGTCTTTTCTTTGGTAAAACATTAACTACATTAATCTCAAGTAAACTGGAATTAGGGTTAAAGGAAAATACATCTTTGTTTTTCTTTTCATAGCATTATATTGTGAATATTTCTTTGTTACTCACACATCATGTTTGCAGCATAAGAATTAGCTTTTAGTGTTGAGATTTATCCTTTTTTACACGAGAATTAGGGTTTAGGCTTCATACCCTTCTCTTCTTTTTATAACCCTAAGTTTTAGGGTTCACACTATCTTGTGCAATGTTTGTTGCATGGGAATTAGGGTTTAGGCTTCATGTATCTTTCTTTTTCATTTTATTTTTTTAATATTCAGATATACATCTGGGTGTTGCATGAAAATGAGTTCGAACTTATTTATCTATTTTTTTTCTTTTGATTATATATACATATATATATATGTATAGATTAAAACGTTCATATATATATGAATGTCTAATTAATACTTATAGATACTTTCCAGTTTTGTTACCATGATTTATTTCTGTTTTCTTTCCATACAGGCATCCGCAAATTTTGAATTTGCCCTTTTCAGTGTTTGTCTCTTATTTTTCATTATTTGTTGCCATTGTTGCGGATGTCTACGTCCGTTTATTATATATATATATATATAACTCATATATAACTCTAGAGGGACTTATATATATGTATTTCTACATATATCTATAGAATGTTGGCAAAGCTTGTGGAGCAACATGGCTTAAGAAAATGGTCACATATTGCAAAGAAGTTGCATGGAAGAGTAGGAAAGCAATGCCGAGAAAGATGGCACAACCATTTGAGACCCAACATTAAGGTTTTCCTTTCGCTCCCTATTTCTCTTCTTTTTCACTTCTCTTAACATTATAATTAACATCATGCATTATAAATATTTAACTCTAAAACATACATATATATATACAAGATAAGATACTAACATGTGTAACAATAGAAAGATACATGGAGTGAAGAGGAAGACAAGACTTTGATTCAGATCCATAGAGAAGTAGGAAACAAGTGGGCAGAGATTGCGAAGAAACTCCCCGGGAGGACGGAAAACTCGATCAAGAACCACTGGAATGCCACGAAACGCCGGCTTCTCTCTCGAAGACGGCTTCGAAGTTCTCGACACCAAAAATCCAATTCTCTCCTCGAGAACTACATAAAGAGTTTGAATCTCCAAATAACACCTACGAGACGTAGGAAAAATACACATAATAGTGACAATAGTAATCCAATGAAGCCAACACAAAGCTTGAAAGATGAACATGAAGTGCAACATGAGGTATGGAATTATGAAGATGAATGCTTTGTTCCTAATTGTGAGTTTGGTGATTTATCTGAGCTTCTTTTCGATGAATCTTCACCGGCATTGATGTCGGAGAACTATAGATGTGAAGAAGAGGAAGATGTAGGGTTTTTGTTCGACAAGTTAGGGTTTGGAGATGGTGAAGAGAATGAAGGGCTTGATATGGAAGTTGTGGAGGAAATGGAGGGTTGGGATGAAATGCAAAGAGGATTCATGGATGAGAGTGAGATGAAGCATGAGATGGACTTGGTGGAGATGATCACAAGTCAAACACAGTGAGAAGAAGTTCCTTGCATGAACAACTACGTGAATAACATGCATGAATATGAAAATTTTATAATTTTACGACCATTTTTTTTTTTTTTTAATTTTGGGATGAACACAACCAAGACTTTGATATGAAGATATAAAGAGATGTTATAATAATTAAGATTAATGGTAATAAATGAGAATGCTTGTTTGTTTTAATTGATTTTCATATGTATTTATATATGTGTGTGATTTATTAATTTTAAATATAACTATTATGTCACGTTTGACTTTTTCTGGGCTTTATATATTGATCGTTCTCTACTTTTGTGGCCCAAATCCTGATTTTAAACTTGGTGGCCCAATTCCATTCGTTCACAATAATTTTTTTTGGTTACTTTAATATTATTATTCTACGTGCTTATTCTTACAAGTTTATTTGCTTATAACTCAGAGAATTTGTTAACTTGGCAAAATGTATTTGACCATAATTATCTAAACTAATTAATTAGATAAATTTATAAAGTATATCGAAAAAAACTTTGATTTTATTAAATAGAGGGTCGTCATAAAATCTTTTATTTTAAAAATTATGTTAATATTATTTACACTGTCTTCATTTGTTCTCATTCCTCTGTTTCTCTCAGAATCATATAACCCCAATTGTTTCCTCTTTAATTTTAATATATTATCATTTATCTTTTTTTAAATATATACATTGGTTTTCGTAATTCACAAGCATTTATTTTTATTGAATTTGAAAACTCCCTCAAAGTAATATTTTCTAATTAATAAATTGAAAATTAAGTTTATTAATGATCATATTAATAGCTAATATGCCTCTATATCAGTTAGAGGAGCCAAGAACAAACATAACTAATGATCATATATATTATTATTATTATTATTATTATTATTGCTTGTTATCTTGGTGGGTTTTTTAAACAGTGATGGCCTGTATGTATGATTTATTCATAAGTTAAAAAAACAAAAACAAAAACAAAAGAAATTAATAAATTGGAAGATAAGAATCTATGTTTATGGATGAAGCTTTAAAGGGTCCCCTCCATTAATTAGAGGGTTCACCTAACACTCTTGGGAGGAGTCCTAATCTAGTTCTAGGTGGAAGAATAATAAGAGTTCTTCAAGGAAAAGCAAACAAAAAACAATGCAAAAGGAAGAGAGAAAGTTTTCTACTTCTTGTTTATTTATTCTCCCTCCACACAATATTGTTTGATCCAATTATGAGACTCTCAACAAGTCATCATAACATTCTAAATTATACCAACAATTTATTCATCCTTATCTATTTTCTATATGTTAAGTTCTGTTTCTTCAATCAATGCTAAGCATAAATAAAAGCACTTTATTTTCTTATTACTTAAATTTTAAATATGCAAGTTTGAATTTTTCTTTTAAACCATCAATATTTTGGAGCAAGATATTAGGAGCCCTAAAATGAATAAACATTTTTAATTGTATTTTTTTATATCCATAATAAAAGATTTAAATTTAAACATGCTTTCTTAAATGAGCCAAATTTTTATCACTTAGATCAACACTGTTAATGAATTAAAATGATTAAGTGGTCTAATTATTCACCACTCAGCTTAATTCTATTAATGAATTAAAAATTTATTATTACAAATCAGAAAGTATATATATTTGGCATCATATTTTTTCACCAAATAATTAACTTTAAATAAAAAAATAGAAAGAAAAATAGACTTCTAAATAATTGAAAATTTGACCTAGGGACTTCTAAAGATAAGCGTCTCACCTAGCTATATCAATCATCAATGCTTTTTTGGGTGGGACTTATTGTTCTATGAAAGGGAAAATGTTTCAATGAAACAAGGAATGTATAGTTAGCTTTGCCTTTTAAATAAGAAAAGCATGCTTGCATGCATGGACTTAATCATGGATTCCCATTTGTCATTGTTTGAGAAAATATGTCTACCGTTCTTTTTCAAAATACAAAAAAAAAAAAAAGGCCAAAATCCAAAATAATAATATTGATAAATATTATATAATATTAAAGTGGTGTTAATGTCAACCTTTTGAAACATGAAGTAACAAACAAATTCCATGGCATTGATTTCATTGAATAGTCTCTATATATAATTGTACTTAAATATTATAAAGTGCATATCATTTTTCTTTTTAATTGTCTAGACTTTGTTTTCCACTGATATTAGCTTAATAGAGAATAAATTAACGATCTTATAAAGAAAACTAGTCTTATATAACACCAATAATGAAATACGTACACTAATCATAATGTACATACCATTTCAAGTTTTAAGCATATTTTTGGTTTTTATAATTAACTTTGATGCTCAATTTTTTTATTATATTTTTTTAAAGATTCAAAACTGTATTGTATCATTTAGTTAATTCATTTTTTTCTTATATTTTAAAAATATCCAATATAAATCAATTAAACATTATCAACAACTCATTATTATTATTATTTTATTTATTTTAAAATTAAAAATAATTTATAAAAAATTAACATGATAAAAATCTTATAATTTAGCAGCCTACATCACCCTTCACTTCTATTATAAATTTCGTATTGAACATTTTAAAAATATATGTATTAAAATAAATAAAATAAGACTAAAAAAATGAACATTGAAATAAAATACAAAGATCAAAACCACTTAAAAATAAATACTATATTACATATTGAAAACCATGATTGGCTAATTTACATAATTTTATTCAAACCTCATAACCACTCTGTTATTCTCTTCTCAAAAACATTAAAGATAGCCACCCATGCACAAGGACATATAATTGGGGTATTCCAATAAATAAAATAATAATGGGGTTATCTTGCCATCCTTCTCAAGGTTTGTAGGGTTTTGCTATCACAATGAATATGAGCTTATATATACCATAATGGAGCGCACATTATTGAAACCTAAACTTGAAAACAATTGAAATCAAGTGCAAATCTTGGATGTCTTAATCCTTTTTTATGTCTTTGAAAAATTTCAAAAATTATTATTAAATACAATATTTTGATTTGCACCCGATTTATATAAATTTTTAAATTAAATATAAAGTTTAATAGTATTTAAAACTTCAATAAATATATGCATGTGAAAAATATAATTGGATTCAAACAAACACACAACTTAGATGGATTTTTATGAACATAAAAATCGTAAGTTTATAGTTAAAATGCAAGGTTGATTTAATTGTCATGTATGAATGTGCATTTCATTTTATGGACAAAGATTTATATAAAAATAAAAAAATAAAAAAAGTTCATAGAATTCCAAGTACATCATTGCAAATTTGCAATCAAACCATAAGACCTAACACAAATGTCCTTCAAAAAGGAATCAAAGTACTCCAAGGTTACGCATGACCTACTTAATTATAAGAATCCAAGTTATACCAACACTTTGAGTTCATTATTGAATGTGTCAGACTTATCTCCAACTCAAGTTGCATAAATATTGTTGCTCACATGCATTAATCTCCTTTATTTTATTTGTTATTTTTTATCATATATATATATATATATATATATATTTCACAAACATGCATGACAAGCCACCGGGCAATGATTGACGTATGGGAGGAAGTTAAGCACTACAACATCATCATAAGTAGGGGTGGCAAAACGGGTTAGCGGGTCGTGTTCGTGTCGGGTTGACCTGTGAATCTGACACGTTTAACCCTGACACGAACACGACACGATTATTAAACGGATAATTTTTTAGAACACGAACACGACACATCTAAAACCCGTGGCAACACGACACGACATGTTTAACACGTTTAAATCTTAAATAGGTCAATACGACCTGTTTATTTGTTTAAAACACGACACGTTTAACACGCCACACGACACGACACGACACGCGACACGAATTTTTAATCAAAACATTTTTTTAAAAATCCAAACTAACATTAAACATAAAATACTTAAACATCATATTTGCCATGAGAATAATTCAATTAATTTATCAAGTTTACTATCAGACACATTTAACTATTCATATTAAACGGGTTAACCGTGTCATATACATGTCAACCCGTTTATGACACGAACCTGCTTAATTTAGGCGTGTCATAAACGGGTCGACCCGTTTATGACACTAACCCGTTTAACCCAAACCCAAACCCTCCTAAGACCGTGTCGTGTCGTGTCGTGTAAACGTGTCGTGTCAAAAATTGCCACCCCTAATCATAAGTACGTGGTCAGAGTTTAAACCAATCTACTCAATATGATGAACACCATATGTGATAGACTCGTTGTTAATAGATTAAATGGACTTATTTTCAAATATTTTATTTATAATATTTTGATATATATTTTTTGGATGTAAAAACAAATGAAATTGAAAGGATAAAAAAAACAAACATTAGGGCATTCAACCCAAATAATTTATAAAATTTTAGCTAATAAAAGTAATTACAATTAATGCAATCTAGATCTAATTAATGTTACTATTTTTCCATAGCAAGTAATTTCATTTTGTAGGAAAATGTGGAATAACTAAGCCAACCAAACATGGCAAATAAAAAACATTTTAAAAAGAGGTAAAGAAAAGGAAAACAATATATACTCAAGATTTACATATAAAATGAAGAGAAACCAAAACAATGAAAAGAAATATAATTTCTTGTGTTTGGAGGGATAGAGAGATAGGCTTAAAATAATCATTAAAAAGTGAAAAGAAATAAAACACTAAGTGCACACTTTATTTACTTTGTTAACATATAAATTAATATTTTAATATGCTAAAGGAGAAAAAGACACTAAGAAACCCCAACAACTACCATCCCGTTATGCCAACACAATATACACACAAGTAAGCTCTTGTAAAACCCTCTTTGATAATTTTAAATTTTTAATTGACTTGAGATCCTTGTACATTTGGGGATAACTTTAAAACCTCTCTTTTTTCAAAAGAATTTTTGAGAAAGATGGGGACAAATAAATACCTAGAAAAACAAACACCATCAACCATATCATTTTCTAAAATTTGAATTCTAAGGAAGAAGAACATTGTAATAAACAAAAGCTTTGTCTTCCTTGTTACATGAGAAGAGAGGGAAAGTGTTTGCTCAGAAAACCTAGTGTTATAAAAGTTTGCCATATGGGGAAGTTATCAATGTTCTTGCAAAATGTTATTGCCACATAGAAGAGAAGAAGGGTAAATTCCCTTATGTTTTTCATTTAAAATTATTAAATAATAATCTTTTATTTAATATGTATATATTATTATTTTTGTTTACCATTGACCCCCTTAGTTTTTTGTTTTATAAAATATTTTATAATTATGTTAAAAACATAAAGACATTTTGGGGATATCATCTTTGTAACAACGAGGAAAGGAATTTTTTAAATAACAAAGATATAAAAGTAAAGGGTTTAAAAGGTATTCATGGTTTTAAAAAGTCTTAGGATTAATAGCAAAATAAAAATCTTTGAGATATAAGTAATTGTTAAATTATCCCTAAATTTGAATATGTAAAAGTTTTGGCCCCCACATAATAATATATATATTGAGAAAAGTATTTTTATTGTGTATTTGTTGAAACAACTATTTATTGCTTTCAAAATATAAAAACTTAAAAATTAAATGACAAAAAGTCACTCACAATATTGGTTGGAATGAACTTGATGTTTGTGAGCAACATCAACTCTTCGACTTAATTGATGGGAATAATATCATTGACGATATTGTTGATGCATGAGTGCTAATTTTCTTAGATCAATTATCGTCTGACACAAAGCTAAAATCGCTTTCATTATGAAATGCTACAAAGTTGATTTAATGTCTACATTTACTATAATAGCAACTTTGAAAAAAAGTAAGTCCAAAATGTCACTATAAAAGTTAGGGACTTTTTGATTGGTACATAATTTTTTTTTGATAAAAAATAGATAAACCACATGCATTAAGAGGAAATAACAGAACAAGTTGCAACAAAAGAGTACTCAGGCCTACAAAATTTGTACATAAATGTCCAAAAACTTCTAAATCATATTTTTTTTTATTGTATATTCACCCTATAAAAGATTTTATTTAAATGTACACTCTTACAAATTCTTTTATAACCTAGAAGATAGTCAAATTCAACTTTTAATTAGAACACATGAAGTTGAAATTTAGGAGCAAGTGGGACCGATAACATGAAAAAGACCCTAGTCTTTGCAAGAGGTCTTTCCTAGGGCATCCCATGAAGATATTTTAAAAATTACATGCTAATTCCTTTTTAAAGTTTTATTTAATTGTCATTCAATAAACTTTTGTCGTTTTGGTTTAGATTAAAATTAACTCAACTTTTGTTTGCAAAAAAAACGCCTCTTGTAAAAATATATTATTTAATATAAAAATACCTTTTATTTCTGATTTAAAATTTTAATATTTTTTACTAAAATCAATTATATTACTTACTAATCTTAACAAAAAAAATCATAATTTATTTATTAAATTAATTATTGTTTAAGGTCAATGGGTGGCAACTAAAAACCTCTTTTTAAAAATAAAAAAATTATAGTCTTCATAGCTTGCAAGCACTTTGAAGTGGATTAGCTTCATTTCCACTCTTAATAAACATCATTGCTCCAAGCATACTATTCAAATCATTATTCTTATCAATCTAATCAATAAAGTTTAGCCTTAATTAGCATACCAAATTGTTGATGTAGATGGAGACCCTTGTGCCAATCAATCATCCCTCACTTATAATTATTCCTACTATTCCTTTTTTTTATTATTTTTATTGCATTATCGATAATAATATTAACGACTTCATATCATTACACTCCCTCTTACATTATTTATATGTTCTTTTTAAAAAGTTTTCCTTGATTTTTTTATGTCTGTTTAAAAATTTTATGAATTATTAAATAAAGTTTTTATTTTTATGCCTTGATATACTCCTCTATTCTCTAACACTTTTTTTTTAAAACTAAAAACATTATGTCAAGAGAGAAATTAAAGATAAAAATAAATAATAATTAAAATTAATGAAACGTTTTTAAATTGGAGTAGTTTTGAGAATTTAATACATATTTTTTATAAATTCAATATAATAACTAATTTTAACTAATTTTTTAATAGACAGTTAAAATAAACATATAAATACATTCAGACGTACTATAACTTACCCTTAGTCATTCAAAGTCTAAGTTAATAGTAATGCATGGATTTGTATTAAATAAATTAATTATTCCAATAAATCTGGGAGATCTCGTACGATTGTACCCCCTACACCTTGCCCTTGAGATATATGATAGATGTATATATAGATGTGTTATAATATCGAGTCATCTCTGCAAAGACGAATGATCTTATCGCATAAAAAGCAGCTCGATCGTCAATCGACTCCCACGAAGCGACACCCTTGAAAGCCTCATTGTATATTAACATTTAAGTTTTTTAAATATGAGTGCTATAAAAAAAAAACTCAACTCCCTCTAAAATACCATGACACACAACTAATATATATTTTTTCAAAAAAACAATTAATTACTCATAATTTATTTATAATTGTAAATTTTAAACTAGTTATTAATTTTATATCATTTAACTCACATGTCAATGTCTTTGAAAGATACTAACATGAATCTATCATATGTGTAAAGTTATAAAAATTTAATTTTTTTTAGATGAATTAATTTAGAGATGATATTGCAACGCAAGCCTCTTGAAGACAAAAATATCAATATGGCCAACAATCATTTAGTCTATTGACATCAAGTCTCTTACATAAGTTGTTCATCTCGAGTGTCGAAAATGACTCCCAGAGTTCAATCCCCATCTCGCACGAAATGAGGGACGCGGTTCGATGAGCTGAACGCCTCCCTCAGCGTATGGTCTCGAGCTTCCGGGCATTTTGTCACCTTTTTCTATATATATATATTAACAGAGTACTTGTGATTTTTGTAAAAATCACATCTCATCCAACCTTTATTTGTAGTAGTCACCAAAGATGTTTCACTTTCTTCCTCAGTTTGTGAAGACCTCGGACTTCAGAGGATGAACCTCAACTTCATGGTTATTTTCTTTCTGACAGTGGTTGGTTTCACCTCCGGTAACTATTACCTGTCTCTTATTTTTATCTTTTTAGTTATCTTTTTGTTTGTTTATTTATTCGTGTTTATTTGGTTTACTTGTATGGCTCTTATTTGTTCATTATTAGATTTACCATTTTATTAAAAAAAAAAAATCTCATCCAACATTTTATTATTATTTATTTATCTTATCATATTTATTTAATTTCAAAAGAAAATCCACCCTTTACATAAAGTTTCTGAAAAATTTTTTCCAGCATTTAACCCCAATAAATTTTAAGCCATAACCATTAAATAATAGCCCGTACTTGTTACAAAAAAAACAAAAGGCTTTCATATAATTTATTTTTATATTTATATTTTTCTTGTAATAATAAATAAATAACAAAAATATAAAAAGAAATCCCCAAGATTTTCAAAAACCCAAGGTACATTGAAATCCTTATCCATCCGTACAATCATCACATAAAAAAAATCTATTGCACAGTACTCAAAACAACCCCAGCTTTCACCTTTTTTTTTTAATTTTATTTTTTAATAAATCCACATTAATAAAAAGACAGAAAAAAAATAAAAATAAAAATAAAAGCGTAGCCAAGAAAAGCCATTTGAAAACATTAATTAAAAGACACTCCGAAACTGAGTCCCATACCATCAGCCCATGTTTTACATTCACTCACATTTAATACCTTCTTAATATATATTAATATACAAAATATCAAACCAAAAAAAACAAAAATAATCCAAAAAACACAACTATTTCATAAGAAAACTTGTACAACAAGTTACAAAAATAACCAGCATTTTTACACACATTTATAATATTTATTTATTTATAATTAGGGTTGATAATTATTATTAAACGAGAGTGGCGCACTGAGAAGTAGAAGGGTCCCACATGGAAGGAAGAAGGTACTTACGACCATTGATGCCGTACGAGTTGAAGCTCGAACCGGTGGATCGGTCGACGAGAACCCGGCCGGGATAACCCGGATAAGCACCTGAACCGAAAACCCCAGGGCACGCCGTCACCGCCTCAAGAGGCGCCTCCGCCGGGCCCTGATAGAACCCAGATTGGAAAGGGTTTGTGACGGCGCCGGCGAGGACGGTGGCGAGGTTGATGATCATGCCGTCGATGCCGACATCGGCGTTGGGGGAATGAGAGGAGGGGTTTGGGGGCCGTAGATCGGTTGGTGGAATGGCCATGCGCACTGGCCGGGGCATTGATTGGAGGAATCACCGACCCAGAGGTAAGGGAATCGGACCGATCGGGGACGGTTTGGGTGGGTGGGGGCGGAGGAATGGGTGGCGCAGCGGGAGGAGCAAAAGCCCTCGACGGTGACGTCGGGGGAAGTGAGGATCGCGGTGATGGAGGAGCGGTGGGGAGTGCGGGAGGCGAGAGTGAGGAGATCGGAGGAGGAGAGGGATTTACCGAGAGAGAGACGATCGTCGATGAGCTGAGGGCCGAGGGAGAGGGAGATCGGGCGGCCGCGGTAGGAGCCGGTGGTGGACCACCAGGAGGAGACGGATGGGGAGGGGATAGAGGAAGAGGAGGAGAGGGAGAGGATGAAGTCGGAGATGGCGGCGCGGTGGGAGGCGGAGAAGGAGCCGTACCAAAGAAGGCGTACAGTGAGGTTGCCGGTGAGGAGAGGACCGTGGTGGTACTGGAGGACGAGAGGTTGCTGTTGGACCAGGATAAGCTTGCGAGCGGTTGTGGGTGTGGCTGCGGAGCAGTGGAAGAGGAGAGAGAGGAAGAGGAGGAGAAGAGGAGCCATTGGAGAAGAGAGAGTGAGATGGAGAAAAAGGAAGGGGTGGTGTTTATATAGATGGAGGAGATGGAGTGGTGGACACGTTACACATTGATGGTGTGCCACGTGGAATTTTATTTTATTTTATTATTTTTTGAAATTATGAATTTATGACTTGGGCAACGTTTTGCTGCTGGGATTTCTTTTCTTTTCTTTTTTATTTCTTGTTGGAATGAAGATATGCTATGAGCCTACGATGGGTTAATTTTTTTTATATATCACTGAAGTTTCTAAATGCTCATTGAAGTTTTTAATCCTTTCACTGGAGAGTCACCCGACTGATTAATGTTTTAACCCGTGAAAGAATTAAAAACTTGAGTGAGCATTTCGAAACAAATCAAACATCGGTGAGGAAAATAAAATTTGGCCAAACTTGAGTGATTTATAAAGAAAATTAACCGCCTATGATGCGTATTATTTATTGGTTTTTTTTAATTTTTGAAAATACTTTTATAACATTTAATTTGAGTTAAAATCTAGTAAAAATATTGATAAGAAACCGATCTACCCCACTAATAACTATTTATGTTTTTTATTGAAAAAAATCGAGTTTGAAACTTTTAAATTGCAATTTATTTTTTGGGAGTTTTATATGACGAATGGCCGAATGCTTCGTTCTCCCCTCTAACGTTGGATGGTTTAGAGTTTTATCTTTTTATAGATCAGTCAAGTCATTGTAACTGCTGAAAAAAAAATATATTGATAAAGTTTATAATAAAATCCATAAATTACATAATTAGTTTTAAGAATATATATATATATATATATGTTGTAATATTTATGGAATGGATGAAAACATAAAAGACAAATAATGGAAGAGACAAAAATACAAATTATAGAGATGAACAAAAGAACGAAAGAACAAAAGCATAATGCATAAAAAGTGGAGAGAGACGGCCAAAATAAGAAAAATACAAAAAAACATACACACAAAAACCTTGGGGAGAGAAAAGAGACTAGCTATGCCAAAGTGGTGTTAAATGAGTAGATGAATCAACCGTAGCCCGGGTACGTCAAGCTACCCCAACTATTTATTTTATTTATTTATTTATGAAAAAATTGATAAATCACACCAATAAGTGCATATCAGATGAATTTATACCTCAATTTATTGTACCCGTATTTTATATGAATTGATGTTTAAACTTATCTTTCGATAAAGACACAAACACCTTACATAAAAGATCCAATGTTTTCTTGATAAAGATACGAATTTTACAAAAAAAATTAAATATTTTTACGGCAATGGCATAAATAGATTATACAAAAATATCAGTGTCAATTCACGAAGGACACAAACACCCTACACAAAGAACCGTGTGTCAATAGATCAAGTAGTCATTGACATTCAAATTATTTATATTATTTAGAAAGTTATATAAATTAATTAGTGATTTACTTAATTTTCTCTTAAATGTATACATACAAACGGATAATGAATTTGTAAAAATATATATATATAGGAGGATAATGATGCCCCCCAAAAAAAAAATCTTATAACAGTGAGCATGGTAAGTAGTAGAGAGGTAGTAGGAGAAGTTAGGGTTCCAAATGTAGAAGAAGGACAAACAAGAAAGGTAGAGAAGTGAAATGATTGGGGTGTGTGAGTATGGATAGAGAAAGAAATGTGGGAGCAGTGTGGCACATCACTTTCTGAACACAGCTGGGTATGGGAAGACATTGATGCAGATGATGAGAAGAAAAAGAAATCATGGCAGGCTCAACCCATGACCAATTTTTGTGGGGCTCTTTTGTTGATGAGGATGTTACAAGCCTCTTTGGAGATTCACGCTCTCAAGTATCTGTAACTCTGGTTAGGGTTAGGGTTAGGGTTATAAATGAGTTGAAGCTAGTCCGGTTAGGGTTAGGGTTAGGGTTAGAGTTGTGAATGAGTTAAATTTTGTCAAGTTTGAGTTAGGTCAATTTTTTATATGGATACAAGTTATGTCATAATTAGGGCTAGGATTTGATATTCTTGATAACAATTTTTGTTTGAGTTAGGGTTAGGGTTTGCGAATAGGTTGGATTTAGTCTGATTTGAGCTTATAGGATTGTAAATGAGTTGAATTTATTCAACTTTGGGCTGGTTCAATTTTTTATATGGATACAAGTTATGTCATGATTAGGGCTAGGGTTTTATGTTAATAACAATTTTGTTTGTGTTTCGTTTAGGGTTTGCAAATAGGTTGGATTTAGTCTGGTTTGAGCAAGATTATAAGGTTGTAAATGAGTTGAATTTGGTCAATTTTTATATGGATACAAGTTACATCATGATTTGGGCTAAGATTTGATCTTGGTAATTATTTTGTCCGAGTTAATTAGGGTTAGGGTTTGTAAATAGGTTGGATTTAGTCTGGTTTGAGCAAGATTTTAGGGAGACGCAAATAAGTTGAATTTGGTCGATTTTGAGTTATTTTAAAGAGGGCGAACAATTGCGCCAAAAAAAAAATATCCAAAGAATATTTATATGTGGCGTAGACAAAATGATCAAGACACGCTAATTAATCTAACTTTTTTTTTATTTGTCTAATATCCACATTGAAATTCTAAATATACGTATATGAAAAACTTTACTAGAAATACCCTAAAATTAAGTCACTCTAAATTACACTTATTTACAGATCGTCAAGCCAAATTTACATATTTCCAAGAAGTTTTTTCTGACAATTTATTTTTTCAGTATTTTTGTCATAAAAACATCTGACGTTAATGAAAATGCCCCTCATCTTTTTAAGTGGAACACATAATATTAAACAGAAAGGTCATATTATGTTGTTACACGTAACCACACAATCCAAATGTCATATTATGTTGTTACACGTAACTACACAATCCAAATGTCATATTATGTTGTAAGTTAAAAATAAACTGACGAAGTGAGCTATTATGACTAAAAAATAAGTTGTCAGAAAAAAAAAAGTGACTGTCTGCAAAATCCAAATGTCATAAAGACTGTTTGAGAAATTTTGAAACTTTCAAAGACTTATAATTCATTTTACCAAAACTTGAACATATAAAAGAACCAACATGAAATCATTTCAAATCAGTTTGGTGTATCCAATTGAATCGAGTAAGTTAATAAATTTCAAGATACACTCGAGTATATTTAAAAGATAATATTTTTGTTATAAAAATTTTCCTTAAGTCAAACTTACATGAGACAGGAATTATCAAATAGGTCAAAAATAGAAATCCAATTGAACTAGATGACATTATCTCAGCCCGAACTAAATACATGAAGTAGAAATTAAATTTATTTGTTTCCATCCCATTGTTTTACATAATTATACAACTTTAGGGAAGGCTTTATCTATATCTCACCTAAAATATGGACCACCTATGCTTTGGAGTCCAACCATTTGTTTTTAGCATGATTTTTTTGAGATATATATGGACAAATTTAAGTTCAAAACTAGTTATAATAATGTCTTTATTGTCCACTTTCTCTGCCAAAGGTCTTACCATGTCTTCAAACAAAGACTAAATAGTAAAGACCATTTCTTCAAAAAAGCTTTAATTAGTTTTTGTCCCATGTATATTTCTTCATTTAAAAATGACAACTCATAACAAGGAAAACGAAATGAAAGAATCAAACATAATAATTGAATTAAATTAAAATACATGAATCATGATTGGTTGTAGGCCAAAACAATCACAATCAATGAATAATAAATATATCAAGTTGATTAAGTGTTATTAACTAATTAATTGAATGCATGGATGGCTTTGTTTCATGCACGTAGACATACATTTTGATATGGTTTAGCCGACATTGTGGTTCTAGTCCAAGTGAGCCCCTCAAACAATTAAAACTCAACACGTGTTAACATTATCTCTTCATTAATTATGATTATAACACTTAAACGCATGAAAGAGACGAGGTTGGTCAAAATGGATGGGCTACTAAGTTTGCAAAAGTGTGTGAATAGTTCCACACGTGTGGCTTTTTGTAAAGAATCCTCCATCATTTCATTTCATCGTTTTTAAAGTTTGTTTTAAAAAGACAGTGTAGAGTTACTCAGATTATAAAATACGCAAAAATAAATGAATAATTTTATATGTGTTAAACAAAGTTTAGAGTTCTTAGGGTTTCGCATTGATAGTCTAAGAGATCAAGGAGATAGTTGGTACTAGCATTAAAATTTTTTTTCTGCTTTCCTTGATGTTTATAATCCTAATTCGATTGCTAATAAAAATTTTGTTATATTAGATATGTTTTGCATGTTATCTTTCTTTTTTTTTTCTCGTATCTTCATCATAATTTGTATTTTATTTGTACCATTTTTAAATATTATTATGTATTTAAAAATGAATATAGTGTACCCAATTTGTTTTGCTAAACAAAAAGAATAGTTGGTTTTGAATGTGAATTAACATTTTGCTTATTTTTTATGTGAGATAGTTAACTATTGAGGGAAAATTAAACATAATATTTATATAAACTACTGTATGTAAATATGCGTGCGCACGCCAAAAAATTATGTTATTTATTCAAAACAAATCACCATATTATTTTTTTATTATTATAAAATTGTATTAAATATTTAATAATAAAATAAAACACTTCGTAAAATGGATTTGAAAGAAGAAAGTGCGGCACAAAATATTTAGGTAAGGTTAATCACGAAGTTTGCAATAAAAATTAAGTATTTTTTTCTTTAATTCTATTCTTTTCTTGTTTTACAAATCTAAGATATGAAATATATGATTATTTTATTTATTTTTTAGTCGAGGTGAAAATTAAATTTATTTTTATTTTGCCACATTTAATAAAAATATTATTTCACAAATAGGTTGGTCTATCTCTATATAGTGGTTTGAGTATCTTGCAAAAATCTAATTTAAAATCTGTTATTTTAATGAAATCAATTGATCAACGATTATAGGTGTAAACAATTTATGGAAAACTAGAATTCTATTCCATCACAATTGAGCCAAAAGCTCAAATTTGAATAACTTGAATAGCTAAACGTGTTAAGTCTATGTATCTTAATTGTTGGTTTGAGTGCTCACAAGCGGAATCGAGTAGTTGTATTTATTTATATATATAATATATATAATATTTTTGTTTTAAATTATTTTATATATATCTATATGGTTTAGTTCGCCCTCGAACTTGAGCACCTACATCTACACAAAAGTATTCATAATTAATTTGAGTATATCAACCTTTGTTGATTTTAATCAAATGAGTTTTACTTATTTGATATATGTACCAAATTTAAGCTAGAAAGATAAAACTTGATCCAATTCAAACAAAATATTAAGAATCGAGTTTTTCAATTATCGACGAAAATTTGTACAATTGAATTATACAAACGTTGATATCATCGGTTGGATTTTGATTCAACGCTTGATAAATAGTATTACTGTGCTTATGAATAATACACAATAAAAAGTGGGATGTACAGTAATTTGATCTCAACCGTTCAACCAATTTGTATACGAGTAAGTAAATAAATCTGGACTAATCAACCCAATTAATCCATCATTAACATTCACTGTAGCAGCGTAATGACTACGATCCGTCTACTGTGCTCACCATGTGGATGTTCGCAAAATGTCCGCAGATAATGAATTCTGATATATATATATATATATAAACTATTTATCGAATGTTTGTCCACGTTTTGTTATGTATTTCGGGATGACCAACTATTTACATATTCATTTTCAAATTTTCAGTACTATTATGCATTAAAAAATGTATGAAAGTTCGCACTTGCCAAATAGAATATTCTCACAGTGCATCATTGTGAATAATTTGACACGTGCGTGATACACGTGTGGCCCACAGGCGTAGACTTGAGTCAAGCCCAAGAAGACCAAAAACAAGAAACACGTGCCGTTGCCTTTCTTGAAGACGATGCGAAGTGGGATGCATCATCTCTTGTTTCATAACTTGTCTTTTGCTTAATAATATTATATTTTTGTGCATAATAAGTACTAATATTTAGTCATTGTTTTATGATAATATTTACATGTGGGTTTTGAAGTAACAAGAAAAAGGACCGACAAATATCCAGAAGATTCGAAAAATAATGATTAATATCTTATAAAATGGGGCAAAATTATTATTATTTTTAATTAATTATATAAGTGTAATAATTAGACGTTGGAATTTCAAATATTATATAATATGTATGTAATTTTCAAATATTATCATGATATATCTTTCAAATAATAATAAGAGGCAAGCGAAACAAGATTCCCGAAAGAGAAGATTATATATATATAGATAGATATATATTTAAAACAATTTTAAATTATTAATTAAAGTAAATTATCTTCTTTGTAATCTAACTATTCATGTACTTTGTATAACCCATCAAATTATCAAAAAAAATTAATTTGATCATTCAACTTGAAAATTATGATCAATTGACTCACTGCTATATATATTATTAACGGTAAGTTAATGTAACATACCACACCAAATATGTCAAATCAATACAGAGAAGTTGCTTGGCACACACATTTTATCATGTTTAACAAAAAGAGAAAAGTTCTAATATCGCATTTTAGCACATCAAAAGAAAAAAAAAGTGAATCTAGCGTGGACGTGACATCATTAACATGACAAAATGTTTGTCATGTAGCATCCCACACCAATATACTATTACCATAGTGAGCACTAATAATCCAATTAATCATAATTCTAGATTTGTGTGGCCAAATTAAATTTTTTTAATAATTTAGTGATTCATATAGGAATACATGAATAGTTTGGTGATAAAAAAAATAATTTATTAATTACTTCATGTAAAATGTTTATAGTTAGGCTAAATATCCATGGAAAATTGTTTTTCATTTCGATAGTAATGTCATTAGCACCTAATTTGCAATAAAAAGAGGCCACTTTAAAAACCTTATAATAATTATAAATCATTTTTAAAAATGATATTTGATATTGTCAAATAAAATAATCGTATCATTTTGATAACAATGACTTTATTATTATTGCAACCAATTTGTAATAACCAAATGAAATGGAAAACTGAGACCTTTTTGTACTAAAAGTAGTAATTAATATTACCCATAATAACAAAAGAAAAAGGCAGTACTGTACACCACCGTTATTTTATTTTATAATTAAACCAAAAAAATTATATATAATTAATTTTTTAAATATTTAATTACAAGATGAAAATAAAAAATATGCATTGAGTTTTTTTTGCACATACCAATACCGATTGAAATTATATCAGATATTCAATTTTTGATCTAGTTCAATTTAAATATAAAATATTTATTTAATTTTTTTAAAATAAAATATCAATTTTTTTAGTAACTTAACTACATATATAAATTAAAAATCCAAAAAAAAAAATATATATTAGATTGAGAATAAATAGCTCAAACGCTTAGCAATACCTGGTCGCACTATAAAAATTAAGGATAATACATTAAAAAATCTTGAATTCAAAATTTAATAAAATCGTAATAATAACCATTTATCGATTGTATATATGGATTTATAATTTAAACAGAATAATTAATTTTTAGTTTGTGTGTATACCCTAGATAAGTGGCTTATGCGCATCAAGTTATTGTAAAGAAAAAGTCAAAATATCAAAATTGTCTCTTTATTTTGCGCTTTTCGTATTTTTAGTTCCTCTAATTTAAAATTCGTATTTTTGGTCCTCGTATTTTATATTTCTGTCTTTTTGGTCCCTCTAATTGACGGATCTGTCCTTTTGGTCATTCTAGCTGATGAATTAAAGGGACCAAAAAAGATGAAAATGTGTAAATACGAGAACCAAAAAGATAGATTTTACAACTAAAAGGATGAAAATGTGTAAATACGATGATCAAAAAAGTAAATTTTATATTAGAAGAATAAAAAAAACGGAAACACAAAATAAAAGCACCATTTTGTTATTAAAAAAATATATATTTTTAGGTTGGATGAGTGAGTATAGGGAGAACAACGCATGCAAATGTATCAGGAAGGACAAGTTAATTGATTGTTGATGAGAAGAAAGGAGGGTCACGGACAGTACTATTATTTTTGTACTATTGGTACGTAGGACACGGACAGGGGGTACCCTAAAAAGATGGTAAAGGCTTTCAGGCACCCATGCCCTCCATCTCTGCCATTTGTCTGCTAATTTTACAAGAAACCAGTCCATTATTATTCAACACAACCCTTGCCCTTGTCCTTTGGAACCACCAACACCAAGCCCATCTTTGTATTATTTGTGGGACACTTGTCCTGCCATCTCTGCATGGCCAGTTTTATGTTTAATGGCATTATTATATATAATTGTTTTATTTATTGGTGAAAATATAAAAATTTAATAAATTACTCTTATGGTTTGATTATACGGTAAAATGAATTTTTAATATTTATATTTTCGTTCTATTTGTTTATGTTTAAACCATATATATTAATTTTTTGATTAATCCATATATATTAATTTGCAACGTTAAATTTGTAACTTCCAACAACATCATGAATAGCAGCAAAAGAAATACGAGTGAAAACATAAAATCAAATAAAACATCACTGTATATATATAACACAAATACAAGTGAATAAATATGGGAAAATATAGATGTTTAAATAAAGATATAATACCATAATTGGTTTCTCTATTTTTCTCTCTCTTCTCTTTTAGTCCCTTTATTTTTGAAAATGTATCTACTTAGTTAGAAATGTTCCAAACTAGTCACTTTACTTTTAAAAATAAGCCAACTAGAGGGAGTAAGTGAACGCATTTCTAAGTAGAAGGACAAAAAAGAGAGAGAAAAATACAAAAACTATTTTGGAGATCATAATATAAATAAATAAACCCCCTTCCCTCGAGACAGGGGTAAAATGTCTTTTTATAAGCAACACAGCGCTAGCAAAAAACACTATCCCCCCTCCCCACACACACAGCGCTAGCAAAAAAGTTATATAAGGAACACAGCGCTAGCAAAAACATAGTTTACCCATTTTGCTTTATAAATACCCATGCTCATTATGTTAATTTTTTTAAATTCTTTAAAATAAACTATAAGATAATGATGAAGATCAAGCGGCAACCATGCCGCTAATATATAATTTTTATTTAAAAAATAATAATCCAGTCTTCTTAATAACATATGTTATATATATATATATATATATATTTTGTTCTTCTCATACTATTTACAAGGTTATTGCTGATATTAAAATTTTTATTCGAGGTCTTAAATAGGACTAATTAAGGAAACCAGGAGTTAAAAGATGGCTTCAACTCTCAACTCTCAACTACTTGGAATGAAATCATTAAAATGAGTTTGAGGTTTCTTTTGTTTGTATATATATATTAATGTATAGGGGTGGCAAACTTGGAAGAGATGAAGGTTCCACTAGGTTTCCTTTAATGTTTTCTTTTGACTTTGAACAATTAAAAGTCAACTAATGCACGCACGTAGTTAATGGGTGGGGTACGTGGATTGCAATGCATGCATGCAAATGCATGCATGTGGGGGAGAATGAATTAAGGAAGCTTCTTGTTACGTGGGGACGGACTTCTTAAATCAATGAAACCGGGGTTGATGGATCTTGAAGTGAAACAAAGAGACCAACTCTGGATAAGACTGATGACGTGCTTGTTTCACTTAATTGATTAGAGTTAGTCAATTATGTTTTAGTTTAATATATGTTATCTGTTATGACTTTGTCGGCATACTTAAATTTGTATTTGTATTACTTGCTTATATTTTTTTATCTATTTAAATTCAAAATGTATCTTTTTGAAAATGCATTTGTACAATTTTGGAAAAAAAAAATAAGTCATTCTAATTGTGTTGTTTGTGTACGAATCATGCCGCATATATCTCTGTCATGTTAACATAACTTAGTTCAAAATCGTACAGACATGAATTGTTTATAATTTTTAAATTGTTATAATAAAAAGTATATACCATCATTTAGGGATATTTGTATATCAAGCATTGGATTTTAATATATAATACCACTGTATTTATACATAACATATAGTGTTTTGATACGAGTTGTTCAATTAATTTGTGGACAGTGTCTGAAAAAATCTCAATAGTTCAACTCTATTTGTACTAGACGTACAACAATTATAAAAAACAAAAACATAAAACTAATCAATCATAATAAATCTTAATTAGCATTGACTATGGCTGCCAATTTGTTCAGAAGTTTTACGAATGTCCATAGTTGATGTACAAATATAATTTCTAGAAAAACATCATATTCGAACTAGAGTGGTACGAGATATTGATAGTCATGCAAACGGTTGATCTCTTCCACTGTGCATATATTAGTAAATTATTTTAATACACATAAATGTATATGTATAATGTAACTGATAATATTTATAAAATTAGATTTAAATATATGTGAAGGATATGGACTCACATCTAGATATTATTAAGATTAGTACTAATTAATTAATTAATTACTCAATAAACAAATTAGTGAATTAAATAAATAGTTAGTCAAAGTTGATCTAATCCACTCGTGCAAAAACTAATAAATAAATCCAGAGAACTGTCCAAAAGCAAAAGCTGGTTATGGTCCGTGTTATGAATTCATGAAACACGGTGCACCATTGCAGCTGGAATAACTTCTTTATTATTATTATTATTATTATTATTCCCTAACACTCACAGGAATAGCCTATCCCAGTCACACCCACAAAACAATATGGATAACTACCCCAACATAAATAAAATAAATAAAAAAAACCTAATAAGATGAAACTAGGAATAGTACCCACATTATTGAATAGCTTCTATTCATTTATAATACACCTCTATTATTATTATTATTATTATTATTATTATGCGAGCTGGCTACAGTCATTCAAGATTCCACTCACGAGCTCTCCAACACCCTTTCAACCCCAACAACCAAAAATTCCCAAAAATTAAAAAAATAAATAAAATAATAAATTGAAATAAATAACTTTTATAATAATTATATATATAATTCATAATAATTCAATCCAACCATCTGGAAGTCATCAGAAAACGACAAATCAAAAACCGGGCCCCACACAAACACTCTACTCAAAAATCAAAACTAAATTATTTAAAAAAACCAGCCTGGCTTCCTCCGCACTCTTCTCTCTCTCGAAACTTGTACCCTATATTCCCCATTCTACCCTTCCCTTATTTCACAAATATATCCCAAACAAAGGGTAAAACAGTCAATCAGTCCTCATACGTACGCCAGCTGTCCCCAACCTTGTGGACTCGTCGCAACCGGGTGTGGTCACCGCCCTACCCTTTTTATCCCTTCTCTTCCAAGCACCTTCCTTTCAATTTCAATCGAGTATTAAGTTCTCCCTTTTCATTTATTTATTTATTTTTTATTTATTAAACTTAATTAATAAATTAAATGCATCATGCTATATAAACCCCCAAATACCCACTCATTCTTTCAAATCACTAGTCTGTCTATTCTCCACAATGTCTTCTTCCATAGCTATACCCTTTTGTTTTCCTCATTTCCATTTTCTGTTTTCATTTTTCAATGGCCGGGAGGCCGATGACCGCCCCGGTGGACGACCAAACTTTCACCGCCATGAGATACCACAAAGGAGCTCTCCTAACTGGTTCTATCTCGGTGAACTTCATCTGGTACGGTAAGTTCACCGCCTCCCAACGGGCCATCCTCTCTGATCTGATCACCTCACTCTATTCCCCCGGTGAGTCCACCGCCGGACCCAGCGTCGCCACGTGGTGGAAAACCGTGGGGGAGTATTACAAGCAGTCTAACTCGCAGCTTCCTAAGCTCACCCTCGGTGACCAGATCCTCGACGAGGAGTGCTCGCTTGGGAAATCGCTCACCGACGATGATATTGAGAAGCTCGCGGCGAAGGGATCACCGAACAACGCGGTCAACGTCTTGTTGACTTCTGCTGACGTGTCGGTCAGCGGGTTTTGCATGAGCCGATGCGGGACCCACGCCGCGTCGAACAAGACGAAATCGGGACGATTCACGTACATCTGGGTCGGTGACTCAGCGACTCAGTGCCCGGGCCAGTGCGCGTGGCCATTTCACCAGCCCATTTACGGCCCACAAACTCCACCGTTAGTTGCACCTAACGGTGACGTGGGACTTGACGGAATGGTTATCAACGTGGCAAAGTTGTTGGCCGGAACCGTCACAAATCCGTTTGGTAACGGGTTCTTTCAGGGACCAAAGGAAGCGCCGTTAGAAGCGGCGTCAGCTTGTCCCGGAGTGTACGGCAGTGGGGCCTACCCGGGTTATGCTGGGGCTTTACTGGTAGACCCGGTAAGTGGGGCCAGTTACAATGCGAATGGGGCCCACGGGAGGAAGTTTTTGTTGCCAGCTCTGATGAACCCTGCCACGTCACAGTGCTCCACTTTGGTCTGATGGTTCTTAATTAGTGTCAGCATGGAAAGATAGTGAGTGAAAAGTTTGTTGTTTGTATGTAAAGTCACTTAAAATTTTGTGTTTATTTGTTAAACATGTTGTTATATGAAATTTATGTTTTTGTTGTTTTTTTATTAATTATATTTTGAATTTCGTTCTAAATGGATTAAATAAAATTAAAGGTATTTTTTAGTGGAAAAAAATAAAATTAAATTGGAAAATTGCAATTCCATGGGTAAAATTCTCAACTGGTAGTGCTTGTTTTATTTTTAAAATATGAAAAGAAGTCATTTGGGTGTTAGAATTCTATGGGTCGGCCATTTTTTTGTTTTCTATGAATTTGCTTTTCTGGATACCTGGTTCAATACATCGGCTGATAATTAATTTTTTTAACATTATAATTAGTAAGAAAAAAAAATTTTACGTCTTGCAAAATAAAGACACAATATGGGGCTAAACCACCAAAATAAAAGAAGCTTGAGTCCACAGGGAGTGGAAAAAAAAAAACTAGTACATAGCAATAAAAGAAACTATCTCTCTCCAAACTTAGGGAATATTAAGCGCACCCCTCCTGGGTTTTTTCAAAGCTCTAGGTATTTTTTTAGACTGAGTGAACTTATAAGCATACAAACTTTAGATGATATGATAAATCTCTCCTAAAGATATTGATACATCAAACTCCAGATATCTTTTGACTGAATGAACTTCTTAAAAACATGTGACAAATCTTTAATGATCACTAGATAAATAAGAGTTAAAATAATTATAAAAGATTTTTCTATTTCTTTCAAAGCCAGACATTCTAAATTAAAGCCCTAACTAAAGTCTCATAAGTTTGACCCCTGATGGAAGGTTAGTTAAACACAGAAAAGAGATTATGTTAAATTATATATAGCTTTAAGTGTTGTATTGAAGTCAAATTTACGGTTAAATTATTATGAGATTGGATGTTAGTAAAATTATAATATTTACTAATAAATTCCAACCAAAAGAGAGGCACATAATAAAGTTTCTCAAATGAAATTATATTCCTTCCTTTTTAAGGTTCACAACTCTTTATTCTCTATATTACAAACGTATAAAGTGGTGGTTCTCAAAACTTTTTTTTTTGCTTTTCCCCATCAAGTTATCATTATGGAACATTTTGGAATTAAAGAAAAGCAAAACTAGAAAAAGAGAAACAATGCCAAAACCTTGTCTTTCTTGTTCCCCAGAAGGAAAACCAACCACATTTATATAATACAAATCTTTTTCTTAAATAAAAACTTATAGTTTTCTGTAAATATCAACCAAATATTTTCCGAACCAATTTTCTTTAATTGCTAAACAAATACAAAAAAATAAATAAATAAATAAGAATATTTTTTTATTAAAAAAATGAATAAAAGAATTACAACGCCCAACAAAATTTCAAAAAGACCCCTCAATCCAGAGGTAATTTCAAATTAAACCAAAGTGGAGCACTGTGACGTGGCAGGGTTCATCAGAGCTGGCAACAAGTACTCCCTCTCGTGGGCCCCATGCGCGTTGTAACTCGCGCCCACTCACGGGGTCCAGCAGTAAAGCCCCAGCATAACCCGGGTAGGCCCCACTACCGTACACTCCAGGACAAGCCGACGCCGCTTCTAACGGCGCTTCTTTTCGGTCCCTGAAAGAACCCGTTACCCAAACGGATTCGTGACGGCGCCAGCAAACGTCCTGGCGAAATTGATAACCATGCCGTCAAGTCCAACGTCACCGTTAGGGGCCACTAACGGCGGGCTTTGTGGGCCGTAAACGGGCTGGTGAAACGGCCACGCGCACTCACCCGGGCACTGACTCACCGGGTTACCGACCCAAACGTACGCGAATCGCCCGGATTTCGTCCTCTTCGACGCTCCGTGGGTCCCACACCGGCTCATGCAAAACCCTCTGACCGCCACGTCAGCAGAAGTCAACACAACGTTGACCGCGTTCCTCGGCGATCCCTTCGCCGCGAGTTTCTCAATGTCATCGTCGGTGAGCGATTTACCGAGCGAGCACTCCTCGTCGAGGATCTGGTCACCGAAAGTGAGTTTAGGGAAGCGGGCCTTCGACTGCTTGTAATACTCCTCCACGGTTTTCCACCACGTGGCAACGCTAGGGTCGGCGGTGGACTTACCGGTGGAAGAGAGGGAGGTGACGAAGTCGGTGAGAATAGCGCGTTGGGAGGCGGTGAACTTACCGTACCAGATGAAGTTCACCGAGATAGAGCCGGTGAGGAGTGCTCCCTTGTGGTATCTCATAGTGGTGAGAGTTTGGTCATCCACCAGGGGCGGTGACCGGCCTCGCGGCCATTGAGAAATGAAAACAGAAAATGGAAACGAGGAAAACAAGCAGAGGATGGAAAGCCATAATTTTTGGAAACGAGTTGGTTTTTGTTTTCAATTTGGAGATGAGAAAGGGATGAGATGGAGTGGTGCTTTTATAGCTTGATTTAAGTGAATTATTTAAAAAAAATTTTCAGAAAAAAATAAATAAAATAAATGAAAAGAAGGTGGGAGGAAAGAAGGGAAGGTGGGGTCCATTATCTAATAGTCGTTGGAGCCAGCTGTGACTTTGGGCGCGTTTTGATGCTTTATGACAGCTGGTTTTAATTATTGTGTGTTGACGGTAATGCCCTTGGTTCTTAAATTGTGAAAATTTTGACTTTTATTTAATTAAAAATACTCGTTTTTTTAACAAACTATTATATTTTGAATTGAGTTTTTTTTTTTATTATTATGATTTATTATAATTTTTTTCCTATCAATCTTTTATTTAATAAATCTTGATGATTAATATCAATTGGGGTTGGTTTAAACCGTGGGAGTTTAAGTAGATAAAATAAATTATTTCAAATTTAAATATTTTTATATGTAAAAAAAATACTTATCAAGATTTATGTATTTTTTTCAGCAAAATTAAAAAAATTGATTAATAATTTGATAATCTAAATATTAAGTATAATATCTATTTTATTTTTAAATTTAGATTTATATTTTTAGGAAAATTTTGTTTTTTTAATCACGCATTTTAACATTATATAAATAAGTCACGTATTAAGGACAAACTTATGCGAACAGAAGAGCAGTTTAACATATACGTAAATTTGAGCTTGTATTTGAATGGTATTATGACCAACTGATCATTGGCTTAAATAAATGTTAAATTAAAACTTTTTTAAAAATTAAATATAAAAATCCATAAAAAAAAATTTGTTGGACGTAAGTGGCTGAGCGGTTTGGGTTTGGAGAAGGGTAATATGGGAAATACGAGAAGTACAGTTGGAAACTTAAGGGTTTTCTTAAATAATATATAGTTACGAGGTATTTGAATCTTTTGGATCTGAGAGACACGTAAGAGTCACGTGGCCAGTGAGGAAACAGTGAATGTGCTTACTGGCATTTCACTTTTTCAATTTTAATGCATCTTAGGTTACCATTTCAATAATGTGTAATGTTTTATTTAACCCCTCTAATATAATCAGTTTATCTATTTAGTCTCTCTATTTTAATATTTTGTTAAGATATGTTTGGATGGGGCAATGAAGCCCTGGATATGGGCTTCCATATCCCCACACATTCAAACTCATGTTTGGGTAGCTCTAACTATTGACAGAATCTCAAAGAAAGGGCATGTGATGTCTTTGTTGACGGTTTTTGCCATTACCTTGAAAAATAGGGGGTAATACTTGGATTGATCCGGGGTTTGTCAATTTTGCCCTTCTTGCTTTATCATCCATTCTCCTATCTATTCCTTATAAAATATTTAATTATATTAATAATTTTATATGAGTAATAGTTGTGAAAATAAACTTAGTTAAAATGAAATATTAATTTTAAATATTAATATACAACATTAAAATAATTTAAACGATAATAATTATGTAAAATAATTAATTCTAATAATTAAAGTGGATAATAATAAAATAAAATTATTTATTCTAAATAATTAATTAGCACAATTAGAAGATATTAATATTTATTTATATGTACTCATTTTATATATAAAATATTATTATTGTTTTGGTTGAGGGCATTAAAGTAATCTACATACAATTTTTTATCCCATTTTTTTTCATTCCCAATATTTATTATTTTTAACCAAACAATTTTTTCATTCCCATTCATATTCTCATTATAATTCCCATTCCCTGATCCAAACGGACACCTAATATAATTTGTCCCTATGAGGTTTTTTATGAGGAATTTATATTTTTAAAATATGTTAAAAATATAGGAACTTCTTCAAACAAATTATATTAGAGGGATCAAAATGACAAATTAACTATATTAAATGGACTAAATAGGATATTATACTTTTAATAAATATGGTTTAGAATCAAAATTTTTTTCATCTTCTTTTTTTAACTCATAACATGTACCTATACATTTATTTTTTATTTAATTAGAATTCCTTCAAGTAAATAATTTCTGACTGAAAATGAATTCGCATAATTGGTGGGGTTTTTTTGGAGTTATTGCCAATGATAATTTTTGGTTATTATTCCATCTTTTCTGAATTAATTATTCTTTTAATACCTTGCACATAAATCATAAATAACAATAAATTTTCATAATGTTATAATTAAATGATTAATAAGTTATTTTTTTCTTGAGACTATAATTACTTTGAGACAGAGTAGTTCTTTTCATTGTTTTTTTCCACATTACATGAGTACTTTCTCTAATCTTACAAAATGATTGGCATGCTTTATAACAAAGATTTCTTATTTAAAATTTTCACAATTTTTATTTCTTTCAGTGCACTAAATTATTCTATAAAACAAAGAACTAATGCATTACGTAAAAAAGTTATCATCAAATGGTTGCAGGCATGAAATAGAACATTTGTTCGATATTAATGTAATGCTTGCAGCAAGAATTAGTTCGCAAAAATAAATAAAGTAGATAAATAATATATTTTCAATCTCACAACAATAAACAAAATTTTATTTTTATCTTCTACCAGGCAGATTTATAAATAATTGTGTTAATTTAAATAAAATTTTGTTTTTATCTTACAAAACATGTTAATTTATCCATAAATAACTATTGCAATTTAAATTAAAATCTTTTACATCTACTAGTCTTTAATTGTCACGCCCCGAACCCGGCTAACCAAACCCGGTACGCAGACAAACGGTCGCAGACCCACAAGGTGTGAGCCTCATAGGCCTGCAAGGCCTCAGAATCCGATTCAGGACAAGTAAATCTATAATAGCTCAACTGAGTTACAGGATTACAGACTCTACACAGTACACAAAACCAGGATACAGAAGTCTAAAATACAAAATACAAAATACAGAAATACAAGAATAGACAATGACAAGAACTCAAAATTTAGAATAGGACAAGACAACATCTACTGACTGTCTTTCAAGATCCACACCGATCTACAACTCGTGATCTGAAAAGGATTTAAAATGAATCCATGAGCTCACTAGCCCAGTAAGTAATCCAAAAATTGTTTTAAAACAACAGGGTTTATAAATCTCGAATTCAGATATAAAGAATAATTCAAAGTTTAAACATAGTTTAAACTAATACAAAATAGATAATTCAACAGAGGTATAGTTCTCAAGTAATACCGCTATTTAAGAATACTGTAATCAAAAGAACACTAGATTCAAAGTTTTAAATCAAAAATATAGAAAATTTTGTAAATATGAGCATAAGTTTCCAAACCATAGTTAGACTAAATCAGAAATTACAAAAGTGACTTTTCAAGTATACCGGATTTTCAGAATAGCATAAGTCTCCGAAATCACAATTTAACAAAATACAGAGTATAATATTCTAATAAAAGAATATTTCCAAGTAAGTCGTTCACCAAAATTTTGAAAACCAGGAATGCGAATATGAAATTTGTACAAAATTCAATAGCACAAAATAGTATTATCAAAACCAAAGGATAAGCATAGATAACAAAATCGAGAGTATTTCTCCAAATTCAACGTGAAGTGCCAAAAGGTCATTTGTTTATCCCTCATGTGATGCACTCGAGCCCAAAAATAACAAAAATCATTTATTTACCCTCAGTGACCCGAGATCGAATACCAGTGGCCGCTGATTATTTCACCGAACGGACACGTGCGTAAACTCGCAATCTCATTTTCCCAAAATTACTTGACGACAAGGTCAGGGTTTAACCTCCACTGACAGGGTTGTATATCGCTCATTTGGAGACCAAAACATTCAGATACAAAATATTTACAGAGTACAAGTTCAGAAATTTCTAAAATTCCTCAAGTTCATATATATTCAAAAATACTAATAAATATCAAAATCTCACTTTAAGAGAAATAAATCGATAACCATATATGAAATATAAAAAATATTAAAGTACATAAAGTATTTAAAATTATTCAAAACACCAGCTCCTTCAAAACTAAATTAAATGATTAAATAAATAAATAAATAAAGGAATTAACTAAGTCAATCCAAATGATAGCAGAATCATTAACCCATGCCTACAAACAAACGAATTTTATAAATGTTGAAGTAATCATTTGACTGTAATAGCACACTTAGTATAAATAATAAATTAACAACCAAGTTAAAATGAATAGCAATCCTTTAATTAGCATTATACCAATGTAGATTTACCAAGTCAACAACTAAACAAAAATAATTAATTAAAGAAAATGCCTCAAAATACATATTCCAATTAAATAATATCAATATTAACAAAAATAATAGATATTCAAAATAAAATAAAAAAATACTAGATAATTATTTTACCAAATAAAATAATTTCTCAAACATCGAAAAATACGGAGTTATCGATTGGATTACTTACTCGATATTAGCTTAAGCCCAAAAAAATGAGATCCAATGCCACTCCCTAAAACAATCTTAAAACCAACGATTTACCATAGTTAAAACAAAAATTACACTAACCGTAAGTTTAAACACTCATCAAGTAACTTTTTACATTCTCTAGAGAGAGAAACCAAAAATATAAAAATAAAAAATAAGATAAATAAATAAATGACAATAATTGTCTTGCATGCACTCATGCAGGAATTTAAAACACACCCTAAAAGCTTAAATAATTAACATGATTAAATTTAAAGTGATCTAATGCTTAACCTCCACTCATTTGACATTTGCCTTGAACTAATATTTCCACTTGATGAGAAATCTCCACCATCCAATCTAAACACATTCCACTACAATGCTTCCCTCATTCTCTTAAACTATCACTACTAATAATCACAAGAACTAAACATTGCTTTTAGCTTTGCAATATAATTCCACCAACTTAACAAATGCTATACAACTAGACCTATAGAATAGGGGTATATATATATAACTACTTATACATATCCAACATATGAAATAAAAAGAATTTCAAAAGAAGGATGAGGGATGCAGTCAACATAGATTTTCCTATACTAAAAACACTAATGTGCACCAGCTGAAACCTAAATAAGGTTGGAAGAATACATGTATAATCATAGATCATGAAACTTTCACACTAATCCTTCTATAGAGCTATCCACAATCATGAAGTTCACAACATCTCATGGCAAGCTAAACAAAGATAGAAGTCCAACAACTATAAGAAAATCCATGCACTAAAGACATACCAAAACTTATCCAAGCATGGTTAGGGACTTACTTCGATGGTCGGAAAAGAGAGAAGTGAAGAGAGGTGAAAGGAGAAACCATCTGAAATCCAAGCTCCAAAACCTCCTAGAGCTAGCAACCACCACCATCAATAATAGAAAGAAGAAGAAGTAAATGGAGAAGAAGAAAACAATAAAGTTAAATGGCTTGGTTATCAAAGGCATAGATGATTGCTTTGGAAGAGTGATAAGATGTGGCGAAGAAAACTTGCAACTATGACTACAAGGTTCAGCACCGGAAGTTCGCCGGAGGAGATCACAGCTCTCTCTCTCTCTCTCTCTCTCTCTCTCTCTCTAAAAGGATAGAAGAAAGGATGCTAAAGACTTGGGCTCCATTGTCAATAACAAGATGGCAACAAGGACAAGTTTAAGACAAGCTTCAAGAAATTATGCAAAAGTTTGCATAACTTTGGCTAGGAATCCCGGGCTCTCATGGCTTTTACAAATCAATGAGGACAAGGAAGCTCTGGCCCACATTAATAGATTTTGGAAAATTGACGTTGTTTTAAGTGGGTATTTGATATTACAATTGGAAGTATGGATTTTGAGAAATGTGAAATCCTATGAATAATAAACTAAGGAATACATCATTATGTTATTTGGTTTACAAATATGTATATATCCACGAAGAGCACCCTTTCTTAAATAATAAATTATTCAGGAGAATTCTTCATTCTATCATATTAGGTAAAGAATATCGATCTTTTTCAGTATTATCATTTAGGCTGTGTTTGATTGGCAATATGTAAAATGGTTGGAAAAGAAAATTTTTCCGAGGAATATTTTTTCATGGAAAATTTTTTATGGAAAATGAAAAAATAGTTGTTTGATTGGCATTATTTTCTAGCTAGGAAAATAATGGAACTATGAAGTTTTTTATCAGAAATTTATATTTTTAAAATATTAAAATATAGGAACTTCCTCAAGCAAATTATATTAGAGGGATCAAAATGACAAATTAACTATATTACATAGACTAAATAGGATATTATACTTTTAATAAATATGGTTTAGAATCAATTTTTTTTCGTCTTCTTTTTTTAACTCATAACATGTACCTATACATTTATTTTTTATTTAATTAGAATTCGTTCAAGTAAATAATTTCGACTGAAAATGAATTCGCATAATTGGTGGGTTTTTTTTGGAGTTATTGCCAATGATAATTTTTGGTTATTATTCCATCTTTTCTGAATTAATTATTCTTTTAATACCTTGCACATAAATCATAAATAACAATAAATTTTCATAATGTCATAATTAAATGGTTAATAAGTTATTTTTTTCTTGAGACTATAATTACGTTGAGACATAGAGTAGTTCTTTTCATTGTTTTTTTCCACATTACATGAGTACTTTCTCTAATCTTAAAAATGATTGGCATGTTTTATGACAAAGATTTCTTATTTAAAATTTTCACAATTTTTATTTCTTTCAGTGCACTAAATTATTCTATAAAACAAAGAACTAATGCATTACGTAAAAAAGTTATCATCAAATGGTTGCACACATGAAATAGAATATTGATAAAGGAAATAAATGATAAGGTCAAAACTAGATTCATTTCTTCGATATTAATGTAATGCTTGTAGCAAGAATTAGCATGTTCACAAAAATAAATAAAGTAGATAAAAAATATATTTTCAATCTCACAACAATAAACAAAATTTTATTTTTATCTTATACCAGGCCGATTTATAAATAACTGTGTTAATTTAAATAATTTTTTGTTTTTATCTTATAAAACATGTTAATTTATCCATAAATACCTATTGCAATTTAAATAAAAATCTTTTACATCTACTAGCCTTTAATAGATTTTGGAAAATTGACGTTGTTTTAAGTGGGTATTTGATATTACAATTGGAAGTATGGCTTTTGAAAAATGTAAAATCCTAGGAATAATAAACTTAGGAATACATCATCATGTTATTTGGGTTACAAATATGTATATATCCACGAAGAGCACCCTCTCTTAAATAATAAATTATCCAGGAGAATTCTTCATTCTATTATATTAGCTAAAAATATCGATCTTCTTCAGTATTATCATTTAGTCTTTTATAATTAAAATTATTGTACTCTTTCCTCTAATGATTTCACTATTTTTATTTATTATGAAATTAAGTTCTAGTTCTTTGTGGACTTAGTGTCTGTTGAATTATTCCTAATTATTATAATTTTTTAATATATTTGTCAAATTCTTGTTGCTCATAAGGTGTGGCTCTCATTATAGGGCATGTAATTCTAAGGGATCGGCAAAAGCTTGATCTGCATCTAAATGTAAGTTTTGCTTAAAGTGAATATTTGTTTTCTTGTAATTTACATTTGTTTTGTTTTGATCAAAATTAATACTTCAACAAAATAAAAAAGAAACCGACAATACATCTATTTTTTTTTCATTTTTATAATTTAACTAGTTTGATGAATATTAAAAAAAATTAATAGCATATAAATAAGGATACTTAATAATATTTAAATTAGCACCTAACAACAATGCATTTGGGGTTGTTTATTTTGATGTAAGTAGGTGTGATGTAAAATGTTTTACATGTAAAAGCTCCTTTTTGATGTTTGGTTTGCTGCAAAACTATCACTTACAAGTAATATAATTCACATGAAGATCCCATTTTACAGCATTTCAACTTACAATCAAATTAGCTGTAAGTAGAAATCATACAAAACTTATTCCTTACCCTCACTCTCTCTTCCATGTATGCAATACCTTCAATTCCTAGTCCTTCCACCGAGCTCCGACAAGCCATCACTCCTTGTCGACGGCGTCGCCGAAGACGAGAACTCCGTCCTATAGCTGCGATTTCTTTCTTGCGGTTCTGCGATTGAGAGATCGAGATGACGAAGAAGCTCCCGACGATGATGATGGCGTTGGTGTTACTGGCATTGATGGTTCCTGGATGATTCCTTCGCTTCGACCCTCAGTCAGCAAGCACCAAGTGCACCTCCCGAAGGACATTAAGATTGACACCATGGCTGTCAGCAAGTATTTCGTTATCAATCCCTTTGATTCCGGTCCCCTTCCTAAAGCTTATGGAGTCACTGTTAGGGTTATGGTTCATGCTTCATCTTATTCTTCTTCTCTGCGAAATCAATTGGAGAATTAGTGATATTTGGTGTCGAAAACCCTCAGATCTGTTGATTTGGTGGTCGCTGCTTGTTTTTAGGTGACCTCGCTATACGGGAACAACGTCCACTTCGATGGAGCCTGGGGATTATCTCGATTTTTTTTCTGGACTCCTGATCACATGCCTCCAGTTAACGTCACTGCTATTATTATGCTATTAGATCGAGTGTTGAAAGAAGGCATTGTAAAATTTTGAGACTACATTAATGGTAAGCAAAAGACTATTGTGGTGGTTTTTTTACTATCATGTAAGAATTCTGGAATTGAATATTGGACTGGTATATCATGTAAGTTCTGCTTTTATGTATTGGGGGTCAAACTTATGGTGGATCACAATTTATAAATGAAGACTTAACTATGAAACATATAGTTTGATGAGTTTCATAAACTTGATGATTCTACATTTCAAACTGTTTTTTTTTTAATTCCTTCTTATGTATTTCACGGAGGAGCAAATGCATGACATGAACAGAGTAATGAACTCAAGGATAGCATGGTTGAGCTTTCTTTCCCTTGTTGTCTGTTTATCAGTTGCAGGCTTGTAGCTATGGCTTTTAAATAAATAAAATGCATTAACTTAAATCCATTTAAATAAATAAAATATATTTTAAATGAAATATCGAAGAAAATTATAAAATATAAAAATTTTAGAAAAAAGGGGTAATCTCCACTTCACATGGTGATTTTAACCAGTAAATTACATCAAACCAACCACTAGAAAAGTAAATACAGTATTTTCATTGAAATGCTACCAAACAAACATAATGTAAGTAAAATACAGTAAATTCAATTACATTTAATTTGATTTACAATGTAATTTGAAATACAGGCAACCAAACAACCCCTACTCAAAAAGTTTTTTTTTTTCCATAGAATTCTCATGTTCTAAACTTTATTCCTCATATCTACAAATTTCATATAGTTTATATGTCATATTTTTTTAGTTTATTTACTGATTATCTATATTTTAATTTTTATAATTATTTTCTAGAATTTTTCTGTTTGGATTATATTTTACAAGTCAAATAAATAAGTTCCAGAATTATAATAAAAGAATTAGCCAATTCTATACATTTTGAAAATAATATTAAATGTTTAATATATAGGAATATGTTTAAAACTAGATCAGATTCATATACCTAGTTTTTGTTTTGTCCCGACCCAAATTCGATTAGATTTTTATCTAAAAAATTTTGATCGGGTATTTGATTCGATTTTTCGGATCATGTACTTAAAAAATTTCCCTAAAAAATTTAGATAGTTGATGGGATTATCGCAGCTGGATTTTTTTAACACACGTAGTTGTCGGAATGTTGTGAACATGGTAATAAATGTTTTATGAGAAAAATTTTATAAATTTTATTGTAAATATAGGAATAACACATTCTTCCCATGAATCTTTGATTAATCTTAATAGTAAACACATCCTAATGGAAAATTGAATAAGGGTAAAGTTGAAAAAAAAAAAACTAATAAATATTATATTAGTAATGTAAAAGAACAATTATTTTGGAAGAAAAAATTCCTTTAAAATTATATGTAATTTTGAATGTTGGAAGTAATTATTTTTTTTTAATTATATTCAAAAATTGAAGTTTTAATTCGTTTGGTAAGTATAAGTTCATTGTGTTTAAATTTCGGCATTTAACCATCTTATGTATATTATTAATAAAACAAAAATAATATTAAATCCCTTTAACTTTCTGAATGCTCCACTCAAAAAAAAAAACTTTCATATTTATTAAATTTCAAAAGGTATTCCTCACTGAAAATTTTCACTTTTAAATCTAAATTAATCTAAATCTATAAATATACTTTTCATTCACACCTTGCAAGTGTCTTAAAGGAGTAAACTTAACCCTTTTTCACCTACCGAAATAGGTTTTGATATTTTATTAAAATATTAAAAACTTGGGACTAAAAAAAATTAAAAATTTAAAAAAATAAAAAAATAAATAGAAATGCAAATGGATTATATCAGCGAAACTAATTTATCTTTATAAAAAAAAGGCCAAGACTGGATTGAGATTTAATGTTTAGGTGGGAATTTTTCAAATAAAAGTAATTTGTAGTTTGGCTTAATTTATAATAATAAAAATACAAAACTTGAAATTAACAAAATTACTAAAGAGGAATATTTACTTAAAAAAAAGTTTGTACAAAATAATAATAAAAAAATTAGCAAGTATAGATGAAAGCTTGGCTGGTGGCACCAATGCACCAACCAAACCACCAAGCAACCACAATGGTGAGTGGTTTGCCAATTCTCTACTCTGTTTTGTTTGTTAGTGTATTTTTTTTTTTTTAATATTGATCTTAAATTTATAATTTTACTAAAATGGTAGGTAGAAATTAAATAATAAATAATATAATTTAAAGATATATCCTGCAAAGTTTCCATATACCATTAGAAAATTGAGATTCTTACATTGTTACATGTATACGTTTCACTTGAATTTACTATCTGTTATTATATGCAATTGATTTGGTTATTATTTTATATATCAAAAATGGTGTAAAAATAATGAGATTTATGAACATTTAATTATTATTATTATTATTATTATTGACAAAATAAATCATGAGAATGCACATACATAAAGTTGCTATCTCAACATAATTGTGCCCTCACTTTAAGCTTAATGTTCGAGCCCACTTCTACAAAAATACGCAGCATCCTGAATGGTAGATCTAGTGTCAATAGACCAAAAAAGATCGTTGGCTAATTATCGACATTTTTTTCTTATATAAAAATATCTTATATAATTAATTTAAAAGAAGGTTATATCATTTAATAAATTGGCCAACTATACACAAGCTGATAGAAAAATCCAAAGATTGTGAAATGGTATTTATTTATTTATTTTTTTTTTGAAATGTTTAATCTTTACACTTAGGCAAATATTATATTTATCACGAGGGCTTTATTATTATTATTATTATTATTATTATTTTGGACTAACTTTCTTTTCTTTCATGATGTTTGATGTCACACCACATCTAACCTCACACTGCATATGTTAATAAATAAATAAATCATTATATTTACTATTAAATATTAATAATCAAAATGACAAAAGCTTTTCCTTCATAATCAAATAAAACAATCAAACATCATAAAACAAAATAATATGCATCACTTTCCGTGACAAAAAAAAAAACCCATTATGTGATAAATGCTCACATTTCCCTTATTTTTAATCACACATCATTGCATCATTTGAATTTATAATCAATGTCAATTAAAGGAATATACTGTTATAAACAAATATTTTAATGGATGCCTAGCTGTAGAATTTCATCTGTAGTAGCACTGACATTATTATAAAGCAACTTCTAGAGATTCAGTAGCAGACGCAACATATCAGCCTAATAGTGCACATGTAGATAGCAGTACCACGCGATCGTTACTATTCCACCAACTAGGGTATTTTGGACCGTCGGATCGAATCGATCCTGGCCATTCATTCAACTCTTGTATACTTTGGAAGATATAGAGAAGAGAAAGAAAAGAGAGAAATAAAAGAAGAAAGAAGAAGAACTTAATTCTTCAGGGTTTTTGGGTTTTTGGTAAATACTCTGGCTCTCTATTCTTATTACTATCTTTACATTTATAACATATATATTCTTAACATATACAAATTTATAAATCTAAGGCATAATGCATATGGATCATGCTCAACTATTATATGCTTATAGATAGGCAAAAGTAAAAAAACCAAAATAAAGGGAGAGTAGCCACCCAAACCCTAGACATTATGTAATTTTCTAGATTAAACCTCTTATATTTTTGAATATATTGTAATTTTTTTAAAATTACTAAAGGTATTTTTATAATCTCTAGCACTTGATCTTTGACCTAGGCCCATTTATGGTAGTAGGGGTGAGGCCGTTCTAGTATTGGGGCAAACTCATCACACATTGCTTTGAGCACATACAGAGGTGAATTAGGTATAACAACAAGTTTGTAAATTTATTTGATATTAAACTTCAAAATTAAAAATATCAGAAAAACAACACTAATTTTTTCTAACATGAAAAACTTTAAGAATTATTTAATTTGATTTTTTTTTTGGGCACAATTTAGTATCCTTTTAATGATTGCGACAGAACCGGATATGCCCAAAGAGTACCTGCCCATCTTTATGTTTTTTTTAACACTCCCTTTCACTCCCACCCACCATTGCTCCCATCCATCTTCTATAAATCTCTCTTTCCCTTTCATAACTTTCATACTCTAAAATTGAGTGTGTGATTTATGGACAACAAGAAGAGCATGAAGTCCATTAGATGCAAAGGTAATATTATTATTATTATTATTTATTTTCAAGAAGAAAAAATTTACATTATTTTGTTATTTATATTTTAAATGTTTTAGCGGCGGTTATTCGTGGAGCCGGAGAACCACTTCAAATTGAAGAGGTTGAGGTTGCCATGCCTTCATTTGGTGAAGTTCGTCTTAAGATTATTTGTTCTTCTCTTTGCCATTCTGATATCACTTTCTCACGTTTGAAGGTGCTTTTTTTTAAAAAAAAATTATTATTATTATTTTAAAAAATGAATTTTATTTTTATAAATCTCACTCTCCCTGTTTTTTTTTTCTTGCCATTAATAGGATTTCCCGGGAGTGTATCCAAGAATTCTTGGGCATGAAGCGTTTGGGTAACATAATTTCAATTTTTATTTAATTTTTTCTTTTAGTGAGTTTTTTTAATAAAAAAATAATAATTATTTTTTAACTTGGTTAAGAAATAATATTACAAAAAAAAATTATGAGGTTTTATTTTGAAACCATCAAATAATTTTTTGGTTATATATGTATGCATAGACATTGACAATACTTAACTAAACTTAATAGATAGAGAACAAAAAATATAGGATTTTATTTAAATTTATTTAATTATTATTTTGTTTGTTTTCTCTTTTAAACAAACTGTTATGATGTATATTATTATTATTTTTTTAATCAAACTGTGGCATCTTACCAGTGCATTATGAATAAATAACATCTAAGTGCTATGCCTCTCATCATAAATGAATTAAAAAATATATATATATAATCCCAATTATCATCGACCGACCGACAATAATGATGAAGGATAAGTGTATTTTTAGTGAATTTTTAAATTTAATTTTGATTACAAGAAAATAAAAGTAGATAGAAATAATTTGAGGATAGAAAATAAATAAATATGAATTCATAAAAACCAATTAATAAAAAGTAAATCTATTTATTTATTAATTTTCTTTTTTTTATTTACCATTTTTGAATAATTTTGTGATGTTTTAACTTTTTCTAAAATAACATTTTCAGTATTATATATATATATAGTGCTAGATCTATATATTTAATTGTTTTTATATTTTTATAGCCATGATATTTTTTCCCCGTTGTTTTTACTTATCATTTTTTTCATAAATAAAACTTTGATATATATATTTTTTTTAAAACCATTTTTGTGAAGCCATCCATAAATTAAATATTTAGTTTTTTTATAAATGAATAAAAAATGAACCAATATTTTTTTACTAATAACTTAATTGCAAAAACCCATCTTTACGGGAGAGAATAAAAGTTGAAAAAAACATGGACCGTGTGATGGTGATCGTAGGGTTGTGGAGAGCGTGGGAGAAGGCGTGGACGAGTTCAAAGAAGGTGACTCGGTGGTCCCAGTGTTCTTGGCTCAGTGCCGTGATTGCGTTGATTGTCGCGAATCTCAAAGCAACATATGCTCCAAATTTAAGTTTGGCCCTGAACCGGGAATGCCTCGAGATGGGACCACAAGGTTCACTGGTTCTGATGGATCTCCTATCCACCACACGATATTCGTCTCTAGTTTCGTGGAGTACACTGTGGTTGATGCTGTGCATCTCGTGAAGGTGGACCCCCGGGTCCCACCCTCAGATCGCTTGTTTACTTAGCTGTGGGGTCTCTACTGGTATGAATTCTCATTTTTACCCCTGTAAAATTTTTCTAAGATTTCATATTTTAGTTCAGGAGAAAATTGGTTTTTTTGACTGTTCATGCATTGTATACCAGTTCTCATATGTGTTTATTACTCCCTCCGAGTTTTTTTTAACTTGTTAATTTTATTTAATTTATACTGATTAAGAAAAAATTTAGTTGAAGTTAGTTGGTAACTTAAAATTTATAAAATTTATATTAATTTTTTAATATTATTTTTATTTAAAATATACTTTGAAAAATATATAGTTAAATATAATTTATTAGAAATTATAGAAGTACATTAAATAGAAAAAGTAAATTTTAAAAATAATATTTAATTTGTATAAAATATCTAAAATGTAACAAAATCTCTAAAAATAAAAGCAAGATTTTATCTCTTCTAAAATTGTATTACAGAATTTGTCCTTTAGTTATTGTAATTAAAGCATTTATAGACACATATGTCCTTCAATGTATTTATTATTTTTTTTAAAAAAAATTATAAGCAATTGTCTGTTACCCTCTTAATTTTTTTATGTATATATCATGTGAAATATTTTTATTTGATTTTTAACTTTATAGTTGAAAATCAACAAATAAATTTATTTGTAATTTAGAATGATAATAATAATTATTTTTTTATAGACAAATAAAATGCAGAATATAAAATATGTGATAGTTTGTTTTTGTTTTAATTAACTTTTGTTCAGAGAAAATCTAAACAGATAAGAATGGTTTGTGGGGGTATATGTGTAATTATATAAAAATTGAATTTTAATGTACACAAATATCAAAAAGAAAATTTTCGGGTAATATATATATAGTGATAAACAGAAAACCCTAAACTTTTTTTTTAAATAACTGTAACAAAAATTAAAAAATTTTATCAAAAAAACTATTATTATTTAATATGGGATTGTTTTACTTGTCGTGTAGGAATAAGTGCAGCGTGGAAGGTGGCAAGTGTGGGCCCTGGGTCTTGTGTTGCCATTTTTGGCCTTGGTGCTGTTGGTTTAGCTGTAATTTTCTTATTTTCTTTAATTTTTTTAATTGCATCTTTTATAACTCTATACTTAATTAATTATTTATTTATTTTAATTATTTTTGTGAGCAGGTTGCAGAAGGTGCCAAGTTACGCGGTGCTGCCAAAATTATTGGTGTGGATTTGAACCCTGCCAAATTTGAAACAGGTATATCTATTAATTTTTTAATATATATTGTCGAAAAGTGGAAAAATTAAATTAGGAGATGCATTATTATGGAATTAATCTCTCAATACATTTGTGCCCACATCATATGTGAGTTAAGGTTTGAAACCACTTCCTTACGAGGATACAAACACCCTGTACAATATGGTAGGGGTGTAATTGATCTAATTTGAGTTGAGTATCAAGGTATTAGAGCATTACTGCAGTTGAAAATTTGTTGCTTGTTATTCGGCTTGAAATCATTCAAAGTTTTATTTTTCTAATTTATACTCGACTTAATACATAAATCGAGCTATTCTAACTAATGAATATACTTGATTTAATCATAAATATTTTTATGCTTGAGGTCGAGCACAAGTTTGAACTTATATATATTTATATAAATATAAAGTGATTCTAAAACAAACTAATATACGCACATAGATACAACTATTTGAGTAGACTCAGGAGCACTCAAATCAAGTATTAAGATGCTCGAATTTTGTTTGTTCAACTACTTGAGCTCGATTCGACCATGATCAAGTCGAGTTCAAGTTTTTCTTGAATTGAGCTCGAAATCATTGGCATTATTAAAAAAAAATATCCTTTTCAATTTGTTTTTGGTATTTTTCATCGATACTTATGGAAATTTATATAAATGTAACAAATTATGTAAATCATGAAATTGTTTTAATTGTGATTGCAGGCAAGAAATTTGGTCTCACTGATTTTATTAACCCAAATGAGATTGGTGGGAGACCTGTTCATGAGGTTTTTTTTTTCAGCATTATTAATTTACAATGATTTATTTATATAATTAAATTTAAATTTATTAACAATAATAATTATTATTAATTTTTAAATAAAGGTGATTAAGGAGATGACGGGTGGAAGTGGTGCTGATTATTGCTTTGAGTGTATTGGTTTAGCTTCTTTGATGTCCGAGGCTTTCAAAAGCTCTAGACAGGTGCTTCTCTCTCTCTAAAATTTTGAAATTACCGAAATACCCTTGTTACTTGTCATAAAGACATATATACTCTTTCATAAAAATGCAAAGCAAAATTAAAATTCCGGTGGATATGCCCAGCCATGGATAATGTTTTGATGATTGCAACTTTATGATCTTGGAGGGCATTTATGTAAAATCAATTATTACTTTTTTGGAAGAGTAGTATTAAATTATTTCTAATATCTATTTTTTAAAATCTGATTTTTAATGTGGAGGGTGGGTTAAAACAGTCATTTAACCTAAATATCCCCTAAATTAGTACATATATACTCTTACAAAACACAAAATTTCATAATAGCACAATTAAAATTGCTATATATACACTCAATTATGGGTAATATTTTGAAAATACAATTTATGTTCTTAGATTTCTGGAAGAATATTTTTGAAAAAAATAACTATTATTTATAGCCAGAGTACCAAATTATTTTTATATTTTTTTAACCTGATTTTTTTAATGCAAAAATAGGGGCAAAACTGTCATTTTATCTAAAGTTGCAAAGTAAAATCAAAGTTGCTATAGATACAAACAATTATGGATGATATTTTGAAACAATGCAATTTATGTTCTAGGAGGTTCATTTTTGCAAAAAGAAATTATTATTTTTTTAAGTAGAATATTAAATTATTTATGGTATTTATTTATTTTTAATCTTAATTTTTTTAATGCAGGGTTGGGGTAAAACTGTCATTTTAGGGGTTGAAATGCATGGGTGCCCCACTGTCTATTGATGCAAGAGAGTTGTTATATGGAAAATCAATAATTGGATCTGTATTTGGGGGGACAAAGCCCAAAGAGGACATCCCAATTCTTGCTAAGAAATATCTTGATAAGGTGATTTTATTATTTAATTTAAATAGTACTTACATATTTACAATTTTTCATAATTTTATTTTATTATTATTTTTTTAAATGTTAATGTAGGAACTCAACTTGGAGGATTTTATCACACATGAAGTGAATTTTAAAGATATAAATAAAGCCTTTGATTTACTCCTTCAAGGGAAGAGTTTAAGGTGTACTATTTGGATGGATAACAAGAAGGGTTTATAAAAGTAGAATTTATAAACCTTTTTTATTTAATAATATGAAGGGGGAAATTCATATTGTACTTTCAATTGCCAAAAAAATGTTTTTAAGAATAAAGCTCATTTTTATTTTGATTTGAAACCAAAGAAAGTGTGTGCCATCTATTACTTCAAAAAAACCACCAAAAAAATAAAAAATATATAAGATTATATATATGGATTGATTACTCGAGTTTTAGTGAAAGGTATAAGGTTATTATAACATTTGATTTTCCAATTATTGTGTTTGTGTAGTTCTCAATGCAATGTATGAATGATATATTGGCAAAGAAATAATGAATTTATAACTAATTGTTAGTTTAAATTCTATTTTGAATTAATTTCGTGATGAAATTAATTCAATCTAAAATTCAAACTAAATAAAGTAGTCCATAACTTTATAAAATGGATTCCTAAGTTAGCACTTAATCCTTTGATGGTAAAGATTATATATAGTACACCACTAGGCAGTGGCGGAGCCAGAAAGTAAAGATTAGGGGGGCGAGTTGAAAAATAATTAATTAATTAATTAAAAGTTTTATAATTTTTTAAAAGTATTTATATGTTAATTTATAGTTTAGTTTATAAAAATTAAATTTTAAACAATAAATATTTAAAAAAATCTACTAAAAATGTAATTTTATATATTATATAAATTAATGTGTAAAAAATCATAAACTAAAAACATAGATATTTTAAAAAATATTACATAAAGTAATTTATAAAATATTAATAAATCAAATAATAAATTTTTGATAATATTTTTTTTAAAAAAATATGTTTTAGATTTTTTTGTTAACAAAAAGGAATAAACGAGTGTATAGATTAGGATCAGCGTCATGCAGCTCAAATTTAATCATCCAATCCAGTCAATCTCGCTAAAAATGAAAAAGTTTGGATTACTGAACCCTACACCCGCAACTACGTCGACTTTATTACTACTATTATTTTTTTAATAAGTTTTTGAACTAAAGATCTTATTGCACTTAGAACTTATGGCCTTTCTTTTTTTTTAGACTATATCTATTAATTTGTAAAAAATAAATAATAATAAAAAAACATAGAGAGAGAAAAAAAGATATATATATATATATATTTAAAGAGAGAGAGAGAGAGAGAGAGAGAGAGAGAGAGAGAGAGAGAGGGGGGACTAAAAAACTAAAACTAATTAGAGAGAGAGAGGGGGGACTAAAAAAACTAATTAGAGAGAGAGAGAGAGAGAGAGAGAGAGAGGAAAGGGGCGGCGGCGGCAGGGGGCGGCCGCCCCTGCCCCTCTGCCTCCGCCCCCTGCCACTAGGGATCTTTGATTTATTGTTTTTATAAATACCTAGTTTTATCGGTTGGAGAAGATGAAATAGATTAGAAGAGTCTTTGGTATTTTTAAGCGTGAACTCAAAGACTCTCGTCGTCTTCTATAATTTGCTATGCTATAGATAAGTGATCTTGATTTCGTATATAATAGTGCCACATGAATGTCGTAATCTAAGTTTCATTAATAAATCTAATATTAATAAATATTAAATTCATAAATCATACACTTGCCCTGTGGCCATGCCTACACATACACAAGTTTATATGAACAATTAAAAAAAATCACAAATAGAAGAAGAAAAAATAATTTCACTGTTTTGAAAATTGTGAGTACAATAATCATACCTCACTGTGTCAATGTGTTTTTTTAATAATAAAACTCTAAAAAGGATTTTTAAATAAACCATAATTCTTTGGTGCAATATAATTATCATCCATGCCGTTACACATCTCTTAAAATTTTTATAATTTAAAAAATTACATAAATCACATTACAAGCTTTTCGAGTTGGATCAAATAACATTCTATAATTTTACGAAAAGAAAAATCACACGACACCCTTGCAAAATTTTTTCATGCACACCTTCACTAAATTTTTACTATAATCAATTGTTCATTTTTATTTTAACCCTTGTATTTTGTCAGAATTTATTTTTATTTTTATTTTTATTCTTTCTAAATCTTGGATAAAACCAAGGATTTAAAAACCGGACCGGTCGACGAATCGGTTGGCCAACCGGTTCGCGGTTCAACCGGTCCAACCGGTTTGACCGGCCGGTTCACTGCTTTCTATTTTTAAATTTTTTTTAAAATAAATAAATTTTAAAAAATAATAATAAAATTTCATAAAATTATAAAAAAAATCTAGAAAAATCAGAAAAATGGGGAAAAATAGAAATTTAATAAATATAACTATGAAATTAAAATTTTATTTCTTTTACTAGCTCACAAGTCACAAATCACAAGTCCTCCATCAATTTTATTTTTAAAATATAAGTATATAACTACAAGTCTACACTGTATAAGACTCAAGACAAGACTACATTAAAAAACAAGACCAACAAGTAACAAACAAGCCCATCACTACCACAAGGCACAAGCTTGAAGAATTCACAACTTTCACTTCTATATAAAATTTAATTTCTCAACATGAACATACATAGTTATATACAAAAATACTACAAATCTACAAAGTACAAATAACAAAGCACCAAACAAGTCCACAAGTATCAATTGATTCAATTCACAACTTCAACATAAGAAAATTCAAATTTTCCAATATTAATACAACAAATTTTCTAATATTAATATAACATGAACCACCAAATAAATTCAAAGTTCAATTTTTTTTTAAAAAAAAACGGTCGGTCTGGTTGAACCGGTTCACCGGTTCCCGGTCCGACAACGGTTCATAGCCGGTTCAATTAGAACCCGGTTCAATATATACAAATGAACCGGACTGGTGGCCGGTTCCCGATTCAACCGGTTCAACCGGCCGGTCCGGTCCAGTTTTTAAATCCTTGGATAAAACTAACTTAATCAGTTAATTTCTTAAAAAATTTTAAAGCCTTATATATTATATATATATAGTAAAATAAAATGAATGATTTCCACGTGGCAGTTTTTTAGCCGCACAAACACATACATTGAAGGTTCTTATTACCCGCCAAATTCTCATAACCAAACAGGTTCTTCTAATTTTGGATTTAACGATGCTTTTCGAATGCAAACTCTCACCTTTCTCTTTTCTCCTCTTAATATCTCCGTTTTTCTCTTTTCATTTCAATGCTGTTCTTCTATCCAAGGTACTCAAAATCTCTTCTTGTTATCAATTTTCTTCTCTAATGCTTCTCTTGTTGCGGATTTGCGGTTCAAAATGCGATTTTTCTTTTTTTGAAGGAATTTGTGATAAGGTTCATGGGATTTATTGTTGGAATTGTTGGTAAATTTTTTTTGTAGGAATTGGTGGTGAATTGAGAGTTTCATAGATGCAGTGTCCATTGGATGGTGTTCATGATGGGCTGATGAGGGTTAGGGATGACAAATCTCATGTCCACCAACTGTTCGATGAAATGTCTACAAGAATTGTATCACAGAGAAATGGGGCTGTCGAGGGTTCGATATCGAGCAGGATTGAGCATTTGGAGGTGGAAGCATTGAAGGCAAAGGATTCAGAGAGGGAAATGCTGGAATCTTTGGTTTGTCAGACAAAGCAACTTGAGGAGGCGAAGATTTCGCTTGAAGAGGCGAAGTTGGAGATAAAAAGTCTCATGGAGAGACTAAGAAGTTTGGAGAGTTCTCATGGTCATCATGGGAAGATTCTAGAGAAGCATCGATCACTTGGTGCGGTTCGTGGTGAAGAGAAAGTTAGAATGCTTGAAAATGAGCTTAAGTTAGCTGTCCAAGCAGAAGAGAAAAGTAAGATGGCGATGGATGCTCTTGCTATGGCTCTTAAGGAAGTAAGCACAGAGGCACATCAAGTGAAGGAGAAGCTCTCCAAGACACAATCTGAATTAGAGAGCACGAGAGCTGAAGCGAAATGCTCGAAGGCTTTGTTGAAAGAGTGCTGAGGAGAAGCTCCACCGGGCGTTGGAAGAAAGCAAGAGATTGAAGCTCGAAGCGGAGGATTTGCAAGGCACTTGGATTGAGAAAGAGAATGGGTTTATAAACTTCATGAAGATTACCGAAGAGGAGATTACAAATATGAACAGGGAAAACAATAGACTGATCGATTTGCTTAGAGGATCGCGTGAAGAGAATTCAAGGCTGCGTGATATACTGAAACAAGCGGTGAATGAGGCTACCATCGTGAAAGAAGCTTTGGAGATTGTTCGGAAGGAGAATTCTCAAATGAAGGACACTCTATGCGACAAAGAGAATGCCTTGCGGAGCATCAAACAAGAGTACGAATGTCTTAAGGTGAGTGAAGCTGCGGCCACTCAAAGTGTAAAGGAATTGCAGAGTTTGCTAACTGCTACTTCAGGTATTGACTCTAAGAAAAAAGCTATCGATACATTTAGTGAACCGAAACCAGTGATTGGTGAAGTCAAGAGCAATAAGACTATGTCAAAATTTCCATCCGAACATATGAGCCGAGCAAATCCTCCTGGTACTCTTTCGCGCAGATACTCTATAGGTGAGTCAGGGAGATTCGAAGGATCTATATTCGATATGGTTTGGTCACCAGAGCATAACCGCGAGAGGAATCGCAAGTCTCAATCTTTTAGTGGTCTCACAGAGTTGAGGGCTCCTCCTTCCTCTATTCCTTCTGGCTCATCTCTCATCGACAAGGCTCGATTAGATAGCATTGGGCATGAGGAGAATTCTCCTTTTAAGTTGAGAAAAGAAACGGCAACTTTTCCGAAGATTTGGTGATTTGCTGCGGAGAAGAAGCTTTCACAAGTAGTTCTGATTTGATTTTCTTCTAATTTTTTGTTACGTCAATTACATTTCTGATGCTTGTTTTTTGTGCTTAAAACAGCACATGATACAACACTTGCATTGTTTATAACTTTGAAATCAAGTGAAAATTCATGATTGTTGATACCTGTCCATCTTCTTTGTTTCATGTTGTGAATTTTGAAGACTCTAATTTGGTTCTAATGCACAAATGTTTATGAATATCTGTTGTCCAAATGCATGCAAGGTTTATATTTGATTTTGTTATTTATGTCTGGCTCTTGTGATTGTCCAATGAACTCCTGCCATTTATAAAAAGATAAGATATATATGTACTTAAAAAAAAAAAATTGGAGGGATTAAAAAACATAATTTGTATCATATTTGCATTTAAACCGATTTTTTTTTTTTTCACAAAGATGACAAATATCGCTTTACAAAAGCGGTTGTCAAAAAAATAAACAAGTACAGATAATGCACCTGTTATGGTAGCTTAATAATTTTTTATATATTTATCATATGGGCATGCGAACACTGTAGGACAATAATAACTTGTAATGTGCACTTAAAATAATATATGATGAACTATAACTCCACAATAATAAATCTCCTATCTCCGCTACCCTATAAGGATGGAAAAATATAACTCTTTTCACAAGAGACCTATTAAATAGTATTGAATAATTTTTCTATGATATTTTTACAGTATTGCACAATACGCTACACAATGAAATTCCTCTTTATACTCACATGCTTTCGCATGCGCTATTTGGCTATTATTGATTTTTTAAAATATATTTATAAAATTATTCAAAGTTTTAAGTTATATATATATATACATATTCTTTTTCGTTTCTTTTTAGTTGTTACATTTCGGGGCTCTTCTCTGTTTATTTTTATTTGTCACATAAGAAATTTTTTCTAGCATTAAATAATTTTTTTTTATAAATTTATCCTTTAATTTAATGTATTTACATATTTTTTAATAAATCACAATCAACTAAATATTAATTTATATATTTAACTAATGGGATTTTAAATAGGGTTTTAAATAAAAATAATTTTAGAAAATAATAATTTTTTTTTATATAAAATATAGATAATTAATTAATTTAAATTGATTTTTTTAATCAGTAAATGTAACAAGTAAAAAAAAAAATAAAAGACGAAGTAGTTAGATGACGGTCGGAAAAAATGACAATTAGAAAATAGTTTAGAAGAAAAGACGAATCTCGGGGCAAATCTAACGGCTGACATTTGGGGGAGCTTCACAGTGTCATCTATGAATGAACCTCTCGCGAAAGCTCTTTCCTTGTCTATTGCTTCACGAGTGAGGAACAAGCCGCCGTCTTTGAATCGAGAGCTGCTCTCCGATGGCGGAATCGGTGCCGGAGAAAGTCCCAAGCTTGGCCGAGGTATAGATCCTTCACTCCCTCTCCGTTCTTTGTTCTCTAATGGATTAGTAATCGCTTAGAATTTCCCACAAAAAAATGGGATTTTTTTAATGGATCTGAACGTGTTTAACTCGTCTGGTAGATCGAGCTGGAGGTTTTGTTTTTTGATTGGATAGTTTGATTTTTTTGTTGAATTTTTTGTGTGATTTTTAATGAGGTTTAGTTTTTGGTATAGTGACTGAATTATGAGACAATTGATTTGGGAGTTTGGTGGTGAATTTGATGAAATTGGGTGTTTTGGATGAGTTGAAATTGGTATTTGGTGTGGATCTCACTGATGTAGCACCACCAATCTTGATGGGTTGAATGCGTATTATTCAACGAAAATTGGAAATGGATCTGAATTTTTTCTTTTTTTTTGTAGGTTTAATATCATTGTCATTGAATGCTTAATATCAGATAAAGCTGTAGATGGATGTGTGTGTGTGTGTGTGTTTGTTTTTTTTAGATTTACTTTCATTAAGCAAACTGAGTTACAACCAAATGACATCCACAGGGTTTAGTACTGTTTTGTGTTTATAATGATGAAAGAAAGGAATGTTAAAACTGAAATGTTGACAAATTGATGATATTGGGACAGTTTATGATGCACACAAATGTTAAAACTGAATTTTTGTTTGATTTAATTTCATTAAGTAAACTGAGTTACAAAGACATGGCATTCACAGGTTTAGTACTGTTTTTGTTTATAATTATGAGAAAAAGGAATACCAAACCCAAAAAGTTGGCAAATTGATGATATTGGGACACTTTATGATGTGCACAAATGTTAAGACTGAATTTTTTTTTTTTAAGATTTAATTTCATTAAGTAAACTGAGTTACAACCAAATGGCATCCACAGGTTTAGTACTGTTTTTGTTTATAATGATGAAATAAAGGAATAGCAAGTCCCAAAAATCAGCAAATTGATGATATTGGTATAGTTTATGATGTGCACAAAATGTTAAAGACCATTTTCTTTTTATTACAACAATGCTGGGTAAAGAAAAAAGGTCATAAGCCGACCAAGTGAACTTTATAGTAAAACACAGGAATGATTCTGGAATGGATTCTTGGAAGTGTCACTTTTGAACCCCTGTTATATTAACCAAGCACCAAATGAAATATAACACCCGAAACTGCTTAATTTAGTAGCACGATATAATCAAAGTACCAACACAAGAACTACTATTATGTAGCCCATGACTAACATTGGAGAAATATCTCCCCTTTTAAGACCTGTTAATTATATTTATGAGGGACAGTAAATTTCTAGGATGCAATAGTTAATGATTTTATAGTTCCTTCAATTGTTTGAAAAGGTTATTGTGCCGTTTTGCTTAGGGAAAACTTTCGTGAGTTTTGGGGGAATATGTGGATTGTCTGTTTGATGCATGTTTTGAGGGAATATGTGGATTGTTTGTTTGATGCATCAAATATTCTCCAGCTATGTTCCATAGGGTTGTCAATTTGCCCAGGACCCAACGAGGAATTTGATCCTCTGCCTTGCCAGGGTCGGAGTCGAGGATAAATTTTGAGGAATGGGGTTAGACTGGAGTGGGATATAATTCTTTGTCAAGGATGGGGCCGGGATGGGGAATGGCCTCCCTGTCTTGGCCCATCTCTCAAATATACAATTAAATATTATATATATAATTTTATTTTATGTTATAAGTATCTAAATAAAAAGAAGTTTAAAAATGGTCATATATTTATTTAATTATCAAAATTAATAATGATATAAAAAACATTATTAAAGAGAAAAAAAAGACTAAATAAAACCCTAGATTTGTATTATCTATTTTTTATTTTCTTGAACTTTTTTTAATGATTTATTTTAAATCATTAGTAGGGAGATTTGTCGATGTAAATAAAATGTGAGTTAGGGAGTGTGAGATTAAGAGATAAGATTAGAGAATGAATCCCATGGATTGTCTATTTTTTTTTTTAAAGTTAAAGATTGCTAGACACTTATTTATATTAGACTGAAAACATATTAAGTAAAAGAGAATCGATCCATAAATCATGATTCAAGTATATTAATTAATTATAAAATTAATAATTACTCATTTAAAAAAATGAAGACTAATTTTTTTAAGAAAAAATAAATTTGGGAATGGGAATCACTGAATATGAGTAATCCCTGCTGGTATGGGGATGAGAAAATATTTATCTCTGTACTTGGGTTCAGGAACAGGGTCATTGATATGTTTATAAATTTGGGCTCAGGGCTAGGGATATATCCCCTGTGAATCTAGGTCCCATGGACGGTACTATTGACAACTGACAAGTGTTGGCTGCTATTAGAAGTCCTATGAACTTTGAGTGTTGGAATCTATTGGAACTGTGATTGTGGTTTTTCTAATGTGAGATCATCCACAATGAAGTGAGATTCTATGGCTAAGTCCTTCAATATGACACTAGCTAATTTTCTGATGAGAACATGCTTTAGGTTAGGATATTATGTAAAGAAAAGTTATTTTAAAGTGTATATACTTGTCTAGATTGTTTTAAGGCAAGGTAGTCCTTGTCCTTGCCATATGGTTTTCATATGCCGGATGTTGTTTGATGGTCATACCAAGCTCTCTAACTTGTTCAGCCAATAAGTACTGTTTGTTGATAGCTAGAATACTGCATTGTAACATTTCATCTTAAATTAATTTTGGAATCCCACTGTTAATTAGATCTATATTGAATGGGTGCAGCAATGGTCATTGCAGGATAAGGAAGTGCAGCCCGATCAGAGTGACAAGCCTGTTGAAACAACTGTGGATGAAAAGCCTGATGATACCAAAACCGAGGAAGTTGCTAAGGAGACAACCGAGGTAACCTCTGCTCCAGTGGAAAATGCTCCCGTTGCGGAGGAACCAACAGAGCCTGTCCCAGAGGCGCCTACCTCAGAGGAGCCTACTGATACTTCTGAGAAAGAAACAGAAGATCAAGGAAATGCTGAAGAGGAGACACCAGCGATAAAGGTTTGCTTATACATCAGACATTTTGTGTACCCATTCATTGTCAAATTTACTTTTGAATGCACACAGAAATTTTCAAAGCAATTGTTTTTCAACATACTGACATATTATATTGTTTTCAAATTCAGCTTGAGACTGCACCAGCTGATTTTCGTTTCCCAACAACAAATCAAACAAGGCATTGCTTTACGCGCTATATTGAATATCACAGGTACGGCCTCCGTCTCTCTCTTTGATATATAGTAGAGACCGTTGTCCAGGGAAATTTTTGTATAAAAAAATGCATTGCATTAAACCATTGGATATGTGCCATGTTTGCTCAGGTGTGTTGCTGCAAAAGGAGATGATGCGCAAGAGTGCGAAAAGTTTGCAAAATATTATCGCTCACTTTGCCCTAGTGAATGGGTATGCATTCTCCTACATTTTTAACTTCTTGAACCTTTATGGATGTCATGCATAATTTCGATTATTTTGATAGCAAATAGGATTTCTAGCCACTAGTATCAGTATTATTTTCATGAGTTTACATCCATATTAGAACCAATAGGGGTGTAGCCGAGCCGAGCCATGCCTGACCATGTTCAAGCTCGGCTCGCCATTATTTTAGTTGAGCTCGAGTCTACATCGAGCTTCATGAATAGTAAAGCTCTCAGGTTTCAACTCGTTTGTGTGATAAAAATCAGTCATTTTTTCACAAGTAATATACATCATCATAATTATAATTATTATTAAAAATATTGTTTTAAAATTAATATTTAACTTTTTTTGTAATAAAAATTATAAATTAATCTTATTTTTCTTAAATTTATATTTAAAAATTAGTGTAATATTTTTGCAATACATTATTATTAATGATCCAATAGATGACAATGCTAATATTGCTATAAAAGTTTCTATAAATACTTTTTATAAATGAGATTGTTGATGATATATAAACAATTTTATCAGTGATTTTTATAAATAAACTTGCTAATGATACTATAAATGAGCATTTTAACTATTCTTTTTAAGCGAGCTTTTAATGATACTATAAATGAGTTGTTCACGAGCTTTAACAAGCCGAGTTTGGTGGTGTTCAAACTCGGCTTGTTTACCCTACGAGATTTAATAAACGAACGCTTATTGAGACTAAATTTCGAGCTTTTGATGAACGCGTTGGTTTATTTACAGGGATAAGAACCATCTAAGAAATATGATACATAAACAAAATCGATAATTTTTCGCTAATGGTATCTGCAACATGTTTATGCAGATTGAGCGATGGAATGAACAGAGAGAGAATGGAACTTTTCCTGGTCCTCTGTAGATGAACATCACAAGGCGGACACTAGCAATGTCCTGGAAAATTTTTACCAGGTTTTTGGCAAACTGGAATGAACATTCACATCTTGAGAAACTTCTGAAGCTCTTATTCCTAATAACATCTCAAATAAATTTTTTTGGCTTGTTGTAAGCCAAGATTATAATACTACGCTCATTTTTCAATCCTTGTTTCAGACCTCATCATTTTTACCATTTTTAAGTTAAATTCCTTTTGAAATATCTGAGATGATTAATCCCTCTTTCTCATTGTAAGTGTCCGTTTTTATGAGTTTTTTTAAATGTTTTAAATTATTTATTTATATATCTAATTTAAGGATTAATATTTAAATTTAATGTTTTTAGTTTTTTTGTTTAAAATATATAATTTTAATGAAAGAAGAGAGTTTTGGGCTAAATGAAAAAATAATGTGTGATTGTAGACATTTATAATTAGAGAAAATTACTTTGCAGTTTTTGGAATTTTTTATTTTTTTAATAGATCTTTATGACAAAATATTATTTTCTGCCGTCTTTATATACAACGTGAGAGAGCAAAACTAAAAATTGAAAATGAAGTAAAAATAATAAATATGAAATACCAAAACTTAAAGAGCAAAATTAAAATTTGAAAATGATGTAAGATTAGTAAATCTGAGATTATTTAGTCATTGGATTTAAAAATAATTCTGAAAAAAATAAAGGACTTTTAAAAATTTGAAAAAATCAAAGGTTTTTTTTTGATCCCAATGATAAAGTTGCTTGGAACTTTTAAACAATTCCTTTCATAATTATAATGGGAAGAATTACTAAAATCACTTTATTTTCACTTTTATATGTTAATTTCTTAAATTTACTATATAAAGTATATATATATATATATATATATATATATATCTATAGAATTTGCATACTATTTTTTTTTTATGGAAATAATATCACCATAGGCATTAGCCAAAATTTCTCTTATTTTTACATTCATTTTAAATATTCACCCAATCAATTTTTAATCTCTAATTCACTGTCCTAGATCAAATATTTTTTTAAAAATACAAGGGTATATAAGCAAAGAAATTCAGTACGTATACAAAATTAGGATTTTTAGTGGTATTTAATAACACTAAAAAACGATAACCACATGATAAAGCTATAAACAAAACCAAAAACAACGATCCACGAAATCCCATCTCAACCAATAGGAAGAGAGAATTCACTGACAACGATCCGTGATTAATCAAATCCTATCCGTTGAACTGCTCCAAAAAGACACAGCGGCAGCCAATCTCAACCGTCCACTCAATGAGAAACAGAAAGCACAGCGGGGCCCACCTTGAATAGTAGTTAAGATCTCGCTCTATAAATAGAGCCCATCTCGTTTCATTCCCAACTTTCAGGCAAATCTCGGCTTTGAAGCGAAACGTGCGAAGGAGAAAGAGAGAGAGAGAGAGCGCGAAAGAGGTGAGCTTTCTTTGATTTATTTATTTATTTTTTTGAAATTTTGGATGAATTAAGGCTTGTTGGTTGTGATTATTGTTGAATTTCATATGCGGTTATGGTTTTAATTTGTTGAACTTTTGCTCGGATTGGTTAGATCGTGTTTTTCTAGGGTGGATTGCTGTTGTTTTGCTTCGATGTTTTTTGAGTTTTGAGTCTCTTTTGTTTTGATTATTTTGGTTTTCATATGATATTGGTGTTTAATTGGATGAATTTGTTTTCCGATTGTTGGATTTCTGTTTTTTTCTGGGGATTTTTGGTGAGTTTGCATTGCAAGAACGTGTGTAGTTTTGATTTTTTTAGACTTATTTTGCATTTTGAATGTGATTAATGTAATTTGTTGAATTTGTGTGCTGATGAGCTAGATTCGGGTTTTTCTTTGTTTCCGATCGAGGGAGATGTTAGCATTCTTATTCGAATTTGTTTCGTATTTTTCTGTAGTTTGGTTTGACTTTATAGGCTCTTGCGGTGTGATTACTTTCGTATTGTTTCGGATCAGGACTTTTGTCTCTTGAATTGTTGTAATGATGAATTGGATTTTGTTTTCGTGACTCTTGGGTGTTTAGTCTTTTGCCACAAATTTGATTTGAATTTCTTTTCTGTTTGTATCTGATTAATGTGTTTTTATTTTTGGGACTAAGGTTTGATTCGTTGTCTTGTGTTTTGGTTAGTTAGATCCTGGTTTTAGGGATTGTGTGGGTCTTGATCAGTGTGTCAGAAGAACGGTAAGATTTTTTTTCTTGATTTTTCTTTGGCTGTTCCTTGTTCTCTAAGGTTATAATTTTTGTTATGCGGGCATGATTTGTGCTTGGTTTGTTAGAGAAGTGTTCTATATTCAGTATCCGTTTTCAGGCAAGATTTTTCTTTGGCTTGTCCTTGTTGTCTTAGATTATAGATAGTATCCTTCTAATTCGGTTCAAAGTTGTATTTTATTTTGGCTTGAGTCAGAGGAAAAACAAGGATCTTTCCTGCGTGTTCTTATGTATATTTGTGCCTGCAGCTTGATTTTACAATTGTAAATTAATTAATTAATTAGAGGACTTGTTTTGGGGTTTTTTTTAAAAAAAATAAATAAATAAATAATATGAAAAATAATAATAATATAATTATAATAATCAATTTTTTCCCTTTCTGTGTGTGGTTGTGGTTGAAAAGTTTGATTAATAGATTTTGTGTTAATTATCGATTTGCTATGAGGCTGGTTCTTCTTCTTCTTGTTTTTTTTTAAAGTGTCTAATTTTAGTTTAGTTTTTTTTTCGTTTGCTTGTGAACTGGTCGAATTAGTCTATGCTGATATAAATTGTGTGGTGTGCGGTTAGTTGTTTCTTGACTTCAGCCTTTGGTACAAGTGGTATTATTATTATTATTATTATTATTATTATTATCTGTCATTCTATCTTTCATCGTATAAGTTTGTTGTAAAGTTAACTTTTCTGTGCTGATCCTTATCTGTTATTCTTCTTCTGTTGTTGCTTTTATATGTAATTGTTGTTTGTTGAGTTTACTCTGCAAGACTTGGTTATTGGTTTCTGCTGTGGTTCTCTTTTTATGCATAGCCTCTACTGTAAATGATAGTCAGAAATTGGGAGACAGAAATAAATAGTTGGTAGTTTCATGCTTTGATTTTCATGCATTCATGTACCTTGTGATTTCACCTGCAAACATAACATTAGGGGTTGCATGCATTCATGCGTTGGGGTTCCCTCTTTTATTTCCTTCCTCTTCTGATGAAAGGTATACTCAAGTGAACAAGTTATTTACAAAGAGTTCCTCTTCTATTTGCTGTTGAGGCTGAATTTCTCAAATCATTTTTTGTCTGTGATATGGTGGTGTTGTTTTTTGTTCTCTAACACGCATTATCAGGGATGAATTTTCCTGTGCTCTGTTGATTGTTTTTGCTGAAGGTTTTTATTGGATTTATATTTTAGATGTTTGAATATCAATTTTCTGGTTATGGCAGATGGCTCGTACCAAGCAGACTGCTCGCAAATCCACTGGGGGGAAGGCTCCCAGGAAGCAGCTTGCCACCAAGGTTTGTTGATTGTTCATTATTAAGTTACTTGTTGTTTCTTTTTGTTTTTCCGCCTGTGTAAAGCACTGATTCTCAAAATGTATTTTTGTTTATTGTTGTTTGTAGGCTGCAAGGAAGTCTGCCCCCACCACTGGTGGAGTGAAGAAGCCCCATCGTTACCGTCCTGGAACTGTTGCTCTTCGGTAAAGTCTGATTTTCAAAGCCATTTGTCCAATTAGTTGTGCTGTTTACAGATATTATCTCATTTTATGGCTGTCTTTGATTTTATAGTGAAATTCGCAAGTACCAGAAAAGTACTGAGCTGCTTATCAGGAAGCTACCTTTCCAGAGGCTTGTCAGGGAGATTGCCCAGGACTTTAAGGTTGGATGTGTTTCTTAGTTATCTTTCTATTTTTTTTTTTCCAAGTTTGTTTACAAGTGTTTCCTTTGATGGTGGTGGTACCATTTGCTTACATTTGTGATTGTGCTGCAGACTGATCTGAGGTTCCAGAGCCATGCAGTTCTGGCGCTGCAGGAAGCAGCTGAGGCATACCTTGTTGGACTGTTTGAAGATACCAACCTGTGTGCCATTCATGCCAAGCGAGTTACCATCATGCCCAAGGATATCCAGCTTGCTAGGAGGATCCGGGGTGAGAGGGCTTAGGTTGCAAGGGGTAACAACAACAACCCCCTTGGGATTTGGTTCTTTATAGATATATTCTTAAAATGCGGTTGCTGTTTCGTTGGTTGTCTTGCTACTCTCTAGTGCCTTGTTATGGAATATTATGAACACATGACATTATTACATTTAGTAGTTGTAGGTGTGTGTAGTATTGTTTGTCAGTTTTTAGTATGATGTTGGTAACTTGAATTGTGAACGAATCACTTAGTGGTAATATGCAGCTGTGTATGATGATGATGCTTAATCGTGCTGTGTTACTGCTCTACTGTTTATCAGTCCATCTCAAGTTGGATGTTTTATTATATATATATATATATATATTTGTAGATATGTAGATATTCCTACAGATCGGTGTGTGTTTGTGTTCAACCTTTTTGGGTTTCTATGTTACACAATGAAATTGAAGTTTAAATCTTTGGCGCTGGTGATTGCGTGTGATTCGGTGTGGTGTGTTTTTTTTTGTTCATTATATTTAGGTTTAATTGTTGTATATTTTTTTTTATAATTTTGTAGTTTTTTGTTTTTTGAATCATTTTAATAATTTTTTTTTAGATACAATTAAGTTTTATATTTGATTGAGTAAAGTCATTTAAATTCACGATAATCTTTTTAGGTATAATCAAATTCTTATAATTTATAAATATAAAAATTTAATTATATTTAAAAATATTATAAAAATTTAAAAAAATAAAAAATACATAACTACAGAACCTGTATAACAATAAAATTTTATATTTAAACATGCATACGCTCTGATGTTTTGTGTGTGAATTGAGATCTTGACGAATTCGTTTGGCGTGGCTATTAATGACTGAATTTTTTCTTCTTTTTTTTTTTCCCTCCACTCAGAGACCTCTTTCTGATCACGTGGAAGATAAATTTGTACAACTTAAGTGAGAAAGAGGAGATGTTGAGTGGCTTCTTTTTTGTGGCTTTGTCGGATGGTAAGGTATCTGCTGTCTATATATATTTATATATTTATTCAAATTTACTGATCCAACAATAACATCTTGATTAATTAATTAAAGTATTGCGAATGAAGACAAAAAAAAAAAAATTTGAAATCTCGTTTTTATGTGACTGTACTGCTTTGTCCGTTTATGGTTTTTTTCGGGATTTTAGAGGAACGTTTCTGTTTTAGATATTATTATATCTACTGTGTTTAATTAATTAATCAAATATAACATTGTTTTTCAATACATAAGCCTCAATTGTCAAACCTTCCCAGAAGGACGTGCCAGCATTTCCCAAAGTGGACCTTTGAAGAGGTCCATTTAAATATTTTATTAATAATTTGATATCACTGTCTATGTTTAGAAGGACTTTTATGATTATTCTTATGCCAGCCCCACTATCCATCCAATCTCCAGCTATTGGTTGACACGTATCTCTTACTTATCTATTGGGAAATAAATAAATAAATAAATAATGCTCATATATATCGTTTGCCTTCAAAAAAGCAAAAAAAGCAAGCGAGTGAAATTGCTAGTCTCCATCACTAAAAAACACATACATCCAGATAATATAATATATATCTAATAATAATATAAATGTATGAAAGAACACAAAAAAATTAGTAAGTGTGGAGATTTGTCCACATAAATAAGATCCCCATGAGCTTAACAAGTCCTTGTCTTCTTTAGCACAACACAAGGGAATGCCATTGGAAGCAATGTAGCTCATGCATGAGCCATCATGCTTTTTCAACCTTTTGAGGCCCTACATTGAAAACAAGACATACACCAACCATTGTTTCTTATTGCCATGACTTTCATAGTCCTTTGAGGTTCACACCCCTTGATAACTACATGACCAACTAAACTTATTAAGAAATTGATAGAATATTACCCATTATGAGTTGTGTCTTCATATTAATTAATTAATTAATTAATTAATTAATAAACATAAGATGGTGAGGTAATCCCATAATTATCATTAAAATTAAAGATAAAATAATAATTACCAAATTATGATTTAGTAATAATAACTAAGCATTTGATTCTTTTGCAGGAGTTTGCCGGTTTAATTTTCTCCAAGTGCGGGTTAAAGCATTATAATAAAAAAACTCATGTGTTCAAAGTGATTTATCTATATTATAAAAGAAAAATCTTCATACTACCTCATTAATGTACATAATTATAAAACTTACAATAAATTATATACAAAATTAACATAACCTTTTTTTCACATTAGACCTTCCTAATTTCTAATGTTTTCTATTCATTCACGATTCCTCATAACGACAGGTAAATTTTTGGGTTGGTACTGTACTAGAGTCGTTTCTTATTTTGAACGTCGAACTTCGATTTGTATTATTTTGGTCATTCAATTTTAATTTGTGTTTATTGAGAGGATACCAAGGAGATTCTAAGAAGAATTTGATGACATATATGTTAATCTTACAACGAATTGATATTAACATAGTAAATTCAGGTTATATATCATCAAATTCTTCCCGAATCCTCTTAATACTCTCTCGGTGAGCACAAATTAAAATTAAATAACCAAAATAATCCAAATAGAAGTTTAACGTTTAAAATAAAAAATTATCATTGTATGTTACACTCAAGATTTTTATCCCTCAAAAAATGAAAAAGTGCGTGTGTTTAGATTGATTTATTTACATTATAAAAAAAAAAACCCCACAACTTCATCTTCATACTACCTCATTAATATACATAATTATAAAATTTACAAGAAATTATATACAAAATTAACAAAACCTTTTTTCACATTAGACCTTCCCAATTCCTAATATTTTCTACTCACTTACCATTCCTCATAACAACCAAGTGACCAACCATAATCCATTAGCTCTTCCTCATAAAACAACCCCTTTTTCACGGCGCAATCCAGCGGCTCATATTCCTCCGACGAGATCGACTTCCTTTCCAATCCAACGGCTATCATTTGCTCCAAAGGAGGACTTATCCCTTCACCCGCCGGCGGCTTCTCAGCGGGGGAGCCAAGGCTGAGCCGAGCCGTTAGCTTAGCTCGCAGCTCAGCGGCTTCTAAAGCCAGAGCCGAAGTCTCGCGGCGCAGCGCGCTGACATCGAGCTCAAGAGCGTCACGCGCAGCGCGCATGGAGCTGAAGTCGCGCTCAAGCCGCTTAACCTTCCACCGAGCGCGCCGGTTCTGGAACCAGACTGCAACTTGGCGCGGCTCCAAGCCGAGCTCGCACGCCAGCCGAGCTTTCCTCTCCGGGTCTAGCTTGCTCTGGGCTTCGAAGCTTCTTTCCAGCTCACGCACCTTCTCGGCTTCCAGCCGCCGCTTCTTCTCCGGCGGCGCGCCACCACCATAAGCATCCTCTCCAATCTCTTCCTCGTCTTCTTCTTCTTCAAATCCCATTTCTTCTTCTCCTTTTCCTTTTCCATTTAACTCATTAAATAAATAAATTAATTAAAATAAAAATTAAAGTTTTACTAATTTTTTAAGTTGAAGTATTCTAAAAAGAAAAAGAGATAATTTTGAATTAAATAGAAAAATAAATAAATAGAAGAAGAAGTGATTACCAAGCACTCTCCTGCCAAAGATTCAGAGCTGCTAATAATAATAAGAGCTTGATTATTTATTTTAAAAATAAGAATAAAAATAAAAAGGGTATTAATGGAGAGATTGAAAGACAGAGATTTGAAAATCAGTAGCTTAATTGAGTTAGTGTGAATAAATAGGTGGAGGAAAGTGTTGTGTTTTTTTTTGTGATTTGGTGAAGAAGTGTGGTTAATAAACAAACCATGGTTAAGTAGTACTTAAAGTTTATTTCTTTATTTATTTATTTATTATTATAATAAGGGGACCCAGATGGAGAGGAGCTTCTTAGCTGTTGTTTATTTACTGTGTTTGTGATTTATCTAAATTGTAAGACAAAGTTTGGAAAAGTGCTAGTCATGAAAAGAAAAAGGGTTCAAGTGAGATTGCTTTTGTTTTTGTGCTTAGTGTGTCTTCCTTAATGTGGTGTAATGGCTTCTATTAACTTTGTCTCTGAAGATTTGAGGAAAGATTGCAACTTTTTCTTTCTATTGAGAGTAACATTAAGGGTGTGTTTGCTTGGGTGTGTTTCCAATTACATGTAATTGGAAATACGGCACTTTTAAAAAACTGATGTTTGTTTAGATGTAGTTGCAAATCCAAATGTAATTGCAAATAACCCCAAACCCATTATCAGCTGTGTTTTGAATTACGGTTAAATCCACCGTAATACCAAATCCAATGTAATTCAAAAGCTTTTCATACTTTTGTCTGCTTACCCCCTTTTGAGAAACCAACCTTTCTTCATCATCGCTGGTCATCCTCTTGTCGCCTCGCCGGAACCACTGCAGCCAAAATTCGGAGGAGATCGGTCGCGAAGGACACCTCAGCCCGTCGTGTTTTTCTCCTGTTCGTCGCCGGAACCACAGTAGCAACAACAACAAAACTTTGGAGTAGATCTGCCATCAACGACACCCTATCCTAAGCTACTCTTCCCACAGTCGGCGTCCCGGAACCCGAGTGACAACAACAACAAAAATAAGGAGGAGAACGGCTGTGAAGAACTCCCTAGCTCGTAGTGATTTTCTCCTCTTCTTCTCTAGAACCGCAGCAGCAGAGATCGTGCTCTTCTCTTGTACTATCTGGTTTGTCCCCGAGATTCTGGACGTGCCAAGAGAGTTGCTGAATTGGTTGGGAAGTCGTCACATTTTGGCACAGCAACTGATGATGGTGCTTGCTCCCCTTGTCAGAGCCTGAACTTTGATAAAGTACAATAGTAAGATGAATTTCATCCAATGCTATTTTCTATAAGGAGTTGCTTAATCTAGTGATGAAGTATATTTTGTGAATTTTTGAGTTGCATGTGTGGATTGGCTTCTGTGATTCTCTGTGGTTTTGAGGTTCTGAGATTTTTCATGTCTAGTGAATTTATCTAGTCTCTCTATGCTTGCAGACACCATTATTCAAATCTTGAGCATTTGTAACTATGGAATGGGCCAAAAGTTTATCTTGGCCCTTCAAACATTTTCTAGGGAATATTATGTCATTTAGTCTGATATTTCCTTCTTTGAATGTTAGTATTTCATATAGTTGTGATTTTCCAAGTGATGGGTACGTTTGGTATGCCTCTTGCAGTATTAGTTCTAATCATTTTAAGGTTAATTTGGATCTCAGATAGCAACACCATTTTGCATTAACTGAATATTGAGATCGCAAAATTGTTCTTTTAATAACATAAATTATTGAAAGGTATAGGACTTAATCTAAAACTTCAGGAATTCTAAAACAAACCGTCCAATAGATGATTATCAAATTTCATCACGCCCAAATTAGTCAAATAACTCCACAAATCCTTAAAAATATTACTAAACATCAAATTATTAAGCTCGTCAACAAATCAGCCTAGGTGTGGGACCTGTTATGTTGTTCTCTATTCAAACACAACATAACACTACATTCATCTTAATTTCCAAGTCAAACAAAAAAGAAAGCTCTTGTGTACTTATCATTCAGTAAGGAATTCGTGCTGCAAGGAATATTGAATGAGTCATTAATGCGTATTATGTTCTAATTAGTGATGAATATATGTAGCTGTACAACAAGGACAACCATTTAAATATGAAGAAAAGCAAAGTAGAAGCAATAAATTGTAGAGGACGAATAATAATTTATATTCCTCATTTTTCCTGATATGCCAATAAATGCACTATAGAACAGCAACATTGTTGATCTTTACTTATAGATCTTGTTTAACTGACACCCATTTAACTACAAAATCTAAGGATTTAGAATTATAGACAAACAAAATATTGATCTCAGCATCATCTTACATGCATATGCTCTTTGTTCCCATTTAACATCAGAATTCAATAAAGATATTACCAAACATGTTGTCACACCCAAGTGCCTCCAAATATCATGTTTCTACTGATATTATTTGAATAGAAATGAACATATATGGACACACACACACACACACACACACACACACACACACACACACACACATATATATATATATATATATATATATGTGATCGAGTGGTTAATTTGAACATTAACTAACGACTACTAACTATTATTTTAGATGGATGATCACAATGGAAATGATGAATTATACCTATTACAAATAACGGTTTTGGCTGTGGCCTATGCCGTGATGTTACATGTGCACAACAAAAGATGTCGAATATGTAGAGAACCGTCCCGTGAGAGACTACAAATAAGAGAAACATATTTGTCTAGGTTGGTAAACGGGAATGATGGCACGAGTATAAACATGGTTCGCATGGACAAATTTAGATTTTTTAATCTTTGCACGATACTACGTGCAAAAGGTTACGTTCGTGATACATTACACATGACTGTGGAGGAGCAATTGCTTATGTTTCTGCATACTATTGGTCATAATCAGCGCAATCGTGTTATTGCCCACAATTTTCTGAGGTCAAGTGAGACGGTTAGTAGATACTTCCACCATGTCTTATTCGCAATTGGTGAATTACAACATGACTACATACGGCCACCAAGTATGCAAACACATCCATACATAGAAGCGAGGAGAACATTATACCCTTACTTTAAGGTATCCTTATATTAGATGTCACATATAATTTTTTTACGGTTAATTCTAACATAATGCACTCGATGTTAGGACTGCATCGGGGCCTTGGATGGAACACACATTCATGCTTCTGTCCCCGCGAATGAAGTTGTAGCATTTCGAGGAAGAAAATCATACCCAACCCAAAATGTCCTTGCAGCTGTAGATTTTGATTTGTGTTTCACTTATGTTCTAGCTGGTTGGGAAGGTTCAGCATACGATGCTTTAGTGCTTCGTGATGCTCTTGAACGACCTAACGGACTAAGGGTCCCCGAAGGTACATATAGTCATCTTTTTTAAATAAAAAATGTCCCACTAAATATTAATCTTGTTCTTATAATTTTTTTTATTAGGAAAGTATTATCTCGTTGATGCGGGATATGCTACTCGTCCGGGTTTCATACCCCCTTATAGAGGGGTTAGGTATCACTTGAAGGACTTTGGCTCAAGGACTCCTCAAAATGCTAAAGAGCTTTTTAACTTGCGACATTCATCTGCTCGTACCTCTGTTGAGCGTGCCTTTGGTTCTTTAAAAGGGCGCTTCAAAATTTTATCTTCTAGGCCTTTTTTCCCATTTAAGACACAAGCAGAGCTTGTGTTGGCATGTTGTGTTTTACACAATTACATCATTAGTGGTGGCGAGGATGAATTCATACCATCTGAGGAAGATTGGATACCACAACGGAATTCACAAGGAACTGCTAGGGAACAAAGAGAAGAAGCACAAGAGTGGGCTGCTCGTCGTGATGAGATTGCATCTGAAATGTGGTCAAACAACTAGATACTTTCCATGTCAATTTCGAAGAACTAATGTAGTATTGTCTTCAAAATGCAATTTGTTTTGTTATTGTATAACCCTTGACTTAAATATGTTCGTTACTTTGTATTGAAAATGTTATTGTATGAAAACTTTTGACTTATATGTATTCAATATTTTTATTTTATTATGTTATTGTATGGTAACATTTGACTTGCATGAACAAGTAGAATGGAGGGACGCAACGAGTCTGAATGCAGCCACGCCTCATCAGTTAAGAAATCCACATCAAGGCCATCAGGGACCAAGAGATGGACACCGACTGAGAGTCGCTATTTCATACGATTCATGGCTAGCCAAGTTGAACAAGGGCTAAAGGTAGACAAAGGCTTCAAACCACAAGCAATTCAAGGTGCAATTCGGGCTATGAAGGATATGTTTGTGGTGATAGTCACGAGAGGCCAATGTGGGAAATCATTTGAGGACAATCTGAAGGCGGTGGGCAAGGATTAAAAAATTGAAAGACATGAGTGGTGTGGGTTGGGGCAACAACCTTAAAGTCATTATCATGGGCGAGGCTGAATACAGAGACTACATTCAGGTATTTCTTTTCTTAGATGAAATAGTTTTTTGGTAATTAATTTAATGCTTGGAAATTCTATTGTGCAGGTCCATGTACAAGATGAACCATATCTGAATAAGCCAATAGAGGATTACGACCTATTGGAGAGTATATGTGGCAATGATCAAGCACGTGGTCATTATGCCATTCAAAATGATGGAACCCAAATTGGCACAAATATGGACTTTGAGACGACACCAGGAACAATATCCCCGGATGACAATTTTGTTGATTTGTCATTTGGAGATGCAGACGGGCATAATGCCTCCCCGTTTGTTAATACTCAAGCTGGCGCACGAGACATACATCATGACTAGTCCCCGGAGAAAGAAAGGTAAAAAGCAAGCGCAAAGCAAACACTAACGATGAGCCAATTCGCGAGTTGGCGACCACCATAAACAAAAGCATTTGAATCGATTAGATCGAGCGATCCACTTACCTTTACAAAAGAACTTTCGAGAAGAATGTATGAAGGCGAAAAGAATATGGCTACTCTACACGACAAATTCGGGAGGGTATATGAGCATTTGATGATGGATGATGCACGAGCTCGAATGTTCTTTGGCATGGTGACGAAATCGCTAAGGATTGGTTGGAGGAATTTTTTGAATCATTTGGTTGATATTCTTGAGTTGTGGAGATGGTAAAAAATCATGTTTTTATATTTCCATTGCAAATTTACATGAACATGAAACCTAAGGTGTGCCAATTTGTTTTTACTTGCGAATTAGGTCAACATGAAAGTGGATGAGTCTTACTCCTCCTCGAGATGGCTTCTTTCTAATGGGAATTTGTCATATGTATGGTTATGTGTATGTTTGACTTTGCGGACTTCTAGAACTTATGTTTGTATTTTTTTATGTTTATGTGTATTTGAAGACTTTTATATGTATGTTTGTAAGAGTTTTTTTATATGGGTTTACATGGAGAATTATATGTATTTATTGGACTTATATGAGTTGTTGTTTGAAGTTAATGTGTTATTGTCATTAAGGTATTTGTTTGTATATAATAAATTTTTTTGTATTTCGTGAGTGATGTTTCAAAAATTAAAGATTGTCATGCTTGTTTGGTACTAGTTTATTTAAAAGAGAATGAGTTGCAAATGCATCACTCATTATTTTGATCAAATTATACCAATAACAATTGGAAATAGATCAAATATCCATGCAAATGTTTAGAAAGTATATATGAAAAATTTATACTTACTTTTTTAAGGTTAATAATAATTGGTTCTTAGGTTTGTGATAATAGTTAAAATTAATTGAAATAATTCCAATAGTAATAATTAAAATTCAATATTATTATAAACTATAATAATATCTTCACAAATTAATTTAATAATAAAATTATGATTTTGTTAATGTTACGATTTTTGATTTTATTTATATATTAAAAAAAATTAATATGTTAAACATGTGAGGGGTAATCTCACCATGGTGATCATATACCTCAAATACATCAAACCAAACACAGTTTTTACAAATCCAGATTTACAAATCCTTCAAACCAAACACAAAATTCTAAAATCCTACCTTCCAGATACATCTAAACAAACACTGGATTTGTTAATTCACTGCATTTTCAATTACATGATTTACAATTACACTGTAATATGAAATCCACTGTCTTTTCAATTACAGCTAACCAAACGCATAAGTGACCTTTGTCTTAAGAAAAAAATTTAATGGAGATTTTTTTTTTCCACCGATCTAATTGAATTAGAATAGATAAAAAGCTTGCTAGATTGATGTAATAGGGTTGGAATGGTTATATTGCCGGGCCAAATTCTAGACTAATATGAAGCGTATGGATACATGTTATGCTTTAAAATTAAAGACAAATATAAATAAGTTTCATTTAGCTTTTTGCAATGGACATGAGATAGAGCTCATGAGTTTTGACTGGTAAGATTTGGAAAATAATAAAAAGAATAAAAAAACCAATGATTTTTTTTATGATGAACTTTGAGAAGCTTTTGGTTGGATGTAATTCTAAATGCAGTGGATTTTTAGTTACAATGTAATTGGAAATACTTTGCTTTCAAAATACAGTGCAGTCAAATCTTGTGTTTGGTTGGATGTAACTGGAATTACTGTATTATAAGATTTTATGTTTGTTTGGAAGGATTTGTAAATATGAAATTGAAAAACATGTGTATAAGTGTATGTATATGTCTGTGTATATGCATATATGCATATATATATATATATATACATGTATATGAGTATATATACATGTATAAGTATAAGTATATGTGTATATTTGTGTGTGTATACATATACACTTATATATATACCTATATATGTGTATTTATATATGTAAACATACTATATATAGGTATATCTAGGGAATGTATATACATACATGTATGTATATGTATGTGTATTTATATATGTAAACATATTATATATAGGTATATCTATGGAATGTATATACATACATGTATGTATATATAAATATATGTATGTATATATATGCATATGTGTATGTGTATATGTATAGATTTTTGTATATGTATATATATGTATGTATATATACATATGCATATATATTGGTTTTGAACTCCCGGGATTTGGTTTTACGGTCATTTTGGCCGTCATTTTGGCCGTAAACCAAAATCCCTGAATGATGTGATTTTCAAAAACACATGAAAAATGAAATACATCAAAACAAACACTGGATTTTAAAAAGGTAAGGTATTTGGAGTTACATATAACTCCAAATCCCTTCAAACAAACACTACCTAAGTGTTGATTATATTTCATATATATATATATATATATATTCTTTTTTCTACGTAGAGAGCATGCATATGTTAATGATGGACATGGTAACTTTTTTATTTATTTATTTTTTTTGAGAAAGGCGACAAGCGTCGGAACCTAAGGACGAACACGTGAGGGAGTAGCACTCACCACCGAACCGTGTCCTCACCTTGCGTGAGATGGGGATCAAACTCGGGGAGCCACACTCGACATTCGAGACAAACACCTTACGCAAGGGACCCGATGTCAATAGACCAAATAATAACTTTATTAAGTCTTTTTGAATAACATAAGCAAAAATGATTTGGATGATGATAAAATTCTCTATACGAAACTAAGCTAATATATGAATTAGTTATCTTAAATATTTATCTAGTAGTTTATAATTATATAATAAAAATTAATGCTTTGGAATTATACTATCAAGATTTATAAAGAAATGCCATAAATTGTTAACGAATAAAACAACTAGAAATCACTTATATAATTATAATAAAAAGAGAAAAAAAATATATAACATTTGAAATTATGAGTTTGGTTTTTAACCAATAATTTTCATAAGATAATATACATGAAAAGCATTTAAACAGAATTAAAGAGTGAAAGAGCATACCGAATCTTTTAAGGTTATAAATTTTTAAAATTTTAACAATAAATTAAACAAAATATCTATATAAGAAGTTAGATCATTACTCTTAAAAATAAACACATACAGCAATAGCTTAATTCACGCTATGTCATAAATTATTAAAGCATGAAATGCTAAGATTAAAAATAATGATTAAATATAACATTTGCACTTTGATCTTGTAATTAAAAATAAAAATATTGTAACATCTTCTTATTGAAAAAAATCAAAATAACTCATGCTAAAAAGATCTACCGAAAAATTTTAATATCTTCTGATTGAAAAAAAAAAAAAATTACTTACATTAATTACAATTAAATGTCATGATACAAAATTCTTATTAAAATAACTTGTGTCCAAAAAGTTACAAATTCAGCTTTAAATTTCTTATATAAAAAAATAACTCAATACTAACGCATATGAAATAGTATATATACGCATATCTAGGCCATGAAGGTTGTTATTATTACTTAGATAAAATTTAGTTGAACCTATCACCATAATGGAAACAAACTTCATTTCTATATTAGAGTTTAATTTTCTCTCATTTATCAATTATCTTAAAAATTTGAAAAAAAAAAAAACACAAGTTTTTATTCACTAAATTTTTTAAATAAATAAATAAAAAAATAAATAAATAAATATATATATATATATATGTAAACCAACAGTTCAGTCCCAGCTCAATCCCAAGCTTCACCCAACTCACCACCAGCCTGTATACCACGTTCCACAAATTCTCCCTTTTTTCTTCTCCTTTTTTTATTAAATTAAAATTAAAATAAAATAAATTTTTTAAATTCACATATATATATTCTTCCCATTAAAAAAAAGGAAAAGAAAAAGAAACCCAACGGCTAGTTTCTAAGCACCACACGCGACCCTCTCTCAACCGTCCGATCAAAAAGCAAACACAATACAAACCGTCAGATAATCATAAAAAAATAAAAATAAAAAAATAATTTTAAAATTAAACACCGTGTTGACTACAAAGATAACAGCTAGCCGTTATACAGGTGAACCCACCGCCCTAATAAAAAAATTAAAATTAAAAATCTAACCCTTCATCCCATCAATCCAACGGCTCTTCTTTTCAATAAAAAAATTTATTTATTTTTTCTTAATTAAATCACCAAAATGACAACTCTACCCTTCCCTTCCCCTATATATACCAATCCACTCCTTTCCTTCTTCTCATCAAACCCTAATCTCTCTCTCTCTCTCTCTCTCTCTCTCTCTCTCAAATGGAGTTCTCGAGCTCTCGGATCTCGCTCATCTCGCTGGCGGTAATCGCACTGGCGGTGACCGCACTAGCCCAATCCCCCGCCGGAGCGCCGAAAGCCTCACGAATTTCACCGCCCACCGCGCCGCCGACTTCTACGACCCCAAGCGCAGCTCCGGCATTCTTTCATCCGGCTCCACCTCCGACAAGGTCATCATCGTCGGCTTCATCCCCTTCATCCGGCGGTGCTAGTCCGGCGAGTTCACCATCCATTGGTGCTCCGCCCGCTGAACCGCCGAGCTCGGCTGCATCCCTCGCTGTGAGCTGGATCGCCCTCACCGGAATCCTGGCCGTTGGATTCGTGATCTAAATTTCAGCCGTTAGATCTTGATCTGACGGTTAATAGAGCTGGATGTTTTCTCATTAGCATCTTATTTATTTATTTACTTAAATTTTTTATTTTATTTTTTATTTCTAATTTTTGGATACTTTGGATGTTATGTGGGGTTCGGTTCATACAGAGGATTATTATTATTATTGATATTTTTAATATGTTTTTTTATTTGGGATATTAATAGAATTATATATTTATAATTTTCTGAGAATTGGAAATGCATTTTAAAATAAGAATTATTCATGCACTGTTTCAAAAGCGTTGGAATGGAAGAATATTTCAAGCACGAACACGCTTCTTTGAAATGTATTTTATAAAAGACTAAAATATTAATTATTTGATATAATTTAATCTATCTGAATCATTACTATTTATAAAATATTAATATTAGTTATATAAAAAGATAGAGTTATGTTAGTTCTAATGAATTTAAAAAGTTGAGTGGGAATTGAGGTGAAGGGATAAAAATAATTGTATAAAAGTAGAGAGTTCTTTAAAATTAATTTGAAAATTAAAGAAAATAAATAATAAAAAATAAATCAAATGAAAGCCTGATATTGTTTGTTCTCTTAGATGTTAATGACACTAATTAAAAAAACTTTGGTTATTAATTATAAAAAAATTTATTTAAAATATAAACATTGGTTATTATTAAATTAAATTAATTTATTAAAATTTGTATAATATATATATATATATATATATATATATTTTAACGAAATGGACAAATTATGTGTCAGGATGCGCATACTTTACTAAAACTAAAGACTCTTTGATCGTATAAAGCAGTTTTTTTCTATAATAATTTCAAATTTATTATTATTATTATTATTTATTTTATTTTTTATAATTATATGTCAGTAATTTTACTTAAATAGTGGAGGTAAATAATTTAGTGAGTGAAGAAAGAATAATTAGGTTTGCATTGTGAGGAAGAGAGATGTTTTCTTTTTAATATTAATGTAAAATAAAAAATCATCTAAAATGGAAACATTTGGAAAGAGAAATCTTTATAGAGTTCGTTAGTAACATACCATGGCATCTTCAAAATAACATTAAACTAGGTTAAAGTTAGGGTTTGGTAGCAACTAGCAAAAGAGTGTGCTCAACTTACAAAAATAATAAATAAAATTGTAATTCATCAAATATAATAGTGATAGAAAATTTAATAAGCTAGCATCTATAATCAATAGCTTGCAACTAACCATGATTTACTTAATAGTAAAGTAATACTAATTAGGTTTGCATTGATGGTTTAAAAAGGAAAAAGTATCAACTACTATGAATGTTGATGTCTTATAAGCAAAAGGTTCAACTTACCAAACCTAACAAGATTTTGTCAATTTACATATGATTAAATGCACCATAAATTTGAAAACATATTAAGTGATATTTTCCTTAATTACAATTAATAATACCAAACTCCCATCGGTGCTCTCTTTGGAATTCCCTTCCTTCTTTTTGCTTTTCTATTCTTTGAAATGCATTCTAATAGGACACCTTCACCGTATGAACACTTTGAGTCTTTGCTTGAGTTCAATTCTTCCCTTGATTCATCATCTGTTCTAAGTTTTCTCTGAATCTTCACTGTTTTTGCAAGCTATTAAAAAAAATAAAAATCATATTATATATATGATTTGAATTTGAACATAAAAAAAATACATTTTTTAAAATAATATATAAAAAAAAATTGACCTTGCATCCTAAGGAACAAAAGGTAAAAGCATCAAGTAAACTTCTCCGGCAATGTGTGCATGTATTGGTGACTCCCTTGCCGAGTCTTTGTTGTGGTCTTCCATTTAAGAAAACAACTCGTGCTCCATTAATGATATATGTTTGTACACCAGTTATATCAAGAAACATTTGAATTTCTGATACCCGGATTACATCATGATAAGATGATCTTCGTATCTATTAATTTCATCTCATCAATTGATTTTTAATTTTTCAATGGATAAATGTACTTACACAATATTGAGTTAGTAATACATACCTGAATGAATCTATGATTGTGATGATAAACAAGACAAGAACTGCACAATGCACCATTTTTGCAATCTAAACAGTACATGTTGCACTCACTTCTGCTTGAATCCAAATGAATGTTGCATTGAGTGAAGAAGGTTGTTTGAAGAAGAGGGTGTAGCCATGTTGGACATGTCTTTTCCTTCTCTGCCTTCCCTAATCCCTGCCAATGTACATTGAATTCCAAAATGATCACTTTATTATAAACATGAAAATTGAAGAAGAAGAAGGCGGAGGAGGGATTAATGAATTTGGTTTTGTGGTGCTAACCATTGTGTTTGAGAACTTGTTGAATGTTTGGTTTCTAAGTTTTGTTTATATATATAGAGAGAGAGAAAGAGAGTTTAAGTTTGATATTTTTCAAAGTTTCTTGATTGATGTTTTTATTTGAATTGACCCAAGTGAAGAAAAGTTTTAATCAATTTATAATTGATATTAGAATAATTAAAACACTCCTACCAGTTTGATTAAGGTGTTGATTAGTGTTTAATTTTGGTGTTAATTGGCGGATTGGAGGGTGATATCATGGTTGTTGATCAGCCTCCAACAGTCCTACCTAATGAAGATGATAATTAAAGTTTGGTGTTTTGTTATATGATTAGACCTACTCCATTGTTTCATTGACTTCCAAAATTTTCTTTTTCTTTTACTATATAAAGTTTTTATCGCTGTTTTATTTGTTAATCAAGGTTTATTAAGGAAGAATGTAATACACAAAAGGTCTCATATAGTCAATTAAATACATGTGAAGCAATGGATTACTTATTGAAAAACAAAATATATTTTTTTATTAGCAAATATCAAAATGAAATCGATCTAACCATCACAAATAAGTTGCGGTAGAAAGAGCGATGAAATGAGAATACGGGAGGCCACGATTCTGCAAATCACTTTAACTAGTGTACTTTCGTATTTGTATGTCTTTTGACTAACATCGCTAGTCACTTTCATAAAAAATAAAAGAATGAAATATGTTTTAAAAAATATGATGAATATTATTATATCATTTTAGTTATCTACTTGTATCTATTTGATTGATTACAGTGTTTTCTCCGCTAAAAGCCGGTATTTTTGAAAAGGAGCCTTGAGCAAAATCATGATAAAATTTTAAATTATTTTTATTAAATAATAAATTTTATAATAAGATAAAAATATATAATTCATTATTAAAAATTACAATATATAAAAATATTGATCTAAAGAAAATCTAGAGATTTGAAACTTTTTAATTCTTCTGTATTTACCTATAATAATACATAAAAAAAAAACTCATTGATAGAATAATATTTTGTGGATAAGATAATAGTAAATGAGAATTTTAAGTATAATTTTTAAAGAAAAATATGAATTGTGATGCCCTAGTATAAGACCAAATTTATTGTATTTTGATATTATTATAAAATAAAATTTTTTTATAGTTTAAAAAACACTTAAAATTTTTAAAATTATAATGATGTGAATAAGATAATAGTAAATGAAAATTTTAAAAATTATTTTTTTAAAAAGAAAAACACATGAATTGAGAAGACCTAGATTGTGGGCCATATTATAAAACCAAATTTATTATATTATCATAAATTAAGTTTTATAATTTTTAAAAATACTTAAAATTTTTAAAATTATAATAATGTGATAGGATAATAGTAAATGAAAATATTAAATATAATTTAAAAAATGATTTGTGGGGATTAAAAATTAAGGGGAGCTATTATCATGGTAAATTTATTAGATATTGATATTATTAAATTCTATAGTTTTAAATAATAGTTTAAAATTTTAATATTATAATTAAATAGATAGGATAATACTAAAAAAAATTAAATATAATTTTTAAAAATAAAAACAATGGGGCACTAAAAAATATAGGACCCTAGGGATAGGCCTTAATTGTCTATGTCTAAGAGTGGGCTGGACTCCACCTAAATAAGAAAAAAATAAATATATGATAATGCTAGTAGGAGTTTATTTAGTAGCATCCAAAATATCTCTTGTTAGATCACATATAAACAATATTACATGATATTAATTAATAAATATTAAACAAAAAAATAATTACCTCATTATGTGTCCTATATCTTGCATGTGTTTTCTTTGTCCTCCCCCACAAAGCAAGCTGGCTGATTTTTGATATTTTGCCAACACCCTTGCCTTTATTGTACTTACTAACCACCGACATTAATGAATCAAAATTTAATGTATCCATTAAATGAGGATGCCTAATCTAAAATATTACAATCATGAATCATGTCAAGGAGAATTAGTCCAAGAATTTAAGCTTTATTGTTCTTAGTTTAATTTCATATTTATTGTAAAACTAATTACATATTTTCTTCTTGTAATTTTTTTCCCCTAAAGTTTCTATTTTCTTAAAATTTGAAACAATTAAATTACTTCTTCTTTGAAAAGTAAATGACTCACCTATTTTTTTTTAATTAAAATGAATAAATCACTAATTTATTAAAAACAAACAAAAACAACCAAATAAATAGATGACTAAAAAAATAACCAATTTTTTACTAAAAATAAAGTGATTTTACTAAAAAAAACTAAAATCAACATAAACTCAACAAAAATTTATTGTTTGAGAGATCATCTTTCATAGGATTTCCTTTAAGATTAATTACTGTAAAACAACAACAAAATATATAGTTGATCAAATTTAAAAATTTCAATTTTAGATGCTTATAAATTCAATTATGTAAAAGAAAACAAAAATAAAAAACTTGATCACATTACAAAAATTAACAATGAAAATAAACACACATGACAGCTAAATATTATTGGCATCTATCAAACAATCATAAATATTTCAAACATTTATGTTCACAAACAACAAATACCATCAAAGTTTCATTTATGTCCTTGAATTCAAGCCTTGTTTCTTTCCTCTCTTTCTTTCAATGCAGCCTCTTCTTTTGCCAAAGGTTCAATCAATTCATCTACTTCCGCTTCAATTTGATCCAACTGTAATGCACGCCATATATTAACGAAGAGAAACTCAGACTTATATATTTTAATTAAAATTTATTTATTATTAAATATATATATAAATATAAATAACCTTCTCAAGTATAGCTTGTGTCTTTTCAGCAGTCTGATCCACCCTATCAGCTGTTTCCTCAACCTTCAAAAGCATTTCCTTCAATGCTCCCTCAGGTAATGCATCAGCCATATCACCAGATATTTTCTCCACCTTCTCCGCCATATTCTCCACTGTTTCTGCCACCTCTTCCACCGTTGCCTCTACTTGATCTACAAATTAAAAATATTTATAAAAAAAATTCACTGAAACATATTACAAATTAACATCACTTTGCAATTTGCATGCATATATATATATATATATATATACCTTGTGCTTTTCTTATTCTTCGGTAGAATGGTACTGACAAGACAACAAAAGCACCGCCTACCCAAGTTATCCTAAATAAGAATTAATGACAAAAAAAAAACATGAAAATTTTAATATTTTATATATCTATGATATATATATGTATATTAATAAGGTTAAGATCATGCAAATTAATCACCATGGAGGTGTGTTAAAGAGAGAGAAGAGAGGATTGGATGAAGATGCAACGTCAGAGTTCCTACATATAGAAGAACATCATCAAGGTAATTAGTGTAGAACCAAAAGGAGTTGAAATTATAGCATGAATGAAGATCACTTACACATCATCTGTGGATGCTTGAACTACTACTGAACAGAGTTTACGAATCGATACGACGCCGGGGCTGAGACAGAGACTCATAGGAAGAAAAGAGTTTGGCTTTCGAAGGGCAGGAAGAGAAGAGTGTGAGATTGCAAGGGTTGAGAGGAGGAAGAAGAGTTTGAGCCATGGCTATGAATGTCTAGCTTTCCGATTATTGTGGTGCTGTGATACTGGTGCTGTGATATGCTTACAACTTTCATTTATAGACATGAGATTATGTTTTTTTAAAATATATAGGGTTAAATTTTTTCAGTAGGTCATTAAATTTTTGCTCATTTTCATTTTTATCACGAATCTTTAATCTGTATCAATTTGATCACTCAACTTTAATTTGATTTCAACCAGTAATAAATCAAGGATGTCAACCCCCAATTGATTACATGTCTGTTTAAAAATCTGTCAGTCCTCTCTATGACACATTATTAAGTCTATTATAAGTGTCCACATCATCGAAAAAGAGCCAGTCATTTATTTGGGGTTGAAATCCCTTGATTTACAACCAGTGAAATGAAATTAAAGTTGAGTGATTAAATTGATACAAATTAAAGTTCAGTGATCAAAGTGAAAATGAGTCAAAATTAAGTAACTTGCTAAAAAATTTATAGAGTGGAAAATTTACATTTGATTCTTTTGCAGGAGGTTGAGGATTCGATTTCTTTCAATTTATTATTAATATTTAATTATAAAAAAAATATGAGATGTAATTTATCAATAGTATTAAAAAAAATGAAATTAGAATAAGTTAAAATAGATGATTTTTAAAATTATAGAATTAGATTGTCATAATAAATTATCGTA